>NC_091320.1:28080809-28250809 GCF_038502225.1 Cherax quadricarinatus | reverse complement strand
GAATACAACTTTAATATTAAAAGTCTTAAGAAGAGAAGGCATATCAACCAAGTTTTCGTGGTAAGGGAATTTTTTAAAACAAGGCTACTTAACACAATCCTCCCTAATAGAGCTAAATGGTTCAGATATGTTGATGATATTTTGTGTCTTATGCCCAAAAATGTATATATACACCATTTCCTTGGCAAATTAAATAGCTTAGCCCATTCTATAAATTTTACTGTTGAATTTGAAGAAAATAACTCATTGCCTTTTCTAGATGTTTTAATTATTAAGGGTAATAATGAATTTAAATTTAAAATTTACAGAAAACCTACAAATAACTGTTCCTATGTCCACTATTATTCTTCCCATCAAGATACAGTTAAATGTCTGTTTTCTCATCAATGTTTTTGAGAGCTTTACGAATTTGTAGTCCCGAGTTCATAGATGAGGAAATATCCAAAATTTATGAAATAGGAAATGATCTAAAATACCCAAGAAATGTAATTGATAAATCTTTTAAAGTTGCTAGAAATACTTTTACAATCCAAAAAGGGACAACCAGCCTTATTCAACTAAAAATATGTTGGTTCTCCCTTACCATGAAAACTTGGTTGATATGCCTTCTCTTCTTGAGACTTTTAATATTAAAGTTGTATTCAAAAATCTTGATACAGTAAAAAACTTTTGATAAAGAATTCCCCCCAAAATGCTGATGGATGTGTCTATAAGATTCCTTGTAAAATTTGCGATAAAGTTTATTACGGTCAAACTGGTAAAAATCTCGAACTAAGATTAAAACAACATAAATATAGCATTAGAACTGGACAAGATTCCAATGCTCTATTTATTCATGTAAGAGATTTTAACCATCCAATTGATTTTCAAAAAGTTGAGAAAGTAGTATCAAGCAAGTCCATGGTCGACAGGAATATAATTGAATCTTGTTTCATAAAAAGCAGTTTTGACAATAATATGAATATTTCCTTTGGTTTATATAAATTAGATCCATTTATAATTAATAGAATTTGGGAAGAATTTAATAATACATTGGACAAATAATAATTTTTTAATTTCTTATTTCTTGGGTAGAATAGTTTGTTGGTGGGTTGTATGAAGGACCTGTCTAGTTCGGCCGGCGGGCCTGCTGTCTCGCGTCAGGTGTTTCGTTGTTGTGGGATCTGATAGTGAGGTGTGGGCTACCCCTTTATATACCTTCCTTTGATGCTTTACTTTCATTGTTCCTTGATAATGTGAGTAGTCACGAGAGCGCTTGGAACTTCTCTATTCTTTCACAGTGGTTGTTTTGTATATATATATATATATATATATATATATATATATATATATATATATATATATATATATATATATATATATATATATATATATATATATATATATATATATATATATATATATATATATATATATATATATATATATATATACACACACACACACACACACACACACACACACACACACACGCCAGTAACTGTGATAGGGTATATGCCAAGAGGGATCTCCCAGTGTATTTACACAGCTGTTATTTGAATTACCATTTTAGGGATTAAAGTAATTTTGACTGGTGGAGTACTGGTGATAAACAGCTTTCCCCAAGCAGTCAAAAGGCTTTAAACCTAATCAACCAACCAGCCAGTTGGCTATACCACCACCCATCTTCGTGTCACTCTTGCTAATAAATTTATCTTTATACTTGGTAAAATAACTAGTCCTTGTAACAGACACTCAAACCAACACTAAAAAACACCCTCATGCCTATAATTAATAGCCTTGTAAATCCACAAGTCTGCGCTGACCTTAATTATGTTGTAAGCAGGAGGTGAAGATAAACATTCCCCCACCCGGGGCTGGTGACACCACTACCACCACTCATCACACACAGGGTAGGTAGGCAATATTGAGATTTTAAGAGCGAATGGACCGGGCAGGTTATTCAGCGCACTTGCCAATAAAAAAACATATGAACACCAAAGATAAATTAGCAAACAATAAACTCCTAGCATGAATAAAACAAATGCATACTATCACACAAAGTTAAAACAACCAACATCAAAAACAGAAGTTATAAACTAGGTTTCCAACTGTTGCTTCTGTGTCTCTATGGCCCACCACTTTCCAAGGATATTTTTATGTATGTGGTCTATGAAGCTACTGAGGCGGAAGGCTACTAAAAAGCACCCCTCAAGGAAGGTTCCTTGATGTTGGTGAGGGGCTCTTGATTTAGGGAATTGGATCTGTGCCCCAGTTCCCCGAATTAAGCCTGAATGCCTACCACATCCTCCCCCGGCGCTGTATAATCCTCCGGGTTTAGCGCTTCCCCCTTGATTATAATAATAATAATACTAAAAAGCAAACTTGAGATAGCAGCCTTTGCCTCGGCATTCACTCATTCATTTCCCAAGATTCCGATATGGCCCGGGCACCACCAAAATTCCACATCCCTGTGCCAGGCGTGGAGATGGACTCTAAGGGTTTGAATCAAGACCATGAGATACTTAACACAAACAAATAACACAGCTTCTGAAGAAAATATATAACCAAGGACCTCAAACCCATCCTCAATTTCTAAAGGCGTCGAGAAAAGGATGGGGGACCTCCATGGGCCAGCCACCTCTGTGTGCTGGCAGACAAATGAGCGCTGAGGAAGGAAGAGCTGCCCATACACCCCTTATTTTCGCCCACAAGATGTACTCTCCACCCGGAAGGGCATGAAGCCAGGGAGTTTCACAGCTTTTTATGCTAATCTCGTCTTGGGGATGAATTCTAAACTCTCATAAGCGCACCCTATTAAGAGCGATTTACTCGTGGTTCAAGACTTGTTTACGGTCTTGATACTAAATATCTTCCCTTCAACGTGTTGTGGTTTACTAATAGCATCACTTTTATTAATTCACTAGTTCTGTCAGGTAGCTTTCCAATACTCGCAGGTAGCTAATAATCGCAGGTAACTAATGTTTTTAAGCTAATACTCTTAGTTAACTAATACTATCAGGTAGTAACTAATGTTCTTAAGCTAATACTCTTAGTTAATTAATACTATCAGGTCACTAATAATATCAGGTAACAAATACTTAAATATTATCAACTTATTGCTTTAAATCCTTTCCATATAATAAATTATTATTCGAGGCATTATAAATTTGGTATGTGCTTAAAATGCACCAAGCTGCTTCTTTTACACGCCCAATACCTGCACGCCCATTTTCTCGCCCACGGCGCTCATCGCCACATATCTGACCACGGCAAACAAATCAAGTGATTAATTTCTAAAGGGTGGCTCGATAAGCCAGCGGAAGGCCTCGGTTATATGACCAGATGCTCCAGGTAGCTGGTTATCATATGGCTAACACCAGTATCAGGAAGTACTTGTTATCTTTCCTGACGAATAACAAATTTTAACTGCAGAGATTCGCAATCAATTTCTGTCACTCATACCATCAGCAACGTTTGCTCATCTTCACCTGAACACTTGCCTCTCCGTAGCCTTAATATAAGAGCATTCATTATGCGTTTACTTTATGTAACAGTGTCTATCACTTATCCACTTAATATAAAGTCTAGCAATTATACACTGTGTGTGTGTGTGTGTGTGTGTGTGTGTGTGTGTGTGTGTGTGTGTGCTCACCTAATTGTGGTTGCAGGGGTCGAGACACAGCTCCTGGCCCCGCCTCTTCACTGATCGCTACTAGGTCCTCTCTCTCTCTCTGCTTCTAGAGCTTTGTCATACCTTGTCTTAAAGCTATGTATGGTTCCTGCCTCCACTACATCACTTGTTAGGCTATTCCACTTCCTGACGACTCTATGACTGAAGAAATATTTCCTAACATCCCTATGACTCGTCTGAGTCTTCAGCTTCCAATTGTGACCCCTTGTTTCTGTGTGCCCTCTCTGGAACAACCTGTCTCTGTCTACCTTATCTATTCCACGCAGTATTTTGTATGTCGTATCATGTCTCCGCTGACCCGCCTGTCCTCTGTGTGTGTGTGTGTGTGTGTGTGTGTGTGTGTGTGTGTGTGTGTGTGTGTGTGTGTGTGTGTGTGTGTGTGTGTGTGTGTGTGTGTGTGTGTGTGTGTGTGGGTGTGTGTGTATAATGCACAACATACAAGCAGGGGTGCCCAGCAGTGCTCGAGTAAGTACTGAAATAAAAGTAGACAGCTTATCAAATCATTACTATATCATGGATATTTTGTTATTATATTCATTAGAAAGTGCTAAACCCATAGGGGTCATACAGAGTTATTAATACAGTCAGATTATAATTATTAGGAAATTCTTTTGAGGACCAGTACTAAACATGATGCCATAATTTATGTTTACCCAATATTTCAAGTCTTCACTTCACAACACCCTTCATTTTCACTACTCAATCTTATACATCGTCACTTCACAACATTATTCATTTTCACTACTCAACCCTATACATCATCACTTCACAACATCATTTGTCTCAACTCCACAATATCATTCATCTTCACTATTCAACCCTTTACAGCTTCACTGCACAATATCACTCATCTTCACTACTCACCCCGACACACTTTCACTTTACAACACCATTTATCTTCTCAACCCTCAACGACCCTGCCTTGCCTGTGAAAATACTGACAACAAAGTAGCCAGCTGTTCAGATCATTAACAGGAGGTTGGTTGAAACTCTGACAAGCGACTCTTTTTATTTTACTTTTGTCTCTGTTTTGTGACACAAAATCTAAGCCCTTCTTTTCAAGGTCAAACGGGTTGAAGATGCAAAATTAGGTTAGGCTGCCTTCAAATGTGTCTTCTTGAATCATGAACGAATATACAGACACAGACACTGATAACCACCATTCCTTCCCACACAGTTTCTGTTTTATATATTAGACAGCACAAGATTCACAACTGGTTCATCCACCAAATATTTCTTTACAACCTCACACTGGAACATAGTTCTGACCTTAGTTTTTACCATGACAAAGCTCCTGGAGAGCGAAACGTGCCACAATAAAATGTCACATTAGTTGCACTTATGTCCTTTTACTTTACATTTTGTCGGTAATTCTACCAACATTATTACACCTTTTCTAGTAGAATAATAATGCAGAGCTTCGCCCGTGACCTAAAGCTGCATGCCTGTTACGGATCATGTGAAGCTCTGTAAGCACTTCTGCTTTAACCAGAACGTAGGGTCTCCTGGGAGGCCTTGCAACAAGAAAAATACAAAGTGTCAATACGATGGACAAGAGACACAAAAGTACTATGAAGCACATTATAATAACGACGTTCAATCAAGCAGGAGCTTTATCAAGTTAGCTAAATTAATTTGATAAACCCCTACGCGAATGAAAGTACTATTATCGTAAAGGATAAAAAGGCACAGTACCGTGATTGGAATAATGCACAAATAACCCGCACACAGCAGACAACCTTACGACTGCGTTTCGGTCCAAGTCGGACCAAAACGTTCTCATAATTTACATTCTACTGTATTCGGGTTATTTGTCTACTGTACTACTATTGTGTCTTAATGACCATGTCGAAATTGTTTTCCCTAGCGCGGAGTGTGTGGCAGACAGCGAAAGTCTTGCAGCCTGTCGGAGGACCAGCAACAGTCACTTCGTACTTGAGATAAAAAAAAAAGTTACGAAATATAAAGAAAGTAAGAACACTGTAATCAGTCCAACCCAACTAGTCCCTCCTAGTTCCATAGTGAACTATCAAACAGTACTTCTAGTGACAACCTCAAATTCTAATAAATGGACTGATTATCAATCTTACTTCTGCTGTATTCGACAATGGCGGAATAAAGTTGTCTAACTGTTGCATATGTGTCTTACCTAACAACCTGTCGGTATTGTATACCATTTTGATGTTCAACTATCCTAGGTGACAAACAGCCTAGTGAATAAAATTTATCAATTACTTCTGCAACAATGGCAAGAAATTCAAGCTGGGTAGTATGTAAAAGATTATTCTTATTATATACTGACATGAAGTGTCAGTATGTGAGTTTGGCGTTTGGTTTTGAGTATAATAATAATAATCGACATGAAGCGCTAAACCCGTGTTGGTCACTGAGCCCAACAAGTTGTGGAGGCTCCATACCTACTACCGAACTCGCAGACAGAATAACTTTTTTAACACATTGGCCGTCTCCAACCGAGGCAGGGTGACCCCCAGAAACGAAACACTTTCACCACCATTCACACTTTGCAGTGGGACGCAGATGCGACAGTTTAGACATCACTCTAAACAGCAAATATTCCAAACCCCTCCCTTAAAGTTCAGGAATTGTACTTCCCACTTCCAGGACTCAAGTCCGGCTAACCGTTTTCCCTGAATCCCTTCACAAAATTTTTATTACCTTGCTCACATTCCAACAGCTACCTGGAGTTTGCATGGAGGATATTCAGGGAGGGTATTCCGAGGCCTCCTGGTGGATCAGGGCCTGATCAATCAGGCTGTTACTTCTGACCGCACGTAGTCCAGCGTACGAACCACAGCCCTGCTGTTCCGCCACCGATTTTTAGTAGTCCCAAAAACCATTCGTCCCCACTCACTCCTACCTAACACGCTCACACATGCCTGCTGTTAGAATATTTTCGTTAAATTTTTTCTAGACAGAATGGTAGGCCTATTAGCACTTGGTTTTATTTACTGTAGAGTTTTCGCCAACCAGTGGATTTATAAATCCAATACAGAGAATAATGCTGGAGACGTTGGAAGACATGAAGTAGTAGTTTAAGGTGATAAAGCCACTGACTGGCGAAACGTTCCCAACATGAAGATAGTCAAGCGTTACACAGATAACCCGCAGATAACCCAAAACTATGACCACCCTAGAAAATGCCATGCCCATATGACAACAGGAAAATGCAAACTCCCTTCCTGTAAGCTTTTTCACCCTGAAATGTGTATCTCTTCAGTACAGGAAAGACTGTGCTATAACTTAAATTGCCATGCACACCATCTAAAGGGGACAAAAAGATACAAAACATCCAGGCCATGGGAAAACCTGGGTAGCCACAGCCACTCAAGAGGGAGAGGTTTTTTAGTGCCAGGAAGGAAAAAAAACTGGCAGGAAATGGCAGAAATCGTACACCAAATCCAGTCATTCCTGGAGTGGAACCACAGTCGATGGCCTCCACTCCAAACCAACAGATACAGATGCTAATGCCGGAAAAAAATCCCCCCCCAGTACCAACAATACCACCAGTCCGATGACATTCTTCTTTGCAAATATACAGGGTCTAAAGCCAGCAACAAACAACAAAATACCTTTCATCCGTGGACTGCTTGCAGAGGCAAAGGCAATGTTCGCGGCTTTCACTGAGACCCACATAAAGGATCACTTGGACAACGAAATATGGATCCCAGGTTACAACCTATACAGATGTGACAGAGTGAACAGGCAAAAGGGGGGGGGGGTTGGCCTGTACATTGCAGTCACTTGTTTGCACAGAACTGCTTAATGCCTCAAATGATGTAGTGGAAGTTTTAGCAGTAAAGGTCGAGAACCAAAACCTAGTCATTGTGGTAGTCTACAAGCCTCCGGATGCAACATCCCAGCAATTCCAGGAACAGCTGTTAAAAATTGACCACTGTCTGGAAAATCTTCCAGCTCCTGCACCCAACAGCTTGCTCCTGGGGGATTTCAACTTAAGGCACCTAAAATGGAGGAATATAGCAAATAATATTGTTGCAGTAATAACACCAGGAGGCAGCTCTGATGAAAACTCACACTCACACGAGCTTTTAAATCTCTGCACAAAATTCAATTTAAACCAGCAAATAATAGAGCCTACTAGACTGGAGAATACACTAGACCTCATCTTCACTAACAATGATGATCTGATAAGAAATGTCACCATATCAAAAACAATATACTCAGATCACAACATAATTGAGGTTCAGACATGTATGCGCGGAGCCCCAGACCGACATAATGAGTCTAGTCACGAGGGAGCATTCACCAAATCCAACTTCAATAACATAAACATAAAGTGGGACCAAGTAAACCAAGTCCTAACCGATATAAGCTGGGAAGATATACTAAGCAACACAGACCCCAACTTATGCCTAGAACAGATTAACTTGGTGGCACTCGATGTATGCACAAGGCTTATTCCTCTAAGAAAAAGGAGGAGTAGATGTAAAATAGAGACAGGCGCTCCCTTTACAGGCGACGGAAAAGAATAGCAGAGCGGCTAAAAGAGGTCAATATATCTGAAATGCGTAGGGAGACACTGGTCAGAGAAATAGCAAGCATCGAACTTAAGCTAAAGGAATCTTATAGGAGTCAGGAATCGCGGGAAGAACTAAAAGCCATAAATGAAATCGAAAGAAACCCAGAGTATTTCTTCTCCTATGCCAAATCAAAGTCGAGAACAACGTCCAGTATTGGGCCCCTACTTAAACAAGATGGGTCCTACACAGATGACAGCAAGGAAATGAGTGAGCTACTCAAGTCCCAATATGACTCAGTTTTTAGCAAGCCGCTAACCAGACTGAGAGTCGAAGATCAAAATGATTTTTTTATGAGAGAGCCACAAGCCTATCCGATGTTATCCTGACGGCAAATGACTTCGAACAGGCGATAAATGACATGCCCATGCACTCTGCCCCAGGGCCAGACTCATGGAACTCTGTGTTCATCAAGAACTGCAAGAAGCCCCTATCACGAGCCTTTTCCATCCTATGGAGAGGGAGCATGGACACGGGGGTCGTCCCACAGTTACTAAAAACAACAGACATAGCCCCACTCCACAAAGGGGGCAGTAAAGCAACAGCAAAGAACTACAGACCGATAGCACTAACATCCCATATCATAAAAATCTTTGAAAGGGTCCTAAGAAGCAAGATCACCACCCATCTAGAAACCCATCAGTTACACAACCCAGGGCAACACGGGTTTAGAACAGGTCGCTCCTGTCTGTCTCAACTATTGGATCACTACGACAAGGTCCTAAATGCACTAGAAGACAAAAAGAATGCAGATGTAATATATACAGACTTTGCAAAAGCCTTCGACAAGTGTGACCATGGCGTAATAGCGCACAAAATGCGTGCTAAAGGAATAACAGGAAAAGTCGGTCGATGGATCTATAATTTCCTCACTAACAGAACACAGAGAGTAGTAGTCAACAGAGTAAAGTCCGAGGCAGCTATGGTGAAAAGCTCTGTTCCACAAGGCACAGTACTCGCTCCCATCTTGTTCCTCATCCTCATATCCGACATAGACAAGGATGTCAGCCACAGCACCGTGTCTTCCTTTGCAGATGACACCCGAATCTGCATGACAGTGTCTTCCATTGCAGACACTGCAAGGCTCCAGGCGGACATCAACCAAATCTTTCAGTGGGCTGCAGAAAACAATATGAAGTTCAACGATGAGAAATTTCAATTACTCAGATATGGTAAACACGAGGAAATTAAATCTTCATCAGAGTACAAAACAAATTCTGGCCACAAAGTAGAGCGAAACACCAACGTCAAAGACCTGGGAGTGATCATGTCGGAGGATCTCACCTTCAAGGGCCATAACATTGTATCAATCGCATCTGCTAGAAAAATGACAGGCTGGATAATGAGATCCTTCAAAACTAGGGAGGCCAAGCCCATGATGACACTCTTCAGGTCACTTGTTCTATCTAGGCTGGAATATTGCTGCACACTAACAGCACCTTTCAAGGCAGGTGAAATTGCTGACCTAGAAAATGTACAGAGAACCTTCACGGCGCGCATAACGGAGATAAAACACCTCAATTACTGTGAGCACTTGAGGTTCCTAAACTTGTATTCCCTGGAACGCAGGCGGGAGAGATACATGATTATATACACCTGGAAAATCCTAGAGGGACTAGTACCGAACTTGCACACGAAAATCACTCACTACGAAAGCAAAAGACTTGGCAGACGATGCAACATCCCCCCAATGAAAAGCAGGGGTGTCACTAGCACGTTAAGAGACCATACAATAAGTGTCAGGGGCCCGAGACTGTTCAACTGCCTCCCAACATACATAAGGGGGATTACCAACAGACCCCTGGCAGTCTTCAAGCTGGCACTGGACAAGCACCTAAAGTCGGTTCCTGACCAGCCGGGCTGTGGCTCGTACGTTGGTTTGCGTGCAGCCAGCAGCAACAGCCTGGTTGATCAGGCTCTGATCCACCAGGAGGCCTGGTCACAGACCGGGCCGCGGGGGCGTTGACCCCCGGAACTCTCTCCAGGTAAACGCCAGGTAAACATAGGAGAATGGAACTTATGACGACGTTTCGGTCCGACTTAAACCATTAACTAGTTAATGACAAGTCCAAGTTGGATAGAAACATCGTCGTAAGTTTCAGTCTCTTATATGTATGCCCAGTTGGGTTCATAATCCGTGCCACGCTGGTGCTGCCACCTATAGGTCTACCAAGCTCAGCTCGCTCACCGCGCTTCCTCTGTCTCACTCTGACAGCCGACGTCATTCAGACAAGAAGCCTACTCACTCTCTCCCTCGCAGGCATGGGCCTGGACCGTCGTCCTAGCACACTGCCTATGTACAAGACCCCAAATAAAGATGCCTCCGATGCCTATCATTCATTCCGGCTATCAGATCCACACGCAAGAAGCTGTAATATATATGCGGGTTATTTGTGCATTGCTCCAGTAACGGTATTGTGCCTTTTTATTTCTTATTCATCCACTTGTCGATTTTGCATGACATTAGTGTACAACCGATACATCTTGTTTTACCCATGAAGAAAGCACGTGGATTCATGTTCGGATACTGCAGCAAGATACAAAGCAACACCATCTGTGGTCGAGAAACAAATGTACTGATTCAAAAGCAAAAACGCACACACACGCAGTCACAAACAAAAAATAAATATGTCTGGTATATATAATACTCTTGTGACGTTGTCGGCAGATGACATGAAGTGGCGAGTGTGATGAATCATAGGCCACACAGCCGGCCACACCAGCTGATAAAGGTCAAACTAATTCCTAAGCAGGCAAGGTCGCTCTTAACGACTTACCACCCTGACACGCCTCGGGCAACGATAAATATGAAACTGTTTTATGCATGCATGTTAAAAATATATATGCAAGCACACACATGCACAGGCGCTAGCGCATAAACACTTGCACACACATACGAAAGCACACTCACGCACGCGCACGCACGCACACACACACACACACACACACACACACACACACACACACACACACACACACACACACACACACACACACACAGGCTTAGTGTCTAATTGACATGTGCCTAGGGCAAAATGGTAACTAACACACACACACACACACACACACACACACACACACATACACGCGCGCGCGCACACTCACGCACGCATGCAAGCACACACACACACATACAATTTGGTACTGTCCAGGTATAAGTCATTTCTCGTATGCCAAGTCATATGAAAATAATAATAATAATAGTCTATTTCTACAAGCACATTTACAATGTATATAAACCTAGCTGATATAAGTGACATAATATATAGAAAGCCCCTTGTTGAGCAGAGTATTTAGGGCAAATTAGGTCAGTTTTGTCCCCGGGATGCGACCCACACCAGTCAGCTAAAACATAGATTTTACTGATACGTGAACAGGAACAGAAGGTGTCTTAAGGAAACACTTCCTAATGTTTCCACCCGTACCGGAGATCGAACCACGGACCTCAATGTGTGAGCTGAGTGCACTAGCAATCGAGCTAAGGGACACCCAATTTACTTACTTTAATAGCTGTTCTGATGGTTTCTAAAGTGATCTTCCTTGTCAGGAGAAAGATGTAGAGAATTGAAAACCAATGAATATTTATAATAAAAGTGAATAGTTTGCGTTGGAAATATATTCTACATGTTTTTGTTTTATAACCATAAAAATAGTTTTAAAATGATGTGCCACCGCAGAGTGCAACCAAAAACAATCTCTCTTTCCCCGAATTAAGATCGGGTGATAGTCTGCAGCTTCCCTGGATTCCTGGAGTGGCTTGGGACAGCCATAACCACAGATTGCGGCAACTATTTGCGGCCTATAATAACGTTAGAAGGAGGAGGTAGTTGCCACAACATGTTGTAACGGACTCCATCCTTCCCAGGAACTGAGAAGGACGACGCCGACAAGGCAGATAATTCCCTAACATCAAACAACAGATGGGCAAAGAAGCCTTCTGACCTGAAACTTAGGATTGTAGCTCAAGGCAATAAAGACAGAGAAGCCCTCAACTAAGATGTTGGCCACCATATGTCTTTCTGTTATTCTACAGCTGACATGGAGGAGAGTTTGAGTTGAATCCCCTTCCTCTTAACAGACCCAAGAACGCCGAGCGTTTCCGAATAACTTCCTCTGGATAGCCAGCACCCACTAGCATATGAGCTTATCCAGCGAATAGTAGCTTCGACTTATGCACATTTCGGAACTGTCAAACGTGACTCAAGCCACCAAACCGAGCAATACTAGTTTCTGCTGCCCAAGACAACACTTAACGAAATGGTCATAAGCCCCTCGCAGAATGGAAATCACCAAGGGCACAACAGAGCTCTGCTCGAGTCTCAGAGTTGCCAGTTTGACACCTGCAACTACCACCGTAGAGGGCAAGTTAGAAGGATCCTGTTGCCTCGAGGATGAGAGGGAAATGGTCACTAACACGTAGATTCAGAAAAAAACAAACCCTCTGAAGTCCATTTATACAAAAATGTAAAAAAGCAGAGGTGTCTACGCCCTAAAAGGCATTCATATATATGAACGGTATTACAAGTCAGAGGACGCACTGAATAGGATGTTAACATCTAAAGAAATCAGCGAGGACTCCACATGAACCCTCCTCCTGTCCAGTTAAGGGCAACCCACATTCCACACAGGTGGTGGGCATTCAAGTTACCCAAAAGACGGGGGAGGGAAATAGGTCACAGATTAAGTTAGCAAGAGGAAAGGAGGAAGCCACCTCCTCAATAACATCTATTAGAAATAACGTTTCCAACAGAGTTGGTTCATTTTACTTTTGAAGCCTGACATTAGGTCGCAGATGAAGCCTGCAAAGTTATCCAAATATCCTGTGAGGGAAAAGTTCATTAGATAGGAGCAGTGGAAGTATGTATGGTAGTGATAGTTTGTTGGGCAGTCTGCTTGTTCAGTTAGGGTGAGCAGACAGTTCCCGCTCCGGCCTGTGGTTCGTCACTTGACTTGCGGTTCTCATCAAATCTGTAAGTATTCGTTCCACTCCTGTTTAAATTATGTTTTGGGTTAAGTTGGTTTCAACAAGAGCTTCACTCTTGTTTAAGGTTTTAGACTCCCATTTATTCCTGCCTTGTTTTGAATTTAGGCAGTGTTATGTCATCTGTTAACCCTCACCATTTCATTTAAAGGCTGTACGCCTATCGTGTGAGTGACTTATCGAGTGGTGTGTAACTGTATGTTTTCTTCATTTTAGCCTTTACTGTCGGCTCGGGTCATCCGGGTCATGCGGGATGAAGATAAGGGCAGTCTTGATCTTGCCAAGATCTGAGACGTCACCTGGACCTCTCCACCTACACTGGTTCCCTTTCAACAAGTATCCGACCACCCGGTCAGCTACACACCATTCAAGCAGCCTTCTTCCAGTTGTAACTGCACCAGCGTTCATGGTGGTTCTTGACTGGCTACTTAACTACTTCAACAGTATTTTGTGGTTAGAGGATCAGTCAACCTCTTCTCGACAGAATATACAAGCGTGTTGGGGACACTGTCTTATGTGTCTAGGCACGACCAACTGTGACCCTTCCCCTCATTATCAACAACGGCTTGGCGTTCCCAACCACTGTTCAGAGCTACGTGCCCAGAACATCGGCACTGCACCAATTCACACTACGTCATTGTGTATATATTAGCTTTGAATCAATACTTATTTATTTTATTTCTTATTTTTGCTTAAAGTAGGGTTTATTTCACATTTGTGTTTTATATTCTTAAACAATTTTAATGATTAATAAAAAAAATTATCTAATTATGTTATTATTAAATTTACTATCTTTTTATTTCCATAAGAAGGAGCCAGCCATGTCACTCTGAGAGTCCGATAGAACTGCGTGAACCTTCACACATCCATCGGGTGTGAGAGGGCCAGGTATTCTAGAAGCACAGCAAGAAATCAGGCGAGCTTTGGGAACATAGCCATCTTGTGAGTACAAAGCATCATGAAGATCACTGTCTCTAGTAAAGTATTCCATCTTCATGAGGTCGAAGAGTTTCTTTTCGTAGACTCAGGGTGATAGCACTGGAACCGAGAGGAGCACCAAGGAGAGTACTGTCAGCAAGATCAGTGACAAGACGACCATCATTTGAACAAAGATTTATTAGTTGGAGGAAAATATTTCTCACTGGAGGAGTCGAGATAATCCTAGATAGTTATTAAAGATCTTTTATATAACTTATTTCAACGCGGTTTTACTTCTCATTATTTCAATTTTGTTTCGTTTACGTAAGTGAACAATTAATCAGAAGGCAAGATTAACAAAGTAATTTTTAATTTTACCTATCCTCTTGCATAAAAAGTGCCATATTCGGTGTCAAAGGTAAAAAAAATAAAGGGAAAGAATTTATTAATGAAAGATATGGCAACCTTCAATTGTGGCGTTTCCATTCTCTCGTGTTCATGAATTAAAATACCGGAAGTGACATTTTCCTTGCAGCAGTGGTGTTAGGTGATGTGTGACGTGTGGTTGAGGGTGGCAGTGATCAGGTTGCCTGTGACCAGGTGGTGGACGTGCTGTCCAGCAAACTTTGCACTCATCTGTGCCTTGGCTCGTTATATCGCGGTCACCACAACGATGAAGAAACAATCATCATACTGCTTTCTAACATCACAAACACTTGAGCAGATATAAAAAATATCATTAGCTGGCCAACGTTACAATAAACGTCAGCTCGTAAAGTTATAATAATAAAGCTTTCGCATTAGTGGGATGGTTCTTTCATATTTTTCACAATCGATTGCATTCATGTTTGAACTGGGTGGTTAATAAGTGTGACCAGCCAACGTAATACATCTGATAAGTGAATGCTGCCCACGTACCAAGAGGTCGGGGATCAATGACTACATCATCCATTAACTAAAACATTCAGTATACCAAAGTGCGAAGCATTATGAACACAAAATACCATCTCTGTAAAAGATGCATCAAGATGGTAATTTTACTTTCCAAGAATAGTCAATCTATGCCGGTGAAGATCTTTTTATTCAAAGTACTAAAGCTGCCCTCCTCTTCCTTGGCTGCAGCTGTCTGCCTCCCATTCATCACTGCGATTTTAGCACTTCGCATAAAAATAATAATAACGATACAGTATTATTACGTGAGATTATAATGTTCAAAGCTGATGCCTAATTTTCCCCTTCAAAGGAGGTGCCTCGATGCCGGTGAAAGACTCTTCATTCAAGGAATTTGAACCTAATTGTCATCCATAACCCAAGTACTGTATGACCCTTAGAGGCTTAGCGCTTTCCCATAATAATAATGAGTGGGTAATTGCCAGGATGCTATTAGTCTCCAGACTACAAGGAGCTCTGAGTGTTCACATTTAAAAAATCTACAAACAGAATAAATATAAATACAAAGTATATATCATAAAAAATTAATATAATAGTATTAATGTATTTCTACAAGAATATGTCGTAATACTGCTGCAACAAGTTGTTACAAATTAGAAATGAAAACTAAATGATTTTCTTCTTTCCAGGGCAACAAGAAACCTCTTAGGTTTCCATCGAAATTTTGTAACCATATATGAGTAAGGTGATGAGGGTCTCGAACGATTTAGATAAAGAAATATTGGATATCACATTGGAGAGAGGGAGTATGGAAGAAGTGAATGTTTTCAGATATTTGGGAGTTGATTTGTCAGCAGATGGGTTCATGAAGGATGAGGTTAACCAAAGAATTGATGAAGGAAAAGTGATGAGTGGTGCGCTGAGGTATCTGTGGAGACAAAGAACGTTATCTATGGAGGCAAAGAAGGGAATGTACGAGAGTACATTCCCTTCACGACATTCTCCACTGCTGGGGGAAGTGGAGATGGCGTGTCTAAGAGCAATGTGTGGTGTAAATATTATGCAGAGAATTCGTAGTGTGGAAATTAGGTGGTGTGGAGTTACTAAAAGTATTAGTCAGAGGGCTGTAGAGGGGCTGTTTAGGTGGTATGGTCATTTAGAGAGAATGGAACAAAGAATGACTTGGAGAGCGTATAAATCTGTAGAGGAAGGAAGGCGGGGTAAGGGTCGTTCCCGAAAAGGTTGGAGGGAGGGGGTAAAGGAGGTTTTGTGGGCGAGGGGCTTGAACTTCCAGCAAGCGTGTTAGATAAGAGTGAATGGAGACGAATGGGTTTTGGAATCTGACGAGCTGTTGGAGTGTGAGAAGGGTAATATTTTGTGAAGGGATTCAGGGAAACCGGTTAGCCGGACGTGAGTCCTGGAAATGGGAAGTACAATGCCTGCACTTTAAAGGAGGGGGTTGGGATATGGTAGTTTCGAGGGACGTCTAAGCTGTCGTACCTGAGCGCCTCTGCAAAGACAGTGATTATGTATGAGTGGTGAAAGTGTTGAATGATGAAAGTTTTTTCTTTCTTTTTGGGTCACCCTGCCTCGGTGGGAAACGCCCGACGTGTTATATACATATATGTGTGTGTGTGTGTGTCGCGCCGAATAAGTAAATTTGCGATTTTGGCTCAAATAGCAATGCACTTCTTGCCGAATAGGGCAAGCGAAAATTTGTGTATACAATAATTTCGAAAAAATCATTCTGAATCTAACGAAAAAAACGTATTTTATTGTGTTTGTTATTAAATTATTGTAAACTTGTATGAAATATATTTTGTTGGATTAGGCTAAATTAAATTGCGCTTGTTGTAATAAGGTTAAGTGAGTCTCCTAAGAAAGTAGAAAGATGAAAAGAAGGATAAAAAAATGAAGCTGTTATAAAATGAAGGAAATGACATAAATAGAAGGAAGGCTGACAGACAGAAGCATGGTTGATAGAAAGACAGGGAAGGAGAATAGAGAGAGAGAGGGCAAAGGGTTAGAAAGAAGGCAGGGGGATAGAGAGAAGTGTAATAGAGAAGAGAGAGGAATAAAGGGAAGGATGAAATAAGGAGGACAGAGTAAAGGGAGTGTAAGAGGATAAAAAGGAACAGAGACAAGAATAGGAAGAAGGAGAAGCTAAAGAAAGGAGGGAACCAAGAGAAAAAAAAGAAGCAACAAATAATTCGTATGACAACAGGTAAGAGTTACTACTACTTGACAAAAATTCCAAATGAGAAAAGAGAATATATCTGTCTTAAGAGAAAATGTCGTCTCTAATTTCACTGTTGCTACACAATGACATAAGGTGCATTATCAAATTAATCTCAGGGATAGAGAGCCGCTTCAGGACCTATAAAGCGTGCCTGGGAGCACTCTCTTGCGTTTATTAATTGTTTGTCACGTTCGGCGTATCTCTTTCCAGGGTATCTCATTACATATTGATGTAGGGGCATAATTTATACGTTAACTACAGTATCGGTTTGACTGGGTACCGCCAGCGTACTGTACCACCAGTTTACCACACCTGGATCCTCCCTGGGGAGACCACTGGTCAGATAAACCTGAGTGACCTACGGTTTCCGGGGCGGGTCATGCTATCTGCGCAGGAATGATGATCTTAGCACCCAAGAGTTTTGCTCCATAGTCTGTAACATGTTCAAGACTATGGAGTAAAACTCTTCACCAGGCTGAGGGACTGATCACCTCAAAACTACATCTTCAAGGATGATGGACTGATTCCATCGTCTCTATATCTCTACTGCCTCCTTTGTACTCAACTGAAGAAACGTATCGGAATAAAGATACCAAACTGTTGCTCATGTGCCTGACTTATCCACTGTGTAATGTCACACAGAGTAGGGTACCAGCTCACCGCTTATGTACCTTGGTCCCGGGGTGTCGCGTAGCTCACATTTCACTCACAATCGCATAGACCGGGGGTTCGATTCACTGGCATGGAGAAACATTTAGTCAAGTTTCTCTGCAGTGCTCCTACTCATCTAGTATTAAAAAATGGGTACCCGTGTTAGCTGACTGTTGTAGATGACATACAGGGAAAAAACTTCAGCTGGAATGTCTTATCCAGTGCAAGAAAAGACACAGGTGCTGTAAGAAACTGCAGTACCTGTTGGAAGTATTCATGTGAGATAATGTTAGTAGAATTACCTACAATATGTTAGGTAAAAAGACATGTGCAACTAAAACGACATTTTATTGTGGCAACGTTTCACTTGACAAAGCTCCTGGAGAGCGAAACGTTGCCACAGTAAAATGTCGCATGAGTTGTACGTGTCATTTTACCTAACATAAGTTTTCGCGTGTTGGCTGAAAGGTATCCATTTATCTAATGATATTTAAAAAAAAATTGGTATCGTCTTCAATAAGTAGGATTAGCCAACCCTTCCTCCCACCTCTGAACGTACAGTCTCACTATACTGAAACATTTTTTTTTTTTTTTTTTTTTTTTGTAAATTGTTCACGAGAGCCTTCTGTTTTCGGTCGTGGTAGCTGAATATTGCAATGAAATCCGTAGTGTGTACCATTCATCACTGACGTCCGCTGGAGTACACAAGGAAGTGGGTAAGTCTCTGGTTACTCATGAGAACTCCTTCAACAGTGGATACCTTTATTAACATCAACGTTTCCACCACAGGTCACATTGCAGTCGAAATGTTGTTAAAAAAGGTATCCACTGCATCTACTATACATGTCAATTATTTCACAGTGTCATATTTACATAAAATTCCAGTTGCATTCCCTTCAACAGTGTTTTCAATACTTTCATCATAAAGAGTAGTTTATATTTTTCATTCGTTACTATTGCTACCAGCTTTCAGGTTAACTTAATGTCTTATCAATACCAGTTTGCTACTATTCTGACAAATTTACTGTCATTACAGTTATCAAACTATAAGAAAAATAAATTCCAAGTCCAAGTGACGCAGTCTAAACCACAGTCCTTTCAAATCATTGACAGTCAACTTTGACGAAAGTTAAAATCTTACCACCGTTTATGCCGAAAACTGAGCTCCTGGATTCTTATCACTTAGCCTGATCATTCTTACGTCTCACCACGGTAGATGACCTAACGTCGGAAGAGGGGTAGTGGAGAGAGAAGGGGATAGATGAGGGTGGAAGAGAAGGGTAAGGATGACGGACTCAAAAGAGAAAAGGTGTACAAAACACAGAAGGGTTACCCTATAGAACGAAAAGACCATGTAAAAGACCTATGTATAATAATGTCTTCTAAGCTGTCATTATCTGTATTTATTCGTTTTGAAGGGAAACCAGAGTTCCATTATCTGTTGGTTCATACTTTGCATCCCTGGAGAATCTATCACCCACATCAGGATGGCCATAAGAGAGACTATTGAGTTGAAATCTCTTTTAAAGAAAGCAATAAAACAAACGTTACGGAGGTTAAGAAAAAGACAGGATGGGCACTAAGAACTTTCAAAATAGGAGAAATATTGCCAAAGGTAACAATATTCAAATCACTTATATTCTCTTGCTTAGAGTACTACTTAGTATTGGCAGCGCCGTTCAGACCAGGAGAAAATGCAGAGTTGGAAAAAGAACAGAGCATATACTGCCCGCATAGAACCAATAAGGCATATATATAAACTACAGAATTCCTCAAGGAACTGAATTTACTCTCTGGAAAGAAAGCGACAGATATACGAGATAATATTCACACGTAAGATACTGGAGGGCCTAGTCCCAAATCTGCACACTCTCATAACAAAGCACTGGAATGAGATATATGGAAGTGTAAAACAGACTCAGTGAAATACAGAGAAACCACAGTCACAGTGCAAGAACACTGCATCAACATCCATGTGCTAGACTTTTCAACCGGCTACCAGCAGATATCAAAAATATTGCTGGAACCAGTGCAGAAACCTTCAAGAGGATACTAGATCACTACCTCTGCGGTGTGCCAGACCAACCTACAAAAACCTCTCACAGTGATAATCATCTACAGAGTAGCACAGTTAAACATTAGCCGTTTTAGCGAAAACCTAGGAAGTATGATAACTGATGCATGCATGAACAAAGATCACTTACTACTCTCAGGTGACTTCAACATAAATCTCCTGCATGACCAGGACCCACACGTTACTGAATTCACAAACACTATGAGTAACTGCATGTTGCTACCAGCAGTAACAAAACCTACAAGAGTTACAGAGACCAGTGTTTCCCTACTAGACCACATCTGGACCAACACCATATCCCCTTTAAAATCAGGCATAATCACAGATAATACCACAGATCACTACCCTACCTTCCTCATCACAAACCTTGGCAAATTACCCCAAGACACTACTAAAGTCACTTTCAGACTTCACAATGAGGCAGCCATTAATAACTTCACAGTAGCAGTGACAAACATTGACTGGCACACTGAGCTAGAAATCTATACAGATATTGACGAATGTATTAATAATTTTCTAAAAAAGACCCAATACCTTTATAACAAGCACTGCCCCCCAAAAAAACTAAACAGATGACAGCTAAGAGACTGAACAGTCCCTGGCTAACACCCAGCATCCTCAAATCCATAAATACAAAGCACCTATACGAAAAACAGTACAGAATGGGTCACATAACCAGAGACCAAACAAAACGTTACTCCCCAATTCTAACTAGCCTGATAAGAAGGGCTAAAAAACTGTATTATGAGAACAGATTATTCAACTTACGAGGTGATATAAAAAAGACCTGGAAAATCCCATCAGAAATTCTAGGAACAAAAAAAGATATCACGAAATAGCGAAATTGAATTAACAAAACCAGATGAACCCCAACTCCCACCAACTGAAACAGCAGACTCAATAATTTCTTCTCCACTATAGGAAAAAACCTTGCAAATAAAATCCCAAGCTCAGATACCCCACCCAATGACTACCTCACTGGCAACTACCCGAACACACTGTTCCTAGCTCCGATTAACCCTAATGAAGTCTCCCTTATTATCAACACACTAAAAAACAAGACAGGAGATTTAAATACCTTACCACCCTTTATATACAAAAAAGCGTCACAAGTACTATCACCAATCATTGCAACACTCTTTAACAAATCCATAGAATCCTCTACCTTCCCTACAGTTCTCAAAATAGCAAGGGTCACCCCGATCCATAAAGGAGGAGACCAAACAGACTTGAATAACTATAGGCCAATATCCAACTTACACCCTCTCTCTAAAATCTTCGAAAAATTAATTCATAAGCGAATCTATTCCTACCTCATCTCCCACAACATACTCAACCCCTGTCAATATGGGTTCAGGCCTAATAAAAACACTAATGATGCTATTATACACATGCTAGAACACATATACACTGCAATAGAGAAAAAAGAAGTCCCACTGGGGATCTTCATAGACTTACGTAAAGCTTTTGATACAGTAGACCATGACTTGCTCCATATAAAATTGTCGCACTATGGTATAAGAGGGCACTCCCTCAACTACCTAAAGTCTTACCTCAGCAACAGAAGCCAATATGTGTACACAAACGGGGCAAACTCTTCAGCACAGCCAATTACAGTTGGTGTCCCACAGGGAAGTGTCTTAGGCCCTCTTCTCTTTCTCATATACATAAATGACCTACCAAATGCATTGCAACTACTCAAACCCACACTATTTGCAGATGACACTACATACGTCTTCTCTCACCCGAGCCCAGTCACGCTAGCCAATACTGTAAATACCGAATTACAGAAAATATCTACCTGGATGAGTACTAACAAACTTGCTCTAAACATTGACAAAACCTACTTCATTCAGTTTGGTAACAGAGCTACAGACGTCCCTCTTAACATAATGATAAACGGATCACCTATCACAAAACTCACAGAGGGAAAATTCTTAGGAATCCACCTTGATAATAGACTCAAATTTCAAACACATATACAACAAATTACCAAAAAAATTTCCAAGACCGTAGGCATACTATCGAAGATACGGTACTATGTTCCACAGTCAGCCCTCCTGGCCCTATATCACTCACTTATTTACCCCTATCTCACCTATGGAATTTGTGCATGGGGCTCAACAACAATAAACCATCTCAGACCATTAACTACCCAACAAAAGGCTGCAGTCAGAATGATAACAAATTCCCACTACAGGCAGCACACTCCACCAATACTCAAAACTCTAAACCTACTCACCATACAAAACATCCATACTTATTACTGCACCTACTACATTCATAGAACACTTAACTCTGATATAAACCCTTCCCTCAAACGTCTCCTTACCAGGCTCAACAGAACACATGACCATAACACAAGACACAGATCTCTCTTTGATGTTCCTCGAGTCCATCTCACGCTATGCAAAAACTCAATGCACATAAAAGGCCCTAAAATCTGGAATTCATTACCTGTGAATATAAAAGAAACACTGTTTATAAATTCAAGTCTCTTCTCAAAAATCACTTACCCACAACTAAATAAATACTGAGTAATTGTATCTCATAAATTGTATCTCGTAAATGTTTCTCATTATTGTATCCAATCAAACTTTATTTTTTAATTACATTACCTAACAGAATACTCCATTCTACTGAATGCTTAGCAACGCAATAAATGACCATATGACCTGTCTTTGTAATACTCATTTGTGCTAAATTGTTATCTGTTTACAATAATGCTTTTACCACTGAATATATCATTGCTTAGTTAATCTTAAGTTAATTTTAAGCCTGCCCATAATGCTCTGCATACAAGGGGTTTTGGCATGTTGCACTGTAATAACTGCATTCCTTTGTACTTCACTGTATCATGTTCAAATAAATAAATAAATAAATAGGTAAGTGCGCTGGCGGGCCGCTAACAGCAACGTTAGACGCCTGGCCCTGGGCTGGGTCGCGGAGCACGAAAACTCCTGAAACAGATCACAGGTATATCACACATAAGGAGAGTGAGAGAGAATGACAGTGGTGTTGAGTGGAGAGAAGGGAAGGAGTGAGATTGGAGAGAAGGGAGGAAGAGGGGAAGGTGGAGAGAAGGGAACAGGCGAGGGTATTTTTTTTTTTTTATATATATATAAATCAGCAAAATTTGATACATCAGGAGTGTGATGTGACACGGTGGGAACAAAAAGTGCGGAGAGGAGGGGGGGTTTAGGTGGAGGAGGTGGGGATAGGTAAGGGCAGAGAGAAGGGGAGGGGTGGAGAGAAGAAGAAGGGTAAGGATGAAGGGGATGAGTGAAAGTGGAGAAGGAGATGGATTGTGGGTGAAGAAGGAGATAGATGAGGGTGAAGAAGGGGAGGGATGAGGTTAGAGAGATGGGGAGGGGTGAAGCAGGAGAGAGGGGAGAGGGGTGAGGCTGGAGACGGGAGAGGGGTGAGGCTGGAGACGGGAGAGGGGTGAGGCTGGAGACGGGAGAGGGGTGAGCCTGGATAGACGGGAGAGGGGTGAGGCTGGAGAGACGGGGGAGGATTGAGACTAGAGAGATGGGGAGGAGTGAGGCTGGAGAGACGGGAGAGGGTTGAGGCTGGAGAGATGGGAGAGGGGTGAGGCTGGAGACGGGGGAGGAGTGAGGCTTTAGAAATGGGGAGGGGTGAGGCTGGAGAGATGGGAGGGGTGAGGCTGGAGAGATGGGAGGGGTGAGGCTGGAGAGATGGGAGGGGTGAGGCTGGAGAGACGGGGAAGGAGTGAGGCTGGAGATATGGAGAGGGGTGATACTGGAGAGACGGGGGAGGGGGGAGGCTACAGAGACTGGGGAGGGGTGAGGCTGGAGAGACGGGGGAGGGGTGAGGCGGGAGAGACGGGGGAGGAGTGAGGCTGGAGAGATGGAAAGGGGTGTGTGGGTGGTGAAAATAAGTGGGGTGATGGTGGAGAGAAGGGTAGGGGTGATGGAAGCGAGAGCAGAGAAGGGACATGGGTGGAGACGAGGAAGGGTTTGTAGTACATGCGCAACTCTTATAATATTTATTAGACGTTGAAGGTTTTCTCAGTCCCGGTGGGCGAAACGTTCCCTAATAAATACCCTAAGCATTTCAAAATGTTTACTTGCCAGTACAAATATAAGGTACTGATATTGCTTATATTTACAGCAAGGAGAAATGATGGTTGGAAAGGGATGGGGGAGTAGCGAGACGTGGTGATGGTATAGGTGAACCAGGTCATGGATTTTGCGGAACAAGTGATGGATCGGATGAACCGAAGGCCTGGGATGGGATGGGATGGGATGGGTGGTTGTGTTGGGTCTAAGGGAGAAAAAATAATGAGTATAGGAGGAACGTGGATAACAAATTAGTTTTGTGTCAAACGACACAGGAGAACACGCAACTTAAGAGGAAGATTTCCCACAGCGGATCCACCGCTTCTATATTATTCACTACGTTCTGCAATCGTTATCCACTTGTTTGAACATGTTTTATCTGAAGCGTAGTGGAGGCTCGATCTTCCCGTCAGCTAATCTTGAGATATACACTACACTCTTGAGCTTGGTAAGGTGAGAATACGAACACACGAGGATGAGTGTGTTATCTAGCAGTGGGACTGAGAAGGGATTTCCTTGTATGGTACACTGGAGAGCCTACACCTCGTGGCCAGGTGCTAGAGGGTTACCTACCTTTAACAGCAGCCCAGATGAGGCCCAAGGTTTTGAGGGTGATGAAGAGAGGTGGGGCCACCTGCGGGAAGACCACCTCGCCCTCCACCATGTTGGGCCGCCCCAGCAGGAAGAGCCGCGTGTCCCGTCGACGGAGAGCGCAGCAGGTGTCGCTGCAGGTGGATACCACGACACGGGTGGGCAAGGCATCTCCCTTAAACACTCGCTTGACCTGCAGGTGCGATGTGGAGGCTCCCACGAGCTCCACTTGGGCTGTGACGATGTGCTCCGCCAATGACGCAGCAGACACGCTGGACTCACATTTGATCCACTGAGGATGGTTCTCGGCCTTGGCGCGTGCTGCCTGCACAGCCATCACTCGCTCAGAACCCCCCGGGGGCCGTGTCAGGTGCCTCCGCCATGACGTACCTCGACGACGCTCCCGGTCTTGCGGCCCTCCCGCCGCAAACACCACCCAGCTCAACACCAGCAGCAGGAGCGGGAGTCTCATTGTCCCGGCCACGGCAGTATCTCGATGATACTTGAGGCAGTAGAGAGGGAGTTGTTCCCAGTAGGAGGGAGGGGTGTTGTGAGCGCGTGGGGGTGTCTGATGCGCCGGGCACTGTGTGGTGTGGCCTGGCTGGGGCTCACACACTGACTGCTGAGACCCCGACCCTGACCCAGCACCGCTCCCCGCCCCGCCTGGCCCTACCCCAACCCCACCCCCTGACCCAACACCCCTGCCCCCTAAACCAACACCCTTGCCCAATATGACTCCTGTCCCACACCTTCCTATCCCTCTCCATCATATTCCATCAACCTATGCTAGTGTTTATTTAGGTTTTATACATAAAAAATTATCGACGATATTGGAACCAGGTGAACCATGTCCTAAATGAAACATGTAAAGATATCTTACATAACATGGATCCAATCCAATGCCTTGAAAGGGTCAATTTCGTGGCAGCTGAAGTATGTTCAAGGCATATTCCCCTAAGAAAGAAGAGAAGAAGTAAACTGGAGAGAGAAATACGCTCCCTCTACAGAAGACGACGAAGAATCACTGAGCTTCTCAAGAACGCTAGATTATCTGATACACGGAAAGAAGGGCTGACCAGGGAAGTGGAAAGTATCGAACTCAAGTTAAAGGACTCTTACAGGACTCAGGAGAGACAGGAGGAGGTAAAAAGCGATTAGTGAAATTTAAAGAAATTCGAAATATTTCTTCTCGTATGCCAAAAACATGGCAAATACCAAATCTAGTATCGGGCCCTTGCTCCGACAAGATGGGACTTACACAGATGATAAAGAAATGAGTAAGATACTGAAATCCCAAAACGGCTACTGTTTAGCGAGCCACTAATCAATCTAGAGATCGACAATCCAAATGATTTTTTCATGAATGAGCCTCAAAACTCTCATCAAATATGCCAGATTTCCGACATTACCCTAACTCTGAGAGACTTTGAGAAAGCCATTGACAATATGCTCATGCACTCAGCCCCAGGCTCAGACTCGTGAAACCTCTTTCCCATGCCTTAAGTATACTATAGAGAAGGAGGTTAGACATGGGTGAAATTCCAGTCACTAAAAACAAAGGATATAGCCTCACTCCACAAAGATGGCAGCAAAGCATTAACTAAGAACTATAGACCAATAGCTCTAACGTCCCACATCATAAAAATCTTTGAAAGAGTGCTAAGAAGCACGATTGCAAACCATTTGGATTCCCAAAAACTGCACAATCCATGGCAACATGGGTTCAGAGCAGGGAGCTCTTGCCTCTCGCAACTACTGGATCACTATGATATGGTCTTGGATGCACTGGAAGAAAAACAGAATGCAGATGTAATATACACAGACTTTGCAAAAGCCTTTGACAAGTGCGATCATGGCGTAATAGCGTACAAAATACACGCTAAAGGAATAATTGGCAAAGTGGGGGGATGGATCTTCAACTTTCTAACGAATCGAACACAAAGAGTAGTGGTTAACAGAGTTAAATAGGAGGCTACCATAGTGAAAAGCTCTGTACCACAAGGCACAGTACTCGCCCCCATCCTGTTCCTCATCCTCATATCAGACATAGACATAGATGTAATCCACAGCACCGTGTCATCCTTTGCAGACGATACTAGGATCTGCATGAGACTGTCATCTATTGAGGGCACGGTTAACTTAGGAGTGGTAATATCTGAGGATCTCACTTTCAAGGATCACAACAGTGACACGATCACAACTGCAAAGAAAATGATAGGATGGATAGTGAGAACGTTCAAAACAATAGATGCCAAGCCAGTGATGATCCTTCTCAAAGCACTTGTCCTCTCTAGGCTGGAATACTACTGTACATTAACATCTCTGTTCAAAGCAGGTGAAATTGGAGATCTAAAGAGTGTACAGAGAACCTTTACTGCACATATAAGTTCCATCAAACACATCAACTACTGGAAACGCTTGGAAGCACTTGACTTGTACTCACTGAAACCCAGGCGAGAGAATCTGCACACAGAAATCACTCCCTACGAAAGTAAAAGACTGGGTAGGCGGTGCAAAATACCCCCAGTTAAAAGTAGGGGCGCCATTGGTACACTAAGAGAAAACGCCATAAGTGTCCGGGGCCCAAGACTGTTCAACACCCTCCCACCATGTATAAGCGGAATTTCCAATAGGCCCTTGGCTGCCTTCAAGAGGGAGTTGGACAGATACTTAAAGTTGGTGCCGGATCAGCCGGGCTGTAGTTCGTACGTTGAACTACGTGTGGCCTGCAGTAACAGCCTGGTTGATCAGGCTCTGATTCACCAGGAGGCTTGGTCGTGGACCGGGCCGCTGGGGCGTTGATCCCCGGAATTCCCTCCAGGTAGACTTCAGGTAGATACATAGATATCATGTAGAAATTAAGTCAATGTGACTATTTCTTTTATGTCAATATAACATAAAGACTTACTTATCTCTTTGCTTTCCAGGTTAACTCTGGAACATCCTTTCCCAGTACTTCCTGTTCCATTTTTTTCTCCCTGTTACTTTATGTCTATCACAGGCACCTGTAACTGCTATGTTAACTCTCAAGAAATCTTCATGACAACCTGAACTTATTTCTGATCCACCATTTTGAGTCCTTATCGACTAATAAATCAAATTCAAGCTATTTGTGTTCTAGAGATACGTAGATATTACCTGGAGCGGTCCTAGACCAGGCCTCTCGGTTACTGGCTTGATCGAATAGCAAAAGCAGACTAACATATACACCGCTGCCCGACTGATCAGGAAATGACTTGAGGAACTTAGTTTCCTCTTGAAGATAGCCAGAGATATGTATATAATTACTCCAATGCACGAAAAGTCTAGTTAAGAGTTTTGGGTCCATTACACTTATTGAGTTCTCTCTCAGTGTACTCTAACCCCAACCCTCCACCACACCCCGTAATTTTCATTAAGGTAATTTGCAGCGTCTGTCAAAATCATTCTTTCATATGGAGTGATTTTTGTGAGCATATTTGGGTCAAATCCATGCAGAATTTTAACGGTGTAGATTATGACGACCTTTCTAGGCTAGTTGAAATAAATAAGGAAAGGAGACCTACACATCTTATGGTGCGATCACTCATTCCGTTAGCTCTGTTTACAAGCTGAGTATTTGACGTCGCTTGGTATTATCAACAAGTTGTTAGTTCAGCTTCTCTCGCAGGACTATGTGACCGAGTAATTAACACTAGGACTTCCCTTTTTATATATATTTGTTGCATCATTGTAACTACTGCTCTCTATACCATACATTACTACACCCAGGTATGTCACTATACAACTTCATGGTCCAGTGTTCCAAAGGTCCAGCATAATATACATGTTCCTTGTCCCGTGTTCCAGAGGTTCAAGACATTATACATGTTCCATAGGTCACGACACACGTCTCACGTCCCGTGTTCCGGAGGTCCGGTACACTTTACAAGTTCCGCGTACCGTGTTTCGTCTTGCCAACAAGAGGTATTCTTCACTCCCCAAGGAGGTGGGTGACACACATGGGCTAGGGTAGTGACACGGGCTGTCACTGGCTGACACTCACAAAACATTCCTAACACACACCTAGTTTTTCTACTCTCACTCCTTGTATCCCTCGTCATCTCTTTTCCTATCCTCTCTCTAGCTCGTTTCGTTATTTTTAAAGATCCTTCTTTTAGTTCATTATATTACACGTCGTATATTTCTTATGTATTTCTTTACCTTGTTCATTATTTTTATGTATCCTTATTTCGTTCAGGATTATTTTTCCGTCAACTTAATTTGCACAGGATTATTTCTATATATTATCATTCATTATATATCTTCCCACTCAATATTATGTATTCTCTCACTTAGATGCGAAAATCTGAGGAAATATAATATTTATATTTTGTATCCTCTCAATATTATGCATCCTCTCAGTATTATGAACCCCATCAATTTTATGTGCCCTCAGTATTATGTATCATCTGACCTGCCAAGCATAGGTCGGTAGCCTAATGAAGTGTTCTTCTGTTCTCATCTTCCTATTTATTTTATTAATCGTTTTAATTAACACAGTCCTCATTTAATAGTCTTCTATGTCTTCCAGTCATTAACTAGCATATCAACTATATTTTCATTCTAAATTTGCTATTTCTCTCTCTCTACATGTAGTTAATTCACCATTCTCTTATTACCATTTGGTAGAAATGCCAATGATGATTCGTGGATCGTCACTCTTTTATTTCTTCTGTTCTACCCTAGAAGACTGATGTGTCGCTGGGATGGTCTTTCCGGTGGCTATTTTCATTTCCTTCAATATATCTTATGCACTAGATTGTGTACATCTACTCTCCACTCCTTCTTTGCCAGAGTTCAGTGCTGTCAGCAGCTCCACCGCTTCCCTCACCAGTGACCATACAAGCTCCATCCTGGTTCTGCTACCTCAATTAACGCTGATAAAAAGTACCACCAGGAAGCATTCACTGATCATTATCCGTTTCTGGCTTTTCATCTTCCACTCTCCTCTTCTCTCCTTATTCCTCATTATTTCTGCTTACAGTTTCCCATCCCTTTTATTGTCCTCTTTATCTCATATTATCTCTTCCATTTCTACTTTATCTTGTTTACTGAGTTTCCTCGTCTTCCATCGATATCTCCTTTTATTGAAATTTTCCAATCCTTTATCTTAGCCATGGCTTCTGTTTATCATGCATCTATTTACACTCGTATAGTGCCACAGCCTTTACTACCAACACAACCTGGCTGTCCCTTCTCAGCATCCACGACGGTGTGATCACTTTCAGTAGAGAGCTACCCACCTACCTCTCAGTGTCCTACAGCTGCGCCTCCTGTAAGTCACATGGCTCCCACTATGGATTTACCAGGTAACAGAAGCCCAGATGCTAACCTGCGGCAGCCCTGGCAGCTGATATGTCCGAGATTGTACTTGTTTCTAAAATAAACTCCAACAAGATCAAATTACCAGCAACAACAGCAAACCAGCAGCAGCACCAAGCCACTAGTAGCACAAAGTCACCAACAATAGCAATCCACTGTAAGCACCAAGTCACTAATAACACCAAGCCACTAGCAGCACCAAACCACCAGCAGTACCGAACCACGAGTAGCACTAAGCCAAGTCCAAGCAACAAGAAGCCAGGAAAAGCACGACGGTGATGCTGCTGGTGAGAGACAACGGAACAACACACATGAAGAAACGTCCCTAGAGAGCCACCTCGACTAAGTCTCTTCACTGACTCATATGGCACACAGCTGTCAAGGGCGCGGGAACTCACAAAGCTGTCAGGGGCGTGGGCACTCACACAGTTGTCAGGGGCGTGGGCACTCACAGATCGACTCACTATCTAGTTTTTTTTTGTTTATCCACACACATACACACAATATATGTCGTGCAGAATAGGTAAAACCGGTCAATGAGTAAGAACTCATTTAAAATTAAGTCCTTTCTAAAATTTTCTCATACGTTTAAAGATATATTTCTTCCTTCATGTTAATGTAACAATTAATAATTTTGCAAGAAAAGAACCTTAGAAAACTTATCCAACTTTATTATAAGAAGCACAATTTTTTTTCGTTAGGTTCTGAATGATTTTACAAAATTATTACATACACAAAATTTCGCTTCCCTTATTCGGCAAGAAGAGTGTTGCTATTTAAGCCAAAATCGCAAGTTTTACCTATTCAGCACGAATATATATATATATATATATATATATATATAGAGAGAATATATATATATATATATATATATATATTGATGTGATATATATATATATATATATATATATATATATATATATATATATATATATTTAAAAATTATATATATATATATATTTTGATATATATATATATATATATATTTTTTTTTTTTTCAACAAGTCGGCCGTCTCCCACCGAGGCAGGGTGACCCAAAAAAAAAGAAAGAAAATCCCCAAAAAGAAAATACTTTCATCATCATTCAACACTTTCACCACACTCACACATTATCACTGCTTTTGCAGAGGTGCTCAGAATACAACAGTTTAGAAGCATATACGTATAGAGATACACAACATATCCCTCCAAACTGCCAATATCCCAAACCCCTCCTTTAAAGTGCAGGCATTGTACTTCCCATTTCCAGGACTCAAGTCCGACTATATGAAAATAACCGGTTTCCCTGAATCCCTTCACTAAATATTACCCTGCTCACACTCCAACAGATCGTCAGGTCCCAAGTATCATTCGTCTCCATTCACTCCTATCTAACACGCTCATGCATGCTTGCTGGAAGTCCAAGCCCCTAACCCACAAAACCTCCTTTACCCCCTCTTTCCAACCCTTTCGAGGACGACCCCTACCCCTCTTTCCTTCCCCTATAGATTTATATGCTATCCATGTCATTCTACTTTGATCCATTCTCTCTAAATGACCAAACCACCTCAACAACCCCTCTTCTGCCCTCTGACTAATGCTTTTATTAACTCCACACCTTCTCCTAATTTCCACACTCCGAATTTTCTGCATAATATTTACACCACACATTGCCCTTAGACAGGACATCTCCACTGCCTCCAACCGTCTCCTCGCTGCTGCATTTACCACCCAAGCTTCACATCCATATAAGAGTGTTGGTACTACTATACTTTCATACATTCCCTTCTTTGCCTCCATAGATAACGTTTTTTGACTCCACATATACCTCAACGCACCACTCACCTTTTTTCCCTCATCAATTCTATGATTAACCTCATCCTTCATAAATCCATCCGCCGACACGTCAACTCCCAAGTATCTGAAAACATTCACTTCTTCCATACTCCTCCTCCCCAATTTGATATCCAATTTTTCTTTATCTAAATCATCTGATACCCTCATCACCTTACTCTTTTCTATGTTGACTTTCAACTTTCTACCTTTACACACATTCTCAAACTCATCCACTAACCTTTGTAATTTTTCTTTAGAATCTCCCATAAGCACAGTATCATCAGCAAAAAGTAACTGTGTCAATTCCCATTTTGAATTTGATTCCCCATAATTTAATCCCACCCCTCTCCCGAACACCCTAGCATTTACTTCTTTTACAACCCCATCTATAAATATATTAAACAACCATGGTGACATTACACATCCCTGTCTAAGACCTACTTTTACCGGGAAGTATTCTCCCTCTCTTCTACACACCCTAACCTGAGCCTCACTATCCTCATAAAAGCTCTTTACAGCATTTAGTAACTTACCACCTATTCCATATACTTGCAACATCTGCCACATTGCTCCTCTATCCACTCTATCATATGCCTTTTCTAAATCCATAAATGCAATAAAAACTTCCCTACCTTTATCTAAATACTGTTCACATATGTGTTTCAATGTAAACACTTGATCTACACATCCCCTACCCACTCTGAAGCCTCCTTGCTCGTCCGCAATTCTACATTCTGTCTTACCTCTAATTCTTTCAATTATAACCCTACCGTATACTTTTCTTGGTATACTCAGTAAACTTATTCCTCTATAATTTTTACAATCTCTTTTGTCCCCTTTCCCTTTATATAAAGGGACTATACATGCTCTCCGCCAATCCCTAGGTACCTTCCCCTCTTTCATACATTTATTAAACAAAAGTACCAACCACTCCAACACTATATCCCCCCCTGCTTTTAACATTTCTGTCATGATCCCATCAGTTCCAGCTGCTTTACCCCCTTTCATTCTACGTAATGCCTCACGTACCTCCACCACACTTACATTCTGCTCTTCTTCACTCCTAAAAGATGGTATACCTCCCTGGCCAGTGCATGAAATTACTGCCTCCCTTTCTTCCTTAACATTTAAAAGTTCCTCAAAATATTCTCGCCATCTACCTAATACCTCCCTCTCCCCATCTACTAACTCCCCTACTCTGTTTTTAACTGACAAATCCATACTTTCCCTAGGCTTTCTTAACTTGTTTAACTCACTCCAAAATTTTTTCTTATTTTCATTAAAATTTCTTGACAGTGCCTCTCCCACTCTTTCATCTGCTCTCCTTTTGCACTCTCTCACCACTCTCTTCACCTTTCTTTTACTCTCCATATACTCTGCTCTTCTTATAACACTTCTGCTTTGTAAAAACCTCTCGTAAGCTACCTTTTTCTCTTTTATCACACCCTTTACTTCATCATTCCACCAATCACTCCTCTTTCCTCCTGCCCCCACCCTCCTATAACCACAAACTTCTGCCCCACATTCTAATACTGCATTTTTAAAACTATTCCAACCCTCTTCAACCCCCCCACTACTCATCTTTGCACTAGCCCACCTTTCTGCCAATATTCGCTTATATCTCGCCCGAACTTCCTCCTCCCTTAGTTTATACACTTTCACCTCCCTCTTACTTGTTGTTGCCACCTTCCTCTTTTCCCATCTACCTCTTACTCTAACTGTAGCTACAACTAAATAATGATCCGATATATCAGTTGCCCCTCTATAAACATGTACATCCTGGAGCCTACCCATCAACCTTTTATCCACCAATACATAATCTAACAAACTACTTTCATTACGTGCTACATCATACCTTGTATATTTATTTATCCTCTTTTTCATAAAATATGTATTACTTATTACCAAATTTCTTTCTACACATAGCTCAATTAAAGGCTCCCTATTTACATTTACCCCTGGCACCCCAAAACTACCTACTACTCCCTCCATAACATTTTTACCCACTTTAGCATTGAAATCCCCAACCACCATTACTCTCACACTTGATTCAAAACTCCCCACGCATTCACTCAACATTTCCCAGAATCTCTCTCTCTCCTCTACACTTCTCTCTTCTCCAGGTGCATACACGCTTACTATAACCCACTTTTCACATCCAATCTTTATTTTACTCCACATAATCCTTGAATTTATACATTTGTAGTCCCTCTTTTCCTGCCATAGCTTATCCTTCAACATTATTGCTACTCCTTCTTTAGCTCTAACTCTATTTGAAACCCCTGACCTAATCCCATTTATTCCTCTCCATTGAAACTCTCCCACCCCCTTCAGCTTTGTTTCACTTAAAGCCAGGACATCCAGTTTCTTCTCATTCATAACATCCACAATCATCTCTTTCTTGTCATCTGCACAACATCCACGCACATTCAGACTTCCCACTTTGACAATTTTCTTCTTCTTATTCTTTTTAGTAATCTTTACAGGAAAAGGGGTTACTAGCCCATTGTTCCCGGCATTTTAGTTGACTTTTACAACACGCATGGCTTACGGAGGAAAGATTCTTATTCCACTTCCCCATGGATATAAAAGGAAAAGTAATAAGACCAAGAACTATTAAGATAAAATCAAAGAAAACTCAGATGAGTGTGTATAAATAAACGTGTACATGTATGTGTAGTGTGACCTAATTGTAAGTAGAAGTAGCAAGACGTACCTGTAATCTTGCATATTTATGAGACAGACAAAAGACACCAGCAATCCTACCATCATGTAAAACAATTACAGGCTTTCGTTTTACACTCACTTGGCAGGACGGTAGTACCTCCCTGGGTGGTTGCTGTCTACCAACCTACTACCTTCAACATATATATACATATATATATATATACATATATATACATATATATATATATACATATATATACATATATATATACATATATATTAATATATATATTAATATATATATATATATATATATATATATATATTAATATATATATATATATATATATATATATATATATATATATATATATATATATATATATATATATATATATATATATACATATATGCTGGCCTTGCAACATTGCATAGCTTCTGATGACTCACAGAGACGTATGACAGATCTTGAGCAGATTTCAATCCACCATGGTTTGAACAATTAACAAATACATCAAAATAATAATTAAGGTAGCTAAATATTTCGTATAAATTCAAAATACACAAATAAGCAGGCATTATATACACACAGTTCAGTAAAAAATCATTATTATTTCCATAATCTGATTCAGATACATCTCACAGCTTCATTAGCTACGTGCTCGGAACCACCACTGACGACACCACAACACACCAGTTACTTCTATCCAGCATAAGGCTAAACTTAAGTGAAGAGAGATGAAGCTTACATTATGTTTTCATGATTTCTACATTCCCCATATGCCTATATTAGGAAGCCTCTTGCTCGTCTCTCTTTGGATGTAGGTTTATCCTTATAATGTCCTCGCTACCGGTTGACTGTTTAGTTAGCGTCTCAGAGCACCTTCTTTTTTGTTTTTGTTTTACTTTCCCCACGAAATCCATCTCTCCAAGGGCGACCTAATTACCCATCCTTGTATCACTCACGTTCCCGGGCTAATGCGACCTCTGATGGGAGGATAGGGAGCACATCCGGCAAAGGACCCGATAGGTTCTCAGCCACCTTCGAGGATACGGCGACTTGACCCTTGCAACCAAGGCTGAAAAAGTCCTGGCCACAGAGCTTTACATAGCAGTATATACAATCCACTGCTGAAAACAGACTTAGAATGCCAGGGAGAGCTCATCACCCTTTAATTATAAAGAAAATCACCATTTTGTTCTCCAAAGATTTACAGTAAGCAACCTAAAATATCGTTATTTACCGTTATTAGTAGTAAATAATTCTAAATTTGTTAATTAGCAGAATAAGTCCATATTGCTATTTACCTACTTTTTTTTACAAACGAACATCATTAACAGCCTTACAATCATAAAAACATATAGAGAACGTGAGTTGCAGTTCAGCAGAAGCATAATACGTTAAAATTAATTGCATTTTTTTTTCATTTATTTTACTTATCTGTCTTCCACCCCTTCCTTCCTCAAAGCTTCCCTGTCCCTTCTCTAGCTCATGTCTCTTCCCACACTCACAGTGTGCGGTACACTCGCACATTGCGAGTGTACCAAATTATTAAATATAAACAGTATCCTTACTGGCTGCCCAGGGACGCGGCCTCTTCACCAACAGGCAGAATATTCTGGTTTTCTAAGGGGATTCTATGTATCAGTTTATGAAAATTCTCTATAATTGACAAAATATTTATTTTTAGTTAGGATAGGTTTCATAAATTTATGCAATTTTTTATTTAACTACGATTAACCAAATAAAGAAACTGACGCGTCTAACAAAAGTGTCTGTGCAAGCCCAGACAACATTCAAATCTGCAAGCATTTCATTCATGGTGTGAGGATGGCTTGCAGCAGGAGGTAATCATGACCCACCTAACCACTCAACACATCCTTTAGTATCAAGCCACCTCCTGGTACACCCATGGGAATGACTGTGTTGATCATTACTACATTCCCCACATGGGCTACTCTCAGCACTGCATGGCTCCTTTATATTTTCCTTGTGCTCAAACAGAATCATTTTCAGCATCGATACACACCGCCTATTCTCACACAGCTCTCACAATATCCTTGTGTTATATGAAATGGCGAATTACCGACAAGCAAGCCCTTTGAGAGGTTCCGGCTGAAGGACCACTTCTGACACTTGAGGCCCCTAACCAGAAAAACACGAAACCAAAATAAGACAAATGGAATATTCTCTTTACTGAATTAGATTTTCTTTGCCTTCTTATTTGCAAGGGTACTGATAAAATGGGTAAAATCCAGCTTTTGTGTAGTATTACAGTTGTTTAGCAAAGAGTCAGTTTAAAGGTTTTTGTCCCATAGTGGGCCAGTGATGATTCTAAACCTGCTTCAAAACACTGAAGGTGCGTTCAGCAGCTTCATCTGAAGATACAGATGCTGGTTAATTGAAAGAAAAAATGGCCGTGTGTTATTACAAACACAAGCTTAGTCTTGTGGCCTGCACACCTGGTTGTAGCACGATAACCAAGGTAGAAAAGGAGGAATGAACAACCGTCAGCGGTGAGTAAATACATATTTTTCCTTCACCAAACAGCATGCAAAAATAGGTACAATGTATACTATATACAATATGTACAAAGGAAGTTTTGCGAACAAGAGACAGCGAGAACAATAGGCGACCAGACTTGAGATAAGTCTGCCAATGTTGCTTCACAAGTTTCCAACATAACTTCACAATTTTGATGGGCTTCCTTGTGATTGGCTGTGTTGAACCAATGTGCTAGCATAACAAAGGGGAGGAGCCCGTCTGTTATACTCTAAACAGCTGGTTCGCTGATCGGGAGTGCATGTCTGTATGGGTGTGCGACATACGCGGAATAAAATGTAACATACTCTTAGCTTGCCACATGGGTCTGTGACATTAGGGAGAACAGCAAAGATTTCTAGATCAAAAATGACTTCAAGTAATTCCTTTGTTTTAGATTCCAACTTATAGTTCGTTGAATATATTCACCTAAGGAACATGATCTCGTCACTAAGATCTTTTGAGATTTTATCGCTGTACTGTCGCTAATATTATTCAGCTGCTGAAAGCAAATCTTCATTACTCAAACTGTTGAACCGCCAAAGAAATCCGAAAATGGCACAACTTAGTTGCATTGACTCACCTGCATAATTACCAAGAAGACATTACTCTTATAATGCTGCTCAACATCGGATTTATTAGGTAATTTGTGATCTGTTGAAAACTCACATGAAATTATTTCAATATTCGGTGCTAACAATTTAATTTCCGTCAGGATTGCATTCTAATACTCACGAATCTCTTGAACGTCATTTATAAGTTACACCTGAGGTCACCATCCACCAGAACGCCATATGAAATCTGAGCGAGTTTTTTTTTTTTTTAATTTTTGGAAAGAAGGTGGTCGTCGATTTGTCGGTCTAATACCGTTACCATTCATGAAGCCATAAAAGTTCCTCTGGCCATGGAGTCAAGTTGTGAAACTCATCAAATACAAAATAAATATATTATTTTTTTTTATTAACACACTGGCCGATTCCCACCAAGGCAGGGTGGCCCGAAAAAGAAAAACTTTCACCATCGTTCACTCCATCACTGTCTTGCCAGAAGGGTGCTTTACACTACAGTTTTTAAATTGCAACATTAACACCCCTCCTTCAGAGTGCAGGCACTGTACTTCCCATCTCCAGGACTCAAGTCCTGCCTGCCGGTTTCCCTGAATCCCTTCATAAATGTTACTTTGCTCACACTCCAACAGCACGTCAAGTATTAAAAACCATTTATCTCCATTCACTCCTATCAAACACGCTCACGCATGCCTGCTGGAAGTCCAAGCCCCTCGCACACAAAACCTCCTTTACCCCCTCCCTCCAACCTTTCCTAGGCCGACCCCTACCCCGCCTTCCTTTCACTACAGACTGATGCACTCTTGAAGTCATTCTGTTTCGCTCCATTCTCTCTACATGTCCGAACCACCTCAACAACCCTTCCTCAGCCCTTTGGACAACAGTTTTGGTAATCCCGCACCTCCTCCTAACTTCCAAACTACGAATTCTCTCCATTATATTCACACCACACATTGCCCTCAGACATGACATCTCCACTGCCCCCAGCCTTCTCCTGGCTGCAACATTCATCACCCATGCTTCACACCCATATAAGAGCGTTGGTAAAACTATACTCTCATACATTCCCCTCTTTGCCTCCAAGGACAAAGTTCTTTGTCTCCACAGACTCCTAAGTGCATCGCTCACCCTTTTCCCCTCATCAATTCTATGATTCACCTCATCTTTCATAGACCCATCCGCTGACACGTCCACTCCCAAATACCTGAATACATTCACCTCCTCCATACTCTCTCCCTCCAATCTGATATCCAATCTTTCATCACCTAATCTTTTTGTTATCCTCATAACCTTACTCTTTCCTGTATTCACTTTTAATTTTCTTCTTTTGCATACCCTACCAAATTCATCCACCAACCTCTGCAACTTCTCTTCAGAATCTCCCAAGAGCACAGTGTCATCAGCAAAGAGCAACTGTGACAACTCCCACTTTATGTGTGATTCTTTATCTTTTAACTCCACGCCTCTTGCCAAGACCTTCGCATTTACTTCTCTTACAACTCCATCTATAAATACATTAAACAACCACGGTGACATCACACATCCTTGTCTAAGGCCTACTTTTACTGGGAAATAATCTCCCTCTTTCCTACATACTCTAACTTTAGCCTCACTATCCTCGTAAAAAACTCTTCACTGCTTTCAGTAACCTACCTCCAACACCATACACCTGCAACATCTGCCACAATGCCCCCCTATCCACCCTGTCAAACGCCTTTTCCAAATCCATAAATGCCACAAAAACCTCTTTAGCCTTATCTAAATACTGTTCACTTATATGTTTCACTGTAAACACCTGGTCCACACACCCCCTACCTTTCCTAAAGCCTCCTTGTTCATCTGCTATCCTATTCTCCGTCTTGCTCTTAATTCTTTCAATAATAACTCTACCATACACTTTACCAGGTATACTCAACAGACTTAACCCCCTATAATTTTTGCACTCTCTTTTGTCCCCTTTGCCTTTATACAAAGGAACAATGCATGAAGGCAAAGGGGACAAAAGAGAGTGCAAAAATTATAGGGGGATAAGTCTGTTGAGTATACCTGGTAAAATGTATGGTAGAGTTATTATTGAAAGAATTAAGAGTAAGACGGAGAAGAGGATAGCAGATGAACAAGGAGGCTTTAGGAAAGGTAGGGGGTGTGTGGACCAGGTGTTTACAGTGAAAAAATAGTCACCGCCAGGTTAAGAAACCAATCCTCTCCAAGCCACAAAAGAAACGCAGGTTGAATTATGCAAAGAAATATCTTCACTGGAATCCTCAACAGTGGTCTGAAGTACTTTGGAGTGATGAAGCAACCTTCACCGTCACCTGTAACCATGGGGGACGTGTACTGACCCAGAGGTAGCAACCCGCAAAGACCCACGCTACACCTGTGAGATCACCAAACACCCAGACTCGCTCATGGCTTGGGGGTGTTTCAGTGCTCAGAGTATTGGTGAACTCATTGCGCTTCCCAAAAACCAGTATATGAACCAGTATAATTACCTGGAGTTATTTTGTGACAATTTACCTGAGGCGTTTGACAAGTGTGGGGCTACGGGTTTTATGCAGGACGGTGCACCGTATCATATCGCCAGATCTGTAGTTCAGTGGCTTACGGACTGTGAAGTGTAGTTCTTTAATGACAGCCAGGCAATTCCCCAGACCTAAACCCTATTGAGAACCTCTGGTCAATACTGAAACAAGGATATCAGTTCCATCCCGCGGTCGGAGGCTGCTCTACATGAGGCATGGAATAATATACCTCCCCAAACCTTCAAGAATTTGTGTGAGAGTCTTCCTAAACGGCTGAGGGACGTGATTAAGCGTAAAGGACGCAGCATCAAGTATTAAAACCTCAGTAAGTGTGCAAATACATATATTAAAATCTTTGTGTTTATGTTGTGGTACGTGTGTGGGGGAGGGGAGGCATAATGCCGTAACTAGCACTGTTTATATATATATATATATATATATATATATATATATATATATATATATATATATATATATATATATATATATATATATATATATTTTTTATTATCACACCGGCCGATTCCCACCAAGGCAGGGTGGCCCGAAAAAGAAAAACTTTCACCATCATTCACTCCATCACTGTCTTGCCAGAAGGGTGCTTTACACTACAGTTTTTAAACTGCAACATTAACACCCCTCCTTCAGAGTGCAGGCACTGTACTTCCCATCTCCAGGACTCAAGTCCGGCCTGCCGGTTTCCCTGAATCCCTTCATAAATGTTACTTTGCTCACACTCCAACAGCACGTCAAGTATTAAAAACCATTTGTCTCCATTCACTCCTATCAAACACGCTCACGCATGCCTGCTGGAAGTCCAAGCCCCTCGCACACAAAACCTCCTTTACCCCCTCCCTCCAACCCTTCCTAGGCCGACCCCTACCCCGCCTTCCTTCCACTACAGACTGATACACTCTTGAAGTCATTCTGTTTCGCTCCATTCTCTCTACATGTCCGAACCACCTCAACAACCCGCACCTCCTCCTAACTTCCAAACTACGAATTCTCTGCATTATATTCACACCACACATTGCCCTCAGACATGACATCTCCACTGCCTCCAGCCTTCTCCTCGCTGCAACATTCATCACCCACGCTTCACACCCATATAAGAGCGTTGGTAAAACTATACTCTCATACATTCCCCTCTTTGCCTCCAAGGACAAAGTTCTTTGTCTCCACAGACTCCTAAGTGCACCACTCACTCTTTTTCCCTCATCAATTCTATGATTCACCTCATCTTTCATAGACCCATCCGCTGACACGTCCACTCCCAAATATCTGAATACGTTCACCTCCTCCATACTCTCTCCCTCCAATCTGATATTCAATCTTTCATCACCTAATCTTTTTGTTATCCTCATAACCTTACTCTTTCCTGTATTCACCTTTAATTTTCTTCTTTTGCACACCCTACCAAATTCATCCACCAATCTCTGCAACTTCTCTTCAGAATCTCCCAAGAGCACAGTGTCATCAGCAAAGAGCAGCTGTGACAACTCCCACTTTGTGTGTGATTCTTTATCTTTTAACTCCACGCCTCTTGCCAAGACCCTCGCATTTACTTCTCTTACAACCCCATCTATAAATATATTAAACAACCACGGTGACATCACACATCCTTGTCTAAGGCCTACTTTTACTGGGAAAAAATTTCCCTCTTTCCTACATACTCTAACTTGAGCCTCACTATCCTCGTAAAAACTCTTCACTGCTTTCAGTAACCTACCTCCTACACCATACACTTGCAACATCTGCCACATTGCCCCCCTATCCACCCTGTCATACGCCTTTTCCAAATCCATAAATGCCACAAAGACCTCTTTAGCCTTATCTAAATACTGTTCACTTATATGTTTCACTGTAAACACCTGGTCCACACACCCCCTACCTTTCCTAGGATATATATATATATATATATATATATATATATATATATATATATATATATATATATATATATATATATATATATATATATATATATATATACATATATATTTGAGTATCATACTCCTCAGAGGCACTAATAAATTGGTTTCCGTCATATAAACGAGAGTACAATTATCCAATTATCGCCGAGTGATTATCTCCATAACGTTTATAGTCACACGTATATATATGTATGTACACATGTACAGACCAACACATAGGTAAACATATACATACATATCAACACATATGCATCTGACAAATCATATAAAGCAGCTCAAAAAAAGCCCAGGCTAGTACCCGAACCAAGAGGGATTCAGTATGAGTAGTTAAGGTATTAAACCTGACGACCTGACGGAGAGAAGGCCAAGGGGAGACATAATTACAACATATGAAATCTTAAGAGGAACATGCAGGGCAGATAGGGTCAGACTGAATTAAAGAAAGAATCAAGAGGATACAGGTGGAAGCTGAAAACACAGATGAGCCATGGGCATGAAAGGAAGTGTTTCTTTAACTCAGGTGGTTGAAAAGTGGAAAAACTCAGATAAGGAAGTGGAGGGAAACTCAATGTATAGTTTCAAGAGTAGATGTGATAAGGTCCTAGAGTCAGAAGTCAGTGTTGCCGATCAAGGTGGTCTGGGAGGCAAAGCCCTCAAACAACTCGGTGAGTGTATGTACACATGCCCATATACATAGCTGGAATATGTAGAGAACCTGAGGAAATCTTCATATCAAGATGTAGAAACAACAAGGACAAAGAGAGCCCTTGGTTCAACCAGAGATACAAGAAGGCAAAACAGAAAAGAATAAGAGTGGAAAATTAAGAAAGAAAAAGTCAGACTAGAACAGAGAAATGAGCAGAATAGCCAGAAACGAATTGCGCTGTTTAATAATATTAAATAAGAAAATTAGGAATATTGATTATTTAGGTCTAATCTTAATCACAATCAACCAAATATCTGAATTTCTCTTACTGTAGAGACCCTTCCCGACCCTCCTTCAAACTCATTTGCATACCTAATCTTGAATATGCACTAAAACCTCTCCCTCAAGAACGGCCCCTTTACAACATCGGGTTATGTTTCTTGGACGACTGAAACTAATAATGATGTTGGCTGCACCTACTTGTCATGCCTACCAAGAGCGCAAACGTAACATTAACGCAATTTTAAAACCCATAAAATAAGGTTATTCAGTTATCTGAATCTAATCAAACACTTTATAAGGACAAAAAAAGAATACAAAATCCTTTACTCGTGTCCGGAATGCTGGGAACACTAATAGCTAGAGCGTCGTCAGTTGTGAAGGTGGTCACGGGTGTCATTAACTGCCATTTTACTGGGTATTACAAAGCGAGAATGAGCTCTAACTTCGAGATAACTAGGGCTCATAAATCCTCGCTCCCTGACACGCGGGAAGTTGGTCAGGTGTTTTAAAATCAGTGTTTTATTTAAGAGTCTACTGATGGAAGGGTCAAAGCCCACCCCAAGAAGGAATGGTTAAAGCCCGTCCCAAGATGGAATGGTTAAAGTCCGTCTCAAGACGGAAGGATACAAACCAGTCTCAAGACAGAAGGATACAAACCAGCCTCAAGATGGAAGGGTACAAATCAGCCTCAAGATGGAAGGATACAAACCAGCCTCAAGACGGAAGGGTACAAACCAGCCTCAAGACGGAAGGGTACAAACCAGCCTCAAGACGGAAGGGTACAAATCAGCCTCAAGATGGAAGGATACAAACCAGCCTCAAGACGGAAGGGTACAAACCAGCCTCAAGACGGAATTGTACAAACCAGCTTCAAGATGTAAGGGTACAAACCAGCATCAAGACGGAAGGGTACAAACCAGCCTCAAGACGGAAGGGTACAAACCATCCTCAAGACGGAAGGGTAAAACCAGCCTCAAGACGGAAGGGTACAAACCAGCCTCAAGACGGAAGGGTACAAACAAGCTTCAAGATGGAAGGGTACAAACCAGCTTCAAGATGGAAGGGTACAAACCAGCCTCAAGACGGAAGGGTACAAACAAGCTTCAAGATGGAAGGGTACAAACCAGCATCAAGACGGAAGGGTACAAACCAGCCTCAAGACGGAAGGGTACAAACCAGCCTCAAGACGGAAGGGTACAAACAAGCTTCAAGACGGAAGGGTACAAACCAGCTTCAAGATGGAAGGATACAACCCCACCTCAAGATGGAAGGGTACAAACCAGCTTCAAGATGGAAGGGTACAAACCCACCTCAAGATGGAAGGGTACAAACCAGCTTCAAGATGGAAGGGTACAACCCACCTCAAGATGGAATGGTACAAACCCCTTCAAGATGGAAGGGTACAAACCCACCTCAAGATGAAAGGGTACAAACCCACTCAAGACGAAAGGGTACAAACCCACCTCAAGATGGAAGTATACAAACCAACCTCAAGACGGAAGGGTACAACCTACCTCAAGATGGAAGGGTACAAACCCACCTCAAGATGGAAGGATACAAACCAGCCTCAAGACGGAAGGGTCCAACCCACCTCAAGATGGAAGGGTACAACCCACCTCAAGATGGAAGGGTACAAACCCACCTCAAGATGAAAGGGTACAAACCAACCTCAAGATGGAAGGGTACAAACCCGCCTCAAGATGGAAGGGTACAAACCAGCCTCAAGATGCAAGGGTACAAACCAACCTCAAGATGGAAGGGTACAAACCAACCTCAAGATGGAAGGATACAAACCCACCTCAAGATGGAAGGATACAAACCAACCTCAAGATGGAAGGGTACAAACCAACCTCAAGATGGAAGGGTACAAACCAACCTCAAGATGGAAGGGTACAAACCAACCTCAAGATGGAAGGATACAAACCAACCTCAAGATGGAAGGGTACAAACCAACCTCAAGATGGAAGGATACAAACCAACCTCAAGATGGAAGGGTACAAACCAACCTCAAGATGGAAGGGTACAAACCAACCTCAAGATGGAAGGGTACAAACCAACCTCAAGATGGAAGGATACAAACCAACCTCAAGATGGAAGGGTACAAACCAACCTCAAGATGGAAGGGTACAAACCAACCTCAAGATGGAAGGGTACAAACCAACCTCAAGATGGAAGGATACAAACCAACCTCAAGATGGAAGGGTACAAACCAACCTCAAGATGGAAGGATACAAACCAACCTCAAGATGGAAGGGTACAAACCAACCTCAAGATGGAAGGGTACAAACCAACCTCAAGATGGAAGGATACAAACCAACCTCAAGATGGAAGGGTACAAACCAACCTCAAGATGGAAGGATACAAACCAACCTCAAGATGGAAGGGTACAAACCAACCTCAAGATGGAAGGGTACAAACCAGCCTCAAGATGGAAGGGTACAAACCAACCTCAAGATGGAAGGGTACAAACCAACCTCAAGATGGAAGGATACAAACCAACCTCAAGATGGAAGGGTACAAACCAACCTCAAGATGGAAGGGTACAAACCAACCTCAAGATGGAAGGATACAAACCAACCTCAAGATGGAAGGGTACAAACCAGCCTCAAGATGGAAGGGTACAAACCAACCTCAAGATGGAAGGGTACAAACCAGCCTCAAGATGGAAGGGTACAAACCAACCTCAAGATGGAAGGGTACAAACCAACCTCAAGATGGAAGGGTACAAACCAACCTCAAGATGGAAGGGTACAAACCAACCTCAAGATGGAAGGATACAAACCAACCTCAAGATGGAAGGGTACAAACCAACCTCAAGATGGAAGGGTACAAACCAACCTCAAGATGGAAGGATACAAACCAACCTCAAGATGGAAGGGTACAAACCAACCTCAAGATGGAAGGGTACAAACCAACCTCAAGATGGAAGGATACAAACCAACCTCAAGATGGAAGGATACAAACCAACCTCAAGATGGAAGGATACAAACCAACCTCAAGATGGAAGGATACAAACCAACCTCAAGATGGAAGGGTACAAACCAACCTCAAGATGGAAGGATACAAACCAACCTCAAGATGGAAGGATACAAACCAACCTCAAGATGGAAGGATACAAACCAGCCTCAAGATGGAAGGGTACAAACCAACCTCAAGATGGAAGGGTACAAACCAGCCTCAAGATGGAAGGGTACAAACCAACCTCAAGATGGAAGGATACAAACCAACCTCAAGATGGAAGGATACAAACCAACCTCAAGATGGAAGGGTACAAACCAGCCTCAAGATGGAAGGGTACAAACCAACCTCAAGATGGAAGGGTACAAACCAACCTCAAGATGGAAGGGTACAAACCAACCTCAAGATGGAAGGGTACAATATCACTACAAGCCACGCTCTTGCTCCCTCTCCAACTTTCATCACATTCTCTCCCAGTCTAATAAATAGTCGACATATATAGACCCCCTCGAAGATTCCTGAAAATCCTCCAGAAGTGTTGCCCATCGACGCATACCTGTTGGAACCCCAGTGACAGCCAGCTGGTGTTTCCGACGAAGTAATGGTGACACATCGCCATTCCCGGTTGTGGTATGTAATCGGTGAAATATGTGGAAGAGTGTTCGTAGGATGGGAGAAGCGAAATCAGTTAATGCTGACAAATATTCCTGCTGACGTTCAGTAAGCCACATATAAAATACTGTTTTTCTCTCATTTTTCTCAAAATACTCTTTCTTTCTCTCGTTTTTTCTCAACGTGAACCAGTGACAATACCTCCTCAAAATGTCTTAAGCTTTATCCGGATGCCTTTTATTCGTGTGCTTTTAAAGCTAAATAAGTAATTGTGATTGGTCTATTGTCTTTAACTGAGTTCAGAAAAATCTGGGTAGAAAATGTCTTTGTAAAATACTTGATGGGAATATACGCGAAATGTCAGTGATTTTGTGTGATTTTACCGGAGTGACAAGAGCCACGGAAATACATGGTGACGTTGAAACATAAAGCAATATATATTCTGGTTAAAACAGTAATAACATGTATTCCTAATTTAGCTCATAAAGCATGTCAAAAACTTCACTAATAGATAAACTGACAAAATATATTCAAGAAGAAACTTCACCATACGCAGATAAGAAAAAAAAAAGTGCAGCAGAACTGCAGTTTGAATGTAGAGTCCAAACGAGAGTTCAAGCAGATCAGGCTAACAAGAGAGCTGGAGACAGATACTGCAACTCACCTGCAAATATATCACAAATGTTAGAGACGCGATCAGAAAAGAGAAAGGAATTACAGCCCAATGAAAAATTAAAATAAAGATAACAGTAAACGTTAAATAAAGAATTAAATGCTTAACAAAAAACTAAATGAAGGCAATATATATAAAATGGCAAATTTATGTGAGAAATAAACTCATGGATGACAGAATAATATGTCAGTTACAGCCTACTAAAAATGCGTAGTAAAAATGTGATGAACATGAAACCTGCAGGGAGACATCTAGATATAATGTAAATGGTTTAGAAAAGCGACAAGTTGAAGAATTAGACACTTCTGCAACACTTCAGGGCGACAGCAAGTTGAAGGAGGCTACAGTTTCACAGGTAGCGTACACTAGTAACAAGGCTGTCTGAACTAGTACCGTCACGCACGCTAATAATGATTTTTATACATAAAGGCTTTAAATTTTTCGACAATCTGTGACTAGGACATAATGTAAATTTGGCTGCATAGGAATGTCGTACGACTGAGATTTGCAAAAAAAAAAAAAAAAAAAAAAAAAAAAAAAAAAAAAAAAAAAAAAAAAAAAAAACTGAACTGCCAAAAGTATTTGTAAGTTATTCTTGGTGCCTCTGTTACTTACTCCATACGCATGCTTTATTGAACATTTTTCAGTAGACCGAACAAAGACGTTTCTAGCATTTATTTACATTCTTCTTTCTCAAAACAAATACTATTGTTTTATCTCTCACGGCCTAGTGTGTGAACCAATGGCACTTGCGTTTAGCAACACATAGTTGCAGTGATAAAAAATGAACTTTTACCAGTTGTAAACCACAAAAAGATTGTAGCGGATTTACATGGTAAAGTATTAGAATTCTTTCTTGTGTCACCAAAAATTATATGACCCGATATAAAACAAGAATGAACACGAAAAAAATAATCTTGCCAAGAAATGAATAATGGAACTTATGGAAAAGGTCTTGCGAAACTCAGCGTTTGTGATGTAGCTGCAACAAAGAGTGCAGCAGAAGATGCAAAAGTTTTCTGTGAGATCTTATGTTACAACGTTAAGCAGCTGTTCTTCACAAGTTGCAAGTGTGGTTACCGGTATTAACTAGGTATGTATTCATTTTAAGAGGTTGTCTCTACTGTTTTCTTTTTTTCTGTTTCCACCTGTGTGTTTTTATTTTGCTTATAACTTGACAAGGCCTCATCCAACCGGCTTGTGTACAGTTAGTGGGCCCAGAACCTGCATCTGCAGGTGTTCTATGACCAAAATTGTTTAATCCATTCTCAGCATCCTTGAATGGTTCCGATAACTTCGAAAATCGTCAGTGGCATAGCTTCAACCATTAAAAAAAAGTTCCACCTAAATCGACGACGGCAACAACTAAAGTTAAAATGTGCAGGTGCAGATGCTATCATTTTATGTGTAAAATAGTGTGAAGATTTCATTCCGTTAAATCACAAATATAAATATTTACCTCTTCTGAACTGCTTCAGTATTTAAAGGCTGATGCGTCTTATGGCAAGGATAGTACCCATTAAGTTTCGTTTGTGTGCAAGCAAATTTGTCAAACCATGTTATAACTGTAGAATTTGACCGGCTTCAATTTTCACCACTATTTGATTTCGTGAATGCAAGTTTCAAGAAGTTACTGAGTGGCATTAGCTCCAGTTTGCCAATTTTACCGAATAGTGACATTCATTTATATTCAGTAACTAAAGAATGTTTCTTCTGATCGGCTTCAATATATTACCGATGATGCCTTCTGTAAGAAAGATGATACCCATAAGTTTAGTCTGAGTCGGTGTAAATCTGAAATTTTACTGAAGAATGCCTTTTCTGATCAGCTTCAAGCTTTCACCGATGTTGGGATTTATTAAAGGAAAGCTTGACATTTACTTTGAGCTTTGTTACATAGATACCTAAAAATACATGATATAGCACTATACGAACTATCACCAAACCCACACCATATTTATTATAATTATTAGGATTAGTGTCAACATCTTGATAGTTATATGATTATAATTATTATTGCTTACTATTATTATTTTAAGCTTTCTATGCACAGAATATTTATTCACTCTGTCACCTGCTGGCTATTTTATTTCTACAGGGTTAAATGGTAATATGGTGACATGGTGGGATGCCATGTGATGTACTACTTTACATGTAAGTTATATTATGCTATATGCTAGATGATCATGCGACCCAGGTACGTGACAGGAAGCCTTCAAGGACATCAGAGCACTTTACTAACCCTTTCTCACTGCACTTGGAAATTCTTAGGTCATCCAGTCTGTAGTGGTTCATTTAAAATCTGCTCTGTTCATATTGTTTCAGACGTTTGATAGGAGAGAGTATATTAACAAGTGAATAATGCTTAATGTTCATCTTTTTTCATACTGTCATTTTTTTATTTATTACTCACTCATTTGTGTTGTCATATTTGGCCAGTACGAGAATGAACTGGGTAGTAAATGTTTTATATATGTGTAAACATAATGTTTATAAGTACAATATGTTGTATTGCATGTTGGAAGCTCAGAAGCTGTCATAAAAAATGAGCCACGTGATCATCACCCTGTATTGTGATTGGTTGGTGTAGATCTCCATGCCCGCCAGGTAGTTTTTGGGAGATCGCTCTAGCCACCCACCTGGCTAAGATGTATTATACTCGTCTCTGCCCACTGATAATAGCTGGGAATTATTTGTGGAATTCGTGAGGTTTGACAGTATACAGTCATACCAAAGCGTTCGATTACCTTGGGTAAAGCCTCCTATGATATGCTATCTACTTGGTGGGCAGCGTCAGGCCTGCTATGTTTTATTATAGGCAGACGCTATATTGATTCTGTTCACTAAGTTACAGGTATTTTTAATGTGTTTAGTATTAAAAATTGCTTGGTGGGTTCCAGGATTGGTGTTATCATTTCCTAGTTTGTCCTAGTACTGAGGATAGTCTAGATCAGGGGTTCCCAACCTGGGGTGCTCGCACCCCCTGGGGCTGCGAGACATCATTCCAGGGGGTGCGAGAAGCGTCCATCACTTGATGATGGAGAGCTGAAAGAAGATCTTATAGATCTGCGTTCAAATCGTGCTCATGAAATGCAATTTGAGAGTAAAACTTTGGAAGAGTAATGGTGTTCGGCTATGGTTCTATTTCCAAGACTGTGAAACTGCACTAACTGTGCTCATTCCATTTGCGACAACTTACTTATGTGAATCAGGATTTAGTACTCTTTTATCAATTAAGACAAAATCTAGAAATCGTTTGAATGCACAGGTAGACATGCGTGTTGCTATCAGCAACATAGTTCCCCGTTTTGAAAAACTCACAAGCAAGAAACAGGAACAAATGAGTCACTGAATTAAAATGGATTCGCAAACTTTTTGGAAGTCAGCCTTTTGATTTTATTATCTTGTACATATTTAAAGAAAGTAACTATTTTTTGTATGGTATATTCAAATGTTAATCGGACACATCCTTTCTTGTCCACATGTTTGATTTTTTACATATTAAAAAAATAAAATTCCTTTCTAAAGGTTTGAAAGCTAGTTCTTGATTTTACTTTTCTGTATATATTTCAAGCAGGAGTTATTATTTTTGTAAGGTGTATTCAAATATCATTCTGTGATATGTTTCTTTTCTGTAAGTTTGATTTTTGTTCACATATTATATTAGAAAGTGAAATAAACATCTTCTTTTGATAAAATTTAGTATGATTCCACATCCTTTATCCTTGAACAAAGTTTAAATTGTAGGGGGTGCGAGGCTAGAGCAAAAATTTTTTAGGGGTGTGGGAGTAAGAAAAGGTTGGGAACCACTGGTCTAGATAGTTCCTGGCATGTCCAAGATTGAGTGGGCCGCCTAGTGGGTACTACTTCCCTAGGCTGGTTTATTATTACAAATATTTCCAGACATATCCAAGGCTGTGCATTTGCTACCTTCGATAACTAAGTTCCACACTCACTAGCATGTGTGGCAGTCTTCGCTATACAACTTAAATAACCAACACTCTTTTTCTTATCAATACGACTGGCTGTACTTCCTGATACATACAAAGAGATAAACCACACAGCCCTCAACAAGAAATGTTAACACATGTCATTGAAGAATAAAAATAATATCCACCTTGGCTGAGGTTGGTAAGAGACGTATCAGCCGCCTCAAGAGTAAATAATGAGGCAATTACTGAGAAGTAAGGCCCCGCACCTCTCTCACCTGTTTCTCTAAGGAGGAAGTGTCGCGATCTCAATCTCCAGAAGAATGAAGAGATCTAGCAAGGCACCCGAAGAATGGTGCTTCATTCTCTGTTCGTTTATGGCAAATGAAAGATGGTTCCTTGGTTCATGACGGTGTTCCTGTCACTGTGGGTTACAGCTCGAGTACTGGAGATGAAGGACTAACAAGGTTCTAGAACTCATTGATTATTCGGCGCACTAAACAAGAAATGGGGCTGTCGTTATAAATTGGTTACTATCAACTAATTTCCTGCTATCTTTAACAATTTGTAACTTTCACTGTCATCTTGCTGCCATCGTGACCATCTTGGTTTAATATTACAGAAAATTTATCACAATATACTCAAAAAATTTCAAAGAACGTAAGTCGCGGTTCACAATCTCTATTGATGACTCGTTCCAAGTTATGGGCCGTACGTCACTATACAAACATATCATTATGTAAGGGAGGTCAGAATGCTTATATCTGATATGAAGAAGTGACTAAATCAACATTATTTCCTCAGATCAAGGGCCTCTCACTAGTCTAGGTATACCTGCATTTCTGCTAAACATTATTTTTTTTCGGAATTTTTGCAAAGTTTAGTGAATATAATGTAGTGATTTGCATCAAGAAGTACCCCACTGCTTGCATATGCAACATCACAAAACGCTAATTACTAGACATTGCGGTTGAACATGCAACACGCTACAATGCCCTCCCACACACATACAAAGTACAAGAATGAAAACAAGCTTATCTTTAACAACTGTAACAGAAGACCAATTACACCAAACCCTAATATTATTATTTATATTGAGGGGAGGAGAGGGATCCTATAGTTCTTTCTTCACCCACGGCAGCCATTAACAACACGAGCTCTGCGCCACTACAAAACCCAAAACGCCTACCCACCCTTAAGTTAAAATTTTTGTTTAGATTTTGCCCCGTGGAGCGAATTTATTGAACATCAAAACCGGCCATGAGTTTACATACTGCCATTATGACAGTATAATACAGCATAAACTGTTGGCATACCATTGCCATTGGCGAATTATAATTATTTATTTGTAGGAAATACAGCATAATTTTGCAAAATGCTATAAATCTTAGTTGCAACGGGTTTGTAATTGTGGTCCATAATACTACAAAAGTATGAAGTAGATACGTCCAATTATGTGTCAAATCTCTGGGCTGTTTTGTACTGTCATTATGACTGTCTCAGAAGACAAACAGAGTCTTTAAAACGCTGGTTGTTACAAGAACCAAGCCATGTATCCACCCAAAGGAGAAACTAGATCAGCTGGATGTCTCTAGTTTAGTAGGCACGATTTATTTGTCACCTTATACTACATGTACGCTCCTCTAACTCAATAAGCAAAAGTTAATTGCCATTCCTTATCACTGCCATCCTTACTTACCGTAGGAGGACAGAGATACCACACTGAGATGACAGACGAATCACCTGCTAAACAAAAAGGGACTGATACTCAGGTGGTGTCCTAATAAATAATCAACAAATAAGTGCATGATCCCTTGAAACTACACACAACTCTTGACAAATACAAACATAATCACTACTGCAATATAATAGTAAACTAATTAATCACCTAGAAAGCAGACTTCTAAAACAGCGAAATACACCAGACAAGGAAAAACTAAGCCAAATGAACTAGAAGATGTGAATACGAGGAGTAGGCAGGTAAGAGAAGGATAGGTGGACTGGATATTAATAGTTTATCAAAAATCAAAAAGGCCTTTCGTATTGACAATGCCGTCCTAAAATTAAGGCGGTAAAAGTATGGAAAGAAGCAACACGCGGCGGTAAAAGTATGGAAAAGAAGTAACACGCGAACTCCCATTAAGCTCAATTCTCACATCTATTATGCGATCTGCTTCGCAGTGTTTGTTGATGATGAAAACTAAGGGTTGCAAGATAATACCGGAGGAATAACAAGTTACAAAAATGGTCCAATAAGTGGCTACTTTTGTGGGTGGCATTCTATAAGAGGACCTAAAAAAAAGAACCAAAATGGAAATATTCCACACTGCTTGGTTACGGTGTTAATAATATGAATAAAATCTTCAAAGACCCTATTTGATGTACATGCCCATCTACCTGTACGTCTTCTGTTTCCACCGTGGTGAAGATCTTAACATATACGGTGCCGCGGAGTCAAGGTTCAAACTTCTCGCCATGACACTGATTAATTCCTTACAAGTTTGGTCAGGCAGAATATGGAGGTACGGATGCTGGCGGAAGATGACTTATCTACAGCTTTTCTTGTTAGTACAAGAGTAGATTTGTTTCACTGGTCGTGAGTGAATGTTGTCAGCTTGTGTTGTTCGTCATGTAGTCTTCAAGATGAGTGTTGCAACTGAGAGTTCTGCGTGGGGTGTCGGAAGTGGATGTTTCAAATCGGTGCTGTTAGTAAGTACTGAGGCTGGTGTTGTATGCCAATAATTAGAGTGTGAGCTATTAATATTTTGCACGAGTAATAATGAGAGACGATACTTTTCCTGTAGTTACACAATACATATTCATACATAGGTCTTCCATGAGTAGTTTAATTTTATATGTATCAAAAAAGATACAGAGCAAGAGATTTCGCAATAAATATCCTCAATATAAAATTTCATCAATTACAACATTCATAATTTTTTAAGCCATTTCGCTTGTATTCAATTCATCCAAAGTGAAATTATTATAAAATTCGAAATTACTATAAGATTCGAAGTCGCAATTGTGTGTTTGATAGCTAGAGTAACAGGAAGGAAAATACTGCTATCCTTTTAACTTGAGTGTGTCAGTTCTTATGTTTGGCACTTCATATTTTTTTTTTTACACTAGAATTTTACAGGCAAAGAGCTGTTATCTTACTTCAGCTTATTTCAAGAACCAACCCTATACTCTACCGTCATCCTTATCTTTTAAGATTCAACCCACAGCAGTCCGTCAACATCCAGGTACATATTTACTACTGGAGTTTACCTGGAGAGAGTTCCGGGGGTCAACGCCCCCGCGGCCCGGTCTGTGACTAAGCCTCCTTAGGTCAGTGTCCCAGGATGCGACCCACACCAGTCGACTAACACCCAAGTACCCATTTTACTGATGGGGAACATAGACAACAGGTGGAAAGAAACACGTCCAATGTTTCTACTCTGGCTGGGAATCGAACCCAGGCCCTCGCCGTGTGAAGCGAGAGCGTTAATCACCAGGCCACCAGAGCCTGGTACTAGGTGAACTGAGACAATAGATATACGGAGAAATCTGTTATGAAAAAAAAAGTAGCTATCACTGATTTATTACCAAATTGTAACCACCAAGGTGTAGTAGCGCTGTATAGCCCTTGTGGCTTAGCGCTTCTTTTTGATTATAATAATAATCTGTAAGTCCTCATCACCACCTCCTAAGGAGGTGGTGATGAGGACTTCTTGACGCAGAGAGTGGCAGACACTGTGGGGGTATACAAGCACCCCTATAATCAGCCAAGCCTCCTTTTTAACTACCCATGAGGCGTATTATATGGTAACTTAGTAAACTACACTTGTTCACAAATTACAGCGGCATTTGCTCATTAGAGAAGGCGTAGAACGCATGTCAAGTAGGAACGCCTACATAAAACCATAACTGTGGCTCGTTAAGCAGAGTGCGAGGCTTAAAGTAATCCGGGACACAACCCATCTAGTAGGGCAAAGCGGCCAAAACCTATGATTGTGTGCGTGTGGGGGCTGCTATAGTGCATAACACAGTGAGTGCCATCAACAACTCTCACTAGACACCTGGTAGTTACCTGCGGCTGCTGCACCTGACTAATGATCTCTCAACATGCTACAACACCACTATTTCTATTGCGACAAAAGATGGAGGCTCCTATATGTATATGCGTGAGCTCTTCTAATTTTGCTCAGCATGTGGTTTGAGGGGTATAACTCAGCTCCTGGCGAAATATCTTAAATATATACGCCATGTTTCACATGTTTCATGTCTCGTGAGTTGTGTCATACCTGTTCTCAAAACTGTCTATAAAATCTGCTTCGATCAATTCCACTTTCTGACCACTCTGAGGCTTAAAGATTATTGTTACAGTCCCTGTAGCTAATTTGCATCTTTAACAACCTTATATGCCCAAAGCTCCTCATCTCTGTCTATGTGATCAAATATTCTAGGTTTCTTGTATGTTTTCATAATGTGTCTCCTGTTAGTTTTATCCTCTAAAGCCATCATCTTTACTTCTTTTTTTTTAATATCGTTAGTCAATTATCTCAGCTTCGGGACTAGTTTCGTTACGAATAATAACAGTTTCTCCATGGGGAACTGGAACAGAATTCTTTCTCCGTAAGCCCTAAGTGTTGTAAGTGGCGACTAAAATGCCAGGAGAAAGGGGCTAATAACCCCTTCTCCTATATACATTACTAAATTTAAAAGGAGAAACTTTCGTTTTTCTTTTTAGGTCACCTTGCCTCGGTGGGATACCGCCGGATCGATGAAAAAAAAAATAACAGTTTATTTTTATGCTTGATTAGGTGTGGACTCCTAGTGGTTGCTGCATACTGTATGACAAATTTGACATATACTGTATGTGGAGGTCTGAATGGCATTGTTAATATTCAAGAATGGTTTAAGTTTGCTAGACGGATATATATCTGCACCCGACCAGCACTTGCTACCTGCTTCTGCCGGCTGGTGTTGGAACACGAACTTCCTTAATACCAAAGGAGACCATCGATGCCCATGGCTGCTAGATGTAACATTCAGTAGACAACAAAATAATTTTATATGAAATTTGCACCCACAGACGCTAGTATGAGTGGTAGTTATAATGTTTATGTGAGTGTTAACAGCCTCCCTCGCGCCAAGGTGCTTATTAACCAGATATAAAAAAAAATCCGTTTATTAATCAGCTTCGTTTTGTAAACATTCTAGGCTTTAAAACGTATTCCAATATTCTCTAATACCACAGATTTTTTTTTTAGGTTATAACCTACACGCGAAGATTAAATTTAGATTCATACGTTAGTAGCTATTAACTACACTTGCTGGAAGATTTTTATAAGGCATGGAGGATAAAGCTCAAGGTATATATTCCTTTTTATTCTCATTCATTTACAGCATTACTTATTATTTATTGTTAATAGTAAAATCAAAGGAGGAAGGTGCGAGACTTAAATTAATACTTTTGTCTATGAAATAATTCAGTACTCTTGCCAAGAAAAGGTAAAGTGAAGCTACTTTTACAATCAGACGCAAAACAAATAAATACCATGACGCTAAGTTAAAATAACCCACATCAGTTGAAAACTATTACGTTATTAATGTCAAAACTCTCTCTACTAAAATTTCCCCGAGGTCTCTACAATTACCTCGAAAATTATAAAAAAAAAAAAAAAAAAAGCCATAAGCAAATTTCTAAAATGCTCTCCACAGCCCCAGCACGTAACGTGTCACACAAAGGTGGCCAAGAGCACCTGCCAGCAGGTGGCAATGTGATTCGTGTGCTTCCATCTTCAGTATACAGAGAAAAGTCTGATAGTAAAAAATCCTTCATGAGGGACAAACACTTTGTACAACTTGTTCATCTGCAAGGTCCACCAGGCCATTAAAACTCAATACAAACATCTAAAACAAGTGTGGTTACTAACAACGAACTAGTGGAGAGCTTGACTGCTAGGCTGATTAACAGGGAAATGGGGTCCAGAGGCCCGAAATTGACTGTCGAATACTACTCATGATCAGTCCCCATTCTGATTAAACCCCACTGAAGCACTCTCTGCTGCCTGTTAGTCAGCCAGAGAAAAACACATTAGTGAAGGAAGTAGTAGAGACAGCTCCATTCATGGATTCAAATGTAAATATGGCAAAACTTATGGAGCTGTGAAAGCATTATATTGATCGATTAATAGCAAACACGGAGCTTGAGAGTAGTTTAGCACACCCACACCCAACACTATCATCTTTGCACCTTCACACCCACATCGATATAGAAGAATATCCTTAAGAGAAAAGGGATATTGAGAAGAGAGTCTAATGCTCACGAAATATAAGCAGGTTTTGAGATGAGAGTGGGCGTGATACTTTTACCTTAATTAGTATTGGAGTCATTAGTTGTGGCCGTAAACAGGAGAGGGCCATGTTGCGTGATGTGTTGTCCGCGACGCACACCAACTTTTGCCGCTCTTAATGGCGACTGGTTATCTCGGCTCAGATTCCTTTAACGGGATGTACCAACCCCACTTTCCCCTCTCTTCCCCTTCCCCACACAAAGAATTTAATTTTCCTTGTTATTCATTCTAGTTTCGGTTCACGCATTTCATGAGCGTCTTTTTTTATACTACATGTGGCACTAGTGTGTGTGTTTAAGTTACTCTAAATGTGGTTCTTGCATGTGAGAGGCCCATGGACGGTTCAAGCCCCCGTCCATTTGTAGGCTTATTCTCTGAAAGTCGTTCATTAAGATTTATCTTGTGTTTATGGAATACGTATATATATATATATATATATATATATATATATATATATATATATATATATATATATATATATATATATGGAGTTGCAGCCCAGCCACCGTGGAGAGAAGACGTCGTCGTTCCAGCTCTTCAGCTGAGCAACTCTGAACACTGTTGCTCGAGAATTTACTTGGGTTATCCTGAGTAGTTCTTCACCAGAGCTGAGAGGAGACTTGCTTGCAATCACTTCGAGCCCCATCCCATCAAGAGGGTAAGGCGGTGACTTGCTTGCTTGTTCACCCCTCTCATCCCCATCCCCCCATCCTTCACCATCCTCCCCTCACCCATACAACAACACTGGCCCACACACTTAACACACTACATACATTGCTATCCTTCTGACTGTCCTATCTTCTTCTTTTTTGGCAACTTCGCTTTGGCGAGTTAACACAAGGCATTTTGACCATCTGGTAGCCCGTGTGGTTTTTTTAAAATCCAGCCGATCTTTGCCTTGGGCCCTTTCCCCTCACTACTCGAGGGTAGGCTATCTTAGGAGCTGACCTTCATAAGTCAGCTGAAATAGGATGTTAGGCTAACATTAAGGAAAGATACCTTTTTGTTAAGCAACTCCTCTGCCAGATGCACCTTCCCAGGCATCATGGCGAGGATTCGTGTAAGATTACGCATTGTTGGAAATCAAATGTCCATGAAAGACATTCTCAATTGTATTTGCTCCAATTCAACTGTTGCTCCAGTGGATGTTTTTCAAACCCACGCTGGAGCAGTACTTCTCCTCTCTTCGGAAGAAGAGTTACTTCAACTCCTAAAGCATGATGTCTTGGATAAACTGAAGACTTCTGGTGTTATCCCAGTTGCACCTGACAGCTATCAAGCTCAGAGGATTGTGTTTGTGGCCAGAATCAACAGTTTTATGAAACAAAGCACTGTTAATGAAATTGTTGATAACATTAATGCCGAGAATTCTGACCTTAGGGCTGAAGAAGCACACAAATTCTCGAATCACAACAACAATAAGGTAACTTTAAAATTAATACTCGAGACACCTGAGGAGGCCAAACTTGTGTGTCAAAATGGCTTCAAATGTTTCAGTACCAGATGCACATCTGACCAAATTTCTATGGAACGTTTTGTCAGTGTGACACAATGTTTCAAGTGTTATGCCTTTGGTCATAACAACAACAAATGCAGTACACAAGGGCAAATTTGTAGCATTTGCTCTGGCCAACATTCCTATCGTGATTGTACCAACAAAAATACACCTAAATGTGTCCTCTGTAATGGAAATCATCATGCTGTTTCTGCTATTTGTCCTGAAAGAAAAAAGGAAATGCAGAAAATTCTTGACGCCAAGAAACTATCCACTTCTAAGAAGACCACTCCCCAGGCACCGCCAACCATGTCCCAAACTTCCTTCCCAGCTCTGCCTGGATCAAGTGGGACTCCTCAGGTCTCTACCAATGGTTTCAATGTTTGGAATTCTGCCCCTCTTGGAGCGCCCCAATCTAACCCTCACTTACAACAGACACAACAACAAGGTTCAGTCGCATCTCATGTGTCTCAGGTATCCACAGACGGGGATATAACGAGAGCACAACTAATGTACTTGGTGGCCAAAGACACAGCAGGTGGTGATATTCAACTGCTCTCGTGTTTTGAATGATCGGTTAATGGCTAATGGGATCACTCCCATCATTATCCCTGAAAATGTGAAGGCCATTATGACCCAGCCTTCTCATAACAAGAAGTATGTACCATACTCTACATCTAAAAATAAGCCTAAGTCATCCCTGGCCCAGGGATCGCCCCCCTCGCAAACCCAGGTTGACAACTCCTCTCAACCCGATAAGTCAATACCTGAACATAACAATGCCCCAGAAAGTGGTGCCTACTCTCCCGCTATTGTAGCTGATCCTGTTGAACAGGAACTTTCCCAAGGTAACTCACCTTGCCGATCTAATATTCCCTTGGAGCCTACACAGTCTCCCATTAACTCTCACGAGCCTCTGCTTCCTGAAACTGAGAATAGCATACCTCAGTTTTATGATGATGACTCTAACGACTCTAATGATTCTAATGAGTCTGTTAATATTACTGCCTCTAGTGAAGATGATGGCATTTTTAATACACAAGCATCCACGCAAAAGTTCCCTCTTCCCCTTGACGAGTCCAGCAGGGATAGTGTAGATACAACACATAACATTACTTGCAGGCGTTCAGAACGCAGTGTACGAGCGAAGAATAAGCAATAATGGGGATTACAATTTTCCAACTTAATGTTCAACATTTCTTTAATAACCGTTACCTTCTTGAGGTTGAACTACATAACTACAATCCCGATGTTATACTTTTGAACGAGACAGCTGCAAGAGTTGATCAACATATTAAATTACGTGGATACTGTACTGTGGAGAAATCGAGAGGACCCTTTAGTGGTGTAGCCATCTTGGTTAAATTAGGATATACGTTTAAAAATATTCATGTGGATGAAGATAACATTCTTGCAATAGAACTAACAACGTCGCATGGACAACTAGTGATAGGAACTGGATATTTTCCCCCGAGACAGCCATATATAGAGTCAATTCCTCTACATAGGATATTAAGCAGAAATATTCCAACAATTCTAGCTGGAGATTTTAATGCTCATCACCCTGCCCTCTTCAACTGTGGAGCTGGTATTCCACTGGGTGACTTAAAAGGAAAACAACTCTTTAATATCATGACAGCTAGAAACTTGTCATTTCAAGGCCCATTCTTCAAATCGTACATTGGACCTCATCCAGGAACACCAGATATTGTACTGACAAACAGAGACTGTGACATCTTTCACTGTCGTATATCTCCTGGTGGAAATGTAGGATCTGACCATATCCCTGTTATAATACAACTACAAACTTCTCCATTTAGAATACCTGTAACTTCTAAACCCAATCTTAACACCCTAGGATTTGACCCCTTCAGGGCATATCTGGGTGAAGATGAAATTGTGTCTTTGGAAAATCTACCTTCCAGTGCAATTGATGATGCAATCAGGTCCCTGCACAATCGAATAATTGAAGCTACCAATGCAACTTGCCAATTAGCTTCCACAAAGATATACCAACAATATAAACCTACTAGAGAAATTAGAGACACTTTAAGAAATTATCAAGCAGAATGTCGAAGGCATCTTCAAACGCGACAACCACCAGCAGCTACACTGCACCGATTAAGGCACGAATTAATTAACATGATTAGTCAACACAAACGAGACATATGGAAATTTCTAGTTCTTCAAGCTAATCAATATAAACGTGAACCAGCAAAATTTTGGAGTAAGATCCGACAACTTTTAGGGGCAAAGCACAAGGCTCCTAACTACCTAGTTCATACCTTCACTGATGAGGATGATGAAGATGTTGAAATTAAACTTGACGATCCACAGGACCAGGCTAATTTGATGGGTGATGTATGGGAGAAAATTCTCTCTCACAATAACAGTCGTCAATTTAATAATAATCATTATCAGTTAGTAAATGAATGGAGAGATGAGAACTTGGATGATCTACAACCACTACCTTCCATCGACACTTCAACTCTTGAAGATACCCACCCGCTTACTAGACCTATTACATTACTAGAGATAAGTCAGGTTATTGGAAGAATGAGAAATAGAGCCCCTGGCCTCTCTGGAATAACAATGAAACAAATAAAGTACCTACCTAGAAATTGCAAACAGTCCTTGGTAAATATCTTTAATGCCATCTTGGCCTCAGGACATTTTCCAGTTGTTTTTAAGACTGCTAGGATGATCTTTCTTGCTAAGCCCAATAAGGACATCCACCAACCTGGGAACTATAGACCTATATCTTTACTTGAAGTCACTGGAAAAGTTCTTGAGAAAGTCATCTCCAACAGATTGAATTACTATATGGAGTTTAATCACTTGTTTACTGAAAAACAATTCGGCTTTAGAACACATAGAGGTACCAATCATGCAATAAATGTTATTTTTGACACTGTAGCAAGTCTAAAACAGCAGGGCAATCTTGCCTTAATTGCCACCAGAGATGTTCATAAAGCTTTTGATAGCTTATGGCATGATGGCCTTATATACAAACTCATTGACCTACCAGACCATAACTGGACTTTTCTCAGAGTAATTTATAATTTCTTAACTCAAAGAAAAATCATTCCCACCTTTCATGGCAAGTCGACAGAACCTTTTATACCGACGGCTGGTGTCCCACAAGGTTCTTGTCTCAGTCCACTTCTGTTTAACATTTATGTGAATGACCTTCCTCAACCAGAGTTTAATGACACAATTGTGACACAGTTTGCAGATGATGTTATTCATGTCGTCTCATCAACTCCAGTAACAGGAAAATACAAGTATGAGAGAGTCATAGAAAAAATGAATATTGAACTTCGTCGAACATCTAACTGGGAGAAGAAATGGAGAATTACGACTAATCCTGACAAGGTCCTTGTTAGCACGATAGGATGTTTTGCATCAACCATCGAAGATAAAGGGGGTATCTCGATCAGAGGTACACCTGTAGCCATTAGAAACCCTAACAAGATCTTGGGATATGAAATAGACAGGCTGCTCCACTCAACATCTCATGTAACTAAAAAGATCAACACAGCCAAAGCCGGTCTTAGCAGACTCTTTCGATTCAATCAAGCCCCTCAACATGTCAAAAAACATCTGTATAAAATGATAATAAGACCTATACTTGAATACCCTTGTGTCCCAATGTCATTAACAACAAAGACCAACATGCTACGGTTACAAAGGGTCCAGAATAGAGCTCTTCGCTTTATTACCGATACCAGGAGGAGAGACAGAGTTAAAATGGCAGATTTACACACACAACAAGAAATTACTGCCATAAATGTACGCCTTGACACCCTAAAAAAGAAGCAACTTTATACAATGCAAGAACTATACATGCCAGATAGAGAACATCCTATACAAGTGATAAATACCACCGATTACACTATCAATACTCCACCTCATAGGACTCAAAGAATGACTCTCCCACAGAGGGTTCGTCGTTTTATTCATAAAGACGATTACCCTCGACCAATGATTTTGAGCAACTTACCTGATGAAGAAGATTGGATACCACCAGAACCCTTCTATGTATACTGAAAATCATCGCCCCCAATTAGGGAGACATCTTAAATAACTTTCTAATGTAAAATTATGCTATTGACTATTGTTGGACACCACCATTAAGAAGCTATTGTCACGAAATTATAAACTTGCCGGAAAATTATTGCCATTCTTGTTGTATAAGTATCCGTTGTGCAATCGCGGAAAAAAAAAAAAAAAAAAAAAAAAAAAAAAAAAAAAAAAAAAAAAAAAAAAATTGCAACTTGTATAATTACTACCAATTCAGATTCATGTAGTTATATACCTATTATATCTATGTGACTCTGATGGGTTAGTATTATACCCCTTAAAGAATATCTTATCAATTCACATACACTTTTTAAATTGCACCAAAGTGGTTGGGCCACTTACCTTTTATATCCTACCTCTCCCCTCCCTCCCACCCTTTTCCAATATTTCCATCCTTACCCATCCTTCTTCCTTACCCATCTTACCAAAGCTCTGGTCATCAGAATCCAAAAATGAATATATATATATATATATATATATATATATATATATATATATATATATATATATATATATATATATATATATATATATATATATATATATATATATATATATATATATATATATATATATATATATATATATATATATATATATATATATATAATCAACACTGCGCTAGCCAAAGATTCGAACCCATGTTGTACTGGCCCGCCATTGTGAGCGTGTATACATATACACACATAACTTGTATATACATATAAACACATAACTTGTATATACATATACACACATAACTTATATATACATATACACACACAACTTATTTTGCAAAATGATACGTAAAGGCTGCAAACCTCAGCTCACCCTGAATAACTTAGGACAAACACGTGTCGGGCAAATCTAAGATTAGCTTTCTGGAAACTAAGAAAGGATCCGTTCACGACACTGTATACGACAAGGCCAATTTTGGAGTATGCAGCACCGGTATGGCACTCACACCTGATTAAGAATGTCAAGAAACTTGCAACGAGACTAGTCCCCGAGTTATGGGGTATGCGCTGTGAAGAGAGAGGGAGTTAAACCTGATGACATTAGATGAACGAAGGACTAGAGGTTATATAATATCAACTTGCAAAGTAATGAAAGGAACTGATATTGTGGACAGGGACAGATTGTTCAAGACGCGGGAACTAGGAACACAAGGGCACAGCGGAAATTTAAAAGTAATGTTTCGAGGCATTTCTTTAGCCTTAGAGTGATTAGGATGTGGAATGACCTGGACAGAGAAGTGGGAGAGGTATTATCCACACATGGTAAACTTTAAGAAAAGATACGATAAGGCTCTCGATGACAGGATAGTGTGAACCTAGTAGCAGCCAGCGAAGAGGCGGGGCCAGGCGCTGAGACTCGATTCCTGCAAGTACATAAAGGTGAGTACAAGTTTACAGGATACACTGATGGTATATATTTATTTTTTTTAGGAAGAATGGGGATTTGAAACAGCGACCTCAGATGCGAGGCACCATTGTCTCCGCTAGGCCACGACAGTAAAGTCTTCCTTCTCTAGAACTGTCCTTTGACTACCGCCCACAGGATGGGTATGGAGTGTTTAATAAAGATGTTAAACTAAAACTCTAGAACTGTCCTATTAATGAATTTGTGAAAACTGCACTTCTTGCTCAAATCACATTTTTACATTATACTGGACACCACACTTAAGTCACAATAACATTATTATATATCCCTTTCTTATGTTCTTATGTTACCTTTCTTATGTTCTTATGTTCTTGATGAGTGGAACAGTCTACCTAGTTGGGTTATTGAGGCTAGAACTTTGGGTAGCTTCAAATTTAGGTTGGATAAATACATGAGTGAGATTGGTTGGATTTGAGTGGGACTTGCACATCAGAGCTTATTTCTTGGGTAACATTGAAAATTGGGTTGGGCAAATGTTTTGTTAGTGGGATGAATTGTAAAGGACCTGCCTAGTATGGGCCAACAGGCCTGCTGCAGTGTTCCTCCTTTCTTATGTTCTTATGTTATCCATTACACCTGTACATAAAATGAATAGGAGTAGGAGAAGCTGAAAGCAGGAGAGGACAAAGTTTTGGAATAATTAGCATTTCTGTTTACTATATGTATGAAAAAATGGAAGGTATAACAGGATTGGGAAAGAACGAGAAGAGTTACTGTGTAGCTTAAGAAAACTGGAAAAAACCAAAAGGCATTTCTCCTTGGCGGGATAAGTAATCCGACTGAAGCCAAATTTTAGGAGCAAATGGGTGAGCTCCTCCGTGGACACCACCACCACCACCACTTTGTACTACAGCTCCACCTCTGTGGCCACAGAATATTAACTTACTCATCTGCCCGCTCGAACATCTGCACATACACACAAAAGACAGACAACAGAATAGGTAGAAACCAAGTACTGTAGAAGGGATGTATCGTGAAGGCACGGCCGTCTGCTGTACTCTCTTTACACTTATGGCGGTACCCGAAGTAAATTCAAAATGTTTTAATGTTGCGAGCTTGATGTATGTTAAGGATAGAGTTTTATATTCAACAATAAACTCTTTATCCTCCAAATAAGAGTGTACCAACAAGACAAGAGGAAGTAGAACTTTTGTTTGGTGAGCAGGGGTACGGCCGGGTGGAGAAGAGGAAAGGGAGGGAACAATATTTCCAAAATGGAGGTCGTCCCCAGCAGGAGTTACACAAACAGTCTCAAGGGTTATAGTGGAGATAAACACCCACGCTTCGAAATGCCGCCACTGAACCTGTCTGTCGTACTTGGCTATCACTTTATGGAATCCAAGTCGAAATCTACGATGTCAAAAGCATTATGGCATCTACAAACATCTAGTGTCAGTCATTATGGAGACGACATCTTTGACATCAGAACAGTAATAGTGTTATGGGATGTCGCAAGAGACATCTCTCTTACTCTTGACTTACCTAAAGATGGTGGCCCTCTCAGTGGGCTCGTAAAAAAATTGAGCTGTGGAGTGGCCGAATCTGGTCTAAACAGTGTATGAGTCTAAACCCATAATAGTGTCAGAAGAGTGACAGTGGAATGCGAGGTAATCACGTAATCAGAGGAAGGGGATAGCTGCGATTCCTTGAATCAAAACCCCTCTACCAGTATCAAGGCACCTTCCTATATGCTGGCGTTGATTTATTACCCTATATTTTATAGGATACACTAAAAACAAAAATACATTATGGCTAGGTAACACTACAGGAATTTTGTTAATGCTTAAACACTCCTGATATTTCAAAAGTCAACAAAAAAAGACCTAGTACTTGCAATTCTTATTTATTTTCGTAAATTTCCGCACGTTCAAATATTATACGTATCTGGACGTACGACGGAGCCTGTAAGTGCGAAAGTCTAGTTTCAATTGCGACTGGTGAACGTAGTATCGAGTTTCCACCATCTTTAACGCCGAGTGTCTTCACCATATAAATTGAGCGCTTCTTATGAATTTGGCAAATAATGTGGCTGACCTGGTATCTCCAACACACGGTACCTCCAATACATGATACCTCAAACATCTGGTACCTCGAACACATGGTGCCTCGTACACATACCTCGAACACACGGTATCTCCAACACCTGGTACCTCCAACATGTATGGAAAGCCCCGCCCCACTCACAGCAGGCGTGTGAACACCCGCCCCACTCACAGCAGGTGTTTGAACACCTACCCCACTCACAGCAGGTGTGTGGACGCCCGCCTCATTCACAGCAAGTGTGTGAACACCCGCCCCATTCACAACAGGCGTGTGAACACCCGCCCTACTCACAGAAGGTGTGTGAACACCTGCCCCACTCACAGCAGATGTGTGAACACCCGCCTCATTCACAGCAGGTATGTGAACACCCGCCCCACTCACAGCAGGTGTGTGAACACCTGCCCCACTCACAGCAGGTGTGTGAACACCCGTCCCACTAAAGTGAAGGAGAAAGAACATGCTCCACACAATTACCAGGGTGTGTCTACGTGGGCGACTCCGCTGTCCAAATTACAGTATACAACCAAACCCCTGACACCTGACCCCATAAACACCATACACACCTACTCTCACAGACCTACACCTCGATGAACGCCACACACCTTACTCCAAAATTCCCTAAATGATCCCACGTACACTTCTCTAATGTGAATTTCCAACATTTCAACGAAGGCTACTGTTAATCACATTTCAAAATATACCAAACACTAGAAGAAACTAATGCTTGTGTTTGACCGCATAACAAAGAGTTTGACACTAATTTAAGGCATAATGGTGTAAAAAGTATCATGTTTAAACATTTATTGTGTGATCGTCTTTCTGGAATCTAATGGAGAGCCTGCAAGAGTATTTACAGATACACTGAAAATATGCCGTTTATAGCGCATATACACTTGTTAACGTATGGTCACAAAGATTAATAATTAGTGATTAACAACGGTATATTAAAAGGTTAATATTAACAAATACAAAAACTAACATCACACAAAAAGATTAAAAACCTAGAGTCCTGGAGGTGGGAATTACAGTGTCTGCACCTTGAAGGATGATTGGAGCTGTTGCAGTTTAAAGAGTAACTTCTGGCGAGAAAGATAATGGATGCATTTCCTTCTTTAAATCACCTGCCTGGGTGAGAAATGGCTTTTGTGATTTAAAAAAAAAAATTAACAGCACACACAAAGCTTAATAAAAGTACCCAACAGTTAATACTAACAAACACAAAGGTATGCAATAACGCAGACAATGGTTAATAATACAGTAAAATTAGGACAACCATCAAACTCAATTTGACATATATATGTTAATCCTATTTATTTAATTCGTGATACATTCCTCTTGAATGTTTTTTTTTTTTTTTTTTTTTTTTTTTAAGGCAATGAAGGGAATGGCAAAAAATGGAAAAGGAAAGGCCTGGGATAGGAGAGAGCGGTGAAAAAGATTGTGGGTAGACAGGAAAAGTGGTATGACCACTTTTAAGGGGTTTTTAATAGTGTTTTTTTTTTTTGCCATATGAAGAATATTTATCCACTTTTTCAAGCGATTATCTATTTGACTGACGAATTACTTTTATACATTACCTGTGCCTCGTCTACTGACACCTCCCTTAATGATTTTCAAAGCCGTAAAATTTGTATAATTTCGAGAAACTCACACACAAAAAAGAACTTATTCATAAAATTACCAGTCACCTGAACCACACAAGCTGACGTATTGCAATATATTTAACCACCAAATAATAACTTACAACATAAATACAGTAATTTAAAAAGTGATATGCATTTTCTACGTTAAAAAAGACCGAGGGGCGAGAACTCACGAGTGCCTTATTTATGAACCCCTCGCCCACAACCGTAAACAAAACCTTCAAGGAACCCGACCCAGGACGGTATCACATCCAAACCAAATGGTAATTCGATGCTCCGGTAATGCTCACATTATAAAGCATTTCTACTCTCATCACAGGCGACGAGAAAATTAGCAGTCGCATTTTATATATTAGATACAGTGCTGCTAAGTGTATATCTTTGGCGAAGACGAACGAGGGGTGCGGCTGTGTATCTCAGCTTGGTACTGAGGCACACCTGTTTGAAACAGCTGGCATTTTACCAGACGTGGTGATGGAGTACTTCACCATTTAAATGTACCAGATGAAATGCACCAGCTGTAGTGAGATACACCTTATCACCACCTGTGTGCATCAGCTGTGGTGAGAGATATTTCATCAACAGTGTTGATGTGTGCACCAACTGTGTTGATAGGCACTTCACCTGGTTACAGACCGGGCCGCGGGAGCATTGACCCCCGAAACCCTCTCCAGGTATACCTGTGTGCACCAACTGTTGTGAGAGGTACTTCATCACCACCTGTGTGCACCAGCCCCAATTATGAAATTCATCACCTGTGTGCACCAACTGTGAGAGGGCACTTCACCTTCTGTGGAACTCTATATGATGATTACTACGAATTGCGGTAACTGCTAATTCTTAATCAACTAATGCTGGAGACAGAGTGTACGTATATCGCTATAGGAAATGCATGAATATCAATATATTTTAAGTCATCAATAATTTATTCCCAAATGAAATGGGGAAAATGTGTGCGCGCGTTTATATGCATATATGAAAACAAGGCTGCCTATGTTTGTGAGAGTTTTAAAGCCTCTGCGATAAACCAAGGTCATTCTGATTCTCATAGCAGTTTGTTGAGCAAACTAATATCCTGTCATGATCTAAGAGAACGCAAATTATATAATGTGAATACAATTACAGTCAACATATTTAACTACTTTCAAGGAAGTGTATGCCACGCCCGTACGCCTACACGCCCGATGCTCTTGACCACAAGTATTGCATCGTTTCCTGCAGCGGGTGGGCCCAGCACACGCCCAGACCAGCTAAACCGATTGGTCGTGTGAAACTTAAGCCTTCCTTATCCAGGGAGGGCGGGGGCTCACGACTCTCTGCCCCCTTCCCACCCACACCTCCCCATACATGGGCTCCATCCCCAGCCTGCTCACTACATCACTCTAACCCCACCACCCATCAAGCAACAACACCCACCTGGTCCCAACACAGCTTATCCTCCATGATCCTTCACCTCATCACAAGACAGACATTTATTAAGCCTCAAAACTTTCTCCTTGTACAATAAACAAAAATAAATATCACAGTTCTCAGTCCTCGGCAACCATTGTGTCGTGATAAGTAATATTAAGTCTACCGGCGTCATATTAATGTCAAAGATTCCTTAAAATCTGACTCTTAACCTCAGCCTCTCTCTCCAACTTAATATGGAAGATTCCCTTAAAATTGTTTTAACCATTAGCCTCTCGTTCTTGCTGTACCTTAACATAAAACATCCTTTAAAATGTTTAACAAATAGAAACAATACTCAAAACTGCTTCTTCCTGATTTTTTTAACTTCGCAAGTACAATTAGGTAGCATGTTTCTCACAATTATTAAACGGAGGATCGAGATTCAGCAACACTTCTTGCGCTAACTTACCCACGTGAATTTAGCGCTTCACCTCAGTGGCCAGAAATACTTAACTTTCATCTCACTCTTACAAGCGACTGGCACTAGCGAACTATTGCCAAAGGTCCAGTGAAGTGTTAATAACGGATAAGTAACTACTATAGTCATAAGAGATGAAACGAGTGGTGGTAGCATTGAGGTGCAGGGAATCACAGCATACATAAATTGAGCATACAACCGTTACCTCTACTAAACAGGAAATAATCTTTTCCTTAGAAGTGTAGGGGAAAGTTAGCGTAGGCCTAGCTGCTGTGTAAATAATAAAACAATGATCCCAGTATAGCGCAGTGAAAAGTGTATTTTGAAAGAATACAGTGTATATCCTTGAGATAAACAGTGTACAGCATTACATAAAAGGAATTTAAATAATAATAATAGTAACAAAAATAATAGTGAAGTGTGGCAGTGTGGGTAAGTCCTGCCCGGCTCACACCCACCCTACACCCACCCTACACCACCACCCACCCTACACCCACCACCCACCCTACACCACCACCCACCCTACACCCACCATACACCACCACCCACCCTACACCCACCACCCACCCTACACCCACCACCCACCCTACACCACCACCCACCCTACACCCACCACCCACCCTACACCACCACCCCCCCTACCCCCACCACCCACCCTACACCACCACCCACATACTGCAAACTTGGTTCGTATAAATACATCTTGCATATTACTGGCACCAGCAAGAGAAAGGTAAAATGGAAATCAGTTTTCTTCCATGGCATACAGAGTGTAGTAGGATACAGAGAGGATGTCAGCACAGCATATCTGTGGGACATGTAAAAAATCCTTGGAAGGAAATCCAGAATCACATGCAATCTATGCTCTTCAAAACACCATATCTCTTGTACTAGACTAAATACAGCCTCAAAAAACGACCTCGAACTAGCAAGGTGCTTCTGGTTGTGCAATAAAGATGTAGAACTTTAGGCAGGTGTCAGAAAGGTACTAAGGAGAGTAATAAATGATAAAAATAATCAAGAAAACGAAGATGACCTCTTGGATAGTCTACCAAAAATATATAAAACATGGGAGCAAGAGATAGTGTATCAAAAAATGCAGAATGTCCATACCACAACAGATGACTCGAATCTATCTAGTCACCCACATGGTGCTAAGCCAGACCCATCCCCCAGTCATAGCACTAATACCCACAGTGCTGGTGCTGGCCCAGGCTCCCCCAGTCATAGCACTAATACCCACAGTGCTGGTGCTGGCCCAGGCTCCCCCAGTCATAGCACTAATACCCACAGTGCTGGTGCTGGCCCAAGCCCAGCTGCTGGCCCAGGCTCAGCCCCCAGCCCCAGTGCTGACCCAGACCCAGCCCCCAGCCTTATTGCCAGCCCAGACTCTCCTAGGGACACTGCCAAAACCACCACAAAAACAGTAAATATACAACCATCTAGAACCGTAAATATACAACCATCATTGCACAAGACCGTGGCCCACAGTACAGATGTTGGAGAGGAGTCTCCTCCTTCTTCCTCTACTGGGGAAAGTAGATGTAATCCAGGACGGGATGGCCCTGGCTTGGATACTGAGGATTATAGTGCAGTCCCAGAACCTGCAGAAATTGACAACACACCTCCCAACAGTTCTCAACCAAAGGTGAATTTGTGCAAATATATGCTTGGGGCATCTGTAAGCATGGAATAACAGGGGAAAAAATGGGACATGCAACTTTGAGCATCCCAAAAAATGTAGCGACCTTCTGTCTAAAGGAGTGTGTCGTTCTTCTTCCTGTACTTTCTTTCACCCAAAAATGTGCCACTCCTCGGTCCTCCAGAAGCAGTGTTACAACATCGACTGCCTTGCATACCATCTAAAAGGGACCAGGAGGCACAGACCCCACAAGACAAACAATAGTAGCTATGACAACCCAACTCAAGGTGATTTTTTAGTGGCAGGAAACGGAAAAAGAAAATGGAAGGAAATAACAAAAATAGTCCACCACCTCGGAGCCTTGTTGGACTGGAGGCGCAGCCAGTGGCCACCCACGGCCCTCCAGAATTACAACTACTGATGCCAATAACAATGCCCCCCAACAAACACAGAATACAACCTCGTTCATATTTGCTAATATACAGGGCCTTAAGCCATCCACCAACAACAAAATACCTTTTATCAGTGGACTTCTAGAGGAGTCTAATGCAATGTTTGCAGCCTTCACAGAGACTCACACAAAAGATCACTTTGACAGTGAAATATGGATAAGTGGTTACAACCTTTTTAGATGCGACAGAAAAAACAGGCAACAAGGGGGGGGGTTGGCCTGTATGTCAAAGAGTCCCTCATCTGCACGGAGTTGCTGAACACCACAAATGAGGTAGTTGAAGTTCTATCAATAAAGATCGAGAACCAAAACCTAGTCATTGTGGTTGTATACAAGCCACCAGATGCAACCTCACAACAGTTCAAGGAACAGCTACTGAAAATTGATTACTGTTTGGAAAACCTTCCAGCTCCATCCCCAAACATCTTACTGCTTGGTGATTTCAACCTAAGGCATACAAAATGGAAGAATGTAGCAAATAATGTTATAGCTGAAACAATCCCCCGAGGTAGCGCAGATGAAAGGTCACACACACATGAGCTACTAAGTCTCTGCGAAAAACACACCTTAAGCCAGCAGATAGTGGAGCCAACAAGACTAGAAAACACACTTGACTTTATCTTCACAAATAATGAGGACCTGATAAGAGACATAAGAATATCAAAAACAACTAATTCCGATCACAACCTAATCGAAGTCCAGACGTACATGCATAGGGGTCCTGATCAGCAGAATGCATGTACCTGTGAAGGTGTCTTCACAAAATACAACTTCAACAACAAGAACATCAACTGGGACCAGGTAAACCATGTCCTAAACGAAACATGTTGGGAAGATGTCTTAAATGACATGGATCCAAACCAGTGCCTTGAAAGGATCAACTTCCTGGCAGCCGAAGCATGTTCTAGGCATATTCCCCTAAGAAAGAAGAAGAGCAGGAGTAAACTGGAGAGAGAAAGACGCTCCCTCTACAGAAGACGACGAAGAGTCACTGAGCTCCTCAGGAGTGCTAGAATATCTGATACACGAAAGGAGGCGCTGACCAGGGAAGTGGAAACTATCGAACTTAAGTTAAATGACTCTTACAGGAACCAGGAGAGGCAGAAGGAGCTTAAAGCTATTAGTGAAATTGAAAGAAATTCAAAATATTTCTTTTCATATGCCAAAAACAAGGCAAATACCACATCTAGTATCGGGCCCTTACTCAGACAGGATGGGACTTACACAGATGACAACAAGGAAATGAGTGAAATATTGAAATCCCAGTACGACTCTGTGTTTAGTGAACCACTAATCGGTCTGAGGATCGACGACCTAAATGATTTCTTCATGAATGAGCCTCAAAACTCCATAAATGTATGCCAGATTTCCGACATTACCCTAACTCCGATAGATTTCGAAAAAGCCATTGACAACATGCCTATGCACTCAGCCCCGGGCCCAGACTCGTGGAACTCTGTTTTCATTAAGAACTGCAAGAAACCCCTCTTGCGTGCCCTAAGTACACTATGGAGGAGGAGCTTGGACATGGGTGAAATTCCACAGTCACTTAAAACAACGGATATAGCCCCACTCCATAAAGGTGGCAGCAAAGCATTAGCTAAGAACTATAGACCAATAGCTCTGACGTCCCACATCATAAAAATCTTTGAAAGACTGCTAAGAAGCAGGATTACAAATCACCTGGATTCCCAAAATCTGCACAATCCAGGGCAACATGGGCTCAGGGCAGGTCGCTCCTGCCTCTCACAACTACTGGATCACTATGACATGGCCTTGGATGTACTGGAAGAAAATCAGAATGCAGATGTAATATACACAGACTTTGCAAAAGCATTTGATAAATGCGATCATAGCGTAATAGCCCATAAAATACGTGCTAAAGGAATAACTGGGAAAGTGGGGAGATGGATCTTCAACTTCCTAACAAATCGAACACAAAGAGTAGTGGTCAACAGAGTTAAATCGGAGGCTGCCATAGTGAAGAGCTCTGTTCCACAAGGCACAGTACTCGCCCCCATCTTATTCCTTATCCTCATATCAGACATAGACAGAGATATACACCACAGCACCGTATCATCCTTTGCGGATGATACTAGGATCTGCATGAGGCTGTCATCTGCTGAGGACGCGGTTAACCTCCAAGAAGATATAAACAAAGTTTTCCAGTGGGCAACGGTAAACAATATGATATTCATTGAGGACAAATTCCAACTACTCCGTTATGGAAAACTGGAGGAGATAATAACTAGAACAGAGTATACTACTGACTCCGGCCATACAATAGAGCGGAAAAATAATGTAAGGGACCTGGGAGTAGTAATGTCTGAGGATCTCACTTTCAAGGATCACAACAGTGCCACGATCGCACGTGCAAAGAAAATGATAGGATGGATAATGAGAACTTTCAAAACGAGAGATGCCAAGCCCATGATGATCCTTTTCAAATCACTTGTTCTCTCTAGGCTGGAATACTGCTGTACATTAACATCTCCATTCAAAGCAGGTGAAATTGCAGATCTAGAGAGTGTACAGAGATCCTTTACTGCACGTATAAGTTCTGTCAAGCACCTTAACTACTGGGAACGCTTGGAAGCACTTGACTTGTGCTCGTTGGAACGCAGGATGGAGAGATATATCATAATCTACACTTGGAAAATCTTGGAAGGAATGGTCCCAAATCTGCACAAAGAAATCACTCCCTACGCAAGTAAAAGACTGGGCAGGCGATGCAAAATGCCCCCAATAAAAAGTAGGGGCGCCATTGGTACACTAAGGGAAAACACCATAAGTGTCTTGAGCCCAAAACTGTTCAACAGCCTCCCATCAAGCATTAGGGGAATTGCCAATAAGCCCCTGGCTGCCTTCAAGAGAGAGCTGGACAGATACCTAAAGTCAGTGCCGGATCAGCCGGGCTGTGGCTCGTACGTTGGACTGCGTGCGGCCAGCAGTAACAGCCTAGTTGATCAGGCCCTGATCCATCGGGAGGCCTGGTCATGGACCGGGCCGCGGGGGCGTTGATCCCCGGAAAAACCTCCAGGTAACCTCCCTAACGTTGCCATTATGTGGGTCCTGACCTGTCTTGCAGCGCTATGTTTCACTAACATCCCATCAACACCTGTGTGTAGGTGTTTTAAGAGAGATGCACTAGGCTCACGAACGCTGATTTCAAAATTTAGATCGAATTTCTGTTCATTTTTTTTTTCAAATATTTGAATGAAAGGAATACCTCAGGCTAATCTGAACAACAATCAACCAAGAGCAAGTCTATTACATATTTAGTAGCCAAGTAATTTAATGGCATATGGGCCCTAACTCTGAAAAATATCCAAGGAACTTGAAATTTAAATAATACACATATTTTCTTGAAATTAAATTGTATGCCTCAAAAATTCTGAATAATTCACTTTTTAAGTATCTAATCAGACATATATATATTCCTAACTTATTGGAAAACCACTGAAGATATTTGAGCCTCAATATGTAAATGGTAGCAAAAATAAACGCAGACCGAAGACTCATCCTTGTGAAGTTCTTATGCAGGTGAGTTGTGTACGTCAAGGCCTACTTGAGGGGTGGTGCAGCGTGACGTACACTTGCTATACCAGTCTTCACTGGTCTTTCTGAAGAGAAATACACAAGTTTCAGAAAAGGCTTTTATTGGGATAAAGCTCTGTATAGAGCTTTATCCCAATAAAAGCTCTGTATAGAGCTTTATCACTCTTAATAAAATATTCTGAAACTTGTCTTCATATTTGTCGGTAATACATTATTCCATCCACTGGTCTTCCTGAGGCACGAGTCAAGATAGTAGGGCATGTGTGCCTTACTGTCGAAATAAATATATTAAATGACAGGAAAATTTTATAGCTTAAACAGTACCGCCTCCGCTATAATAACAGACCAACGATAACACTAGTAACAACGTCAGAAACAGCTGCATCCTGGGAGTATATCTGCCAAATATCCATCCTTTACTGGTGAGAACATAGTACATTAAACAGAAATGGTCATAAACCTAATGTAAGACACGCAAGAGTACTTGTTAGGAGAGGCCATATTCCCATTCTTCTAGTTTAATGAGTACTGCCATCACTTAAAACAAAGAGGAACAGCCAATTAACGTAACATAAACGTCAAATGATCAATTAAGACGAGCTTTTATATAGTGTAATCAGAATCGACCAGCCAGTAGAGCCTAAGACAGAGAGGAACCCGGGACTGATTAAAGACTCTCGATATAAGCACATGTATGACGATACAGTGTAATAAGAACAACTGAAACGCTTAAGTCACTGTAGCCTTCTCAATACACTATAGGGGAAAAAAAATGAATATTTACGGGAAGGAAGTCAGGACTCCTGAGTCTCACTCTCACTAGACATTTATCTCAACAACCATCTGATATCTGGCTCAGAATGGCAGCTAGGGCAACCCAGCTAAACTCATTATGTCTACTTTCACATATCTAATGGTTTTGGTGGACGGATAACCTAGAGGCGGACGTTGAGAGCTTATCTCTCTCTCTCCTTCCCTCCCTCCCTGATGGTTCAGCTACATGGGATGGAGAAACGAATATGGCCCAGGGCTATCCAAGATGCTTGGCACGTTATGTACGAAATAGATTCCAAGTTTTATATTAAAAAGCATGCATCCAGGCTCGTCACAGGTGCCGGCAGAGGCTTATACAAAGAAGAGCAGACTTTCATCATCAGCAGTACACATATATAGGAGCTATCACAAAAATGTTTTTTACATAATATTTTTATGCATATGAAATTTCACCGCTGCCCCTGACACAGTGTGTCATGGGCCGCCACTGACATCTTCTGCCTAGCCTCAGAAAATTTCCCCTCCTATCTATTGCTGTCTTGCAACACCGCATAGCTCCCGACGACGCACGAGTGCGAAAGATCTAGACTAAAGATTTCCATCCCACGTGGCTTTTCCTGCACATTACTATGTGGATCAATGAGTGCTAACCCACAAATGCTGGAATGAGGCACTTACAGCAAAGAAGAAACTTATTTATTCAACGTTTTACCCTTCTTGGGAAACGTTTCTTAGAATTGAAGATAATAAAAACATTGAAAAGTGTTCTCGGGATGAATCCAATGAAAACATCGTTTTCATTCAGTGACCACCGTTAAAACATTACAATGAACACCACTAAAACGTTGTTTACAATGAGCACCGTTAAAACGGTTATAGTGAACACCATTAAAAGGTTTTCTGAGAGTGTACACCATTTAAACGTTATTCTCTGAGTAGGAACAAGACTAAAACGTGAACACCATTAAAACGTTCTTTGGGGGTGTGAATACAATTAAAATGTTCTCTAAGAGTGAAAACCCTTCAAACGTTGTTTCACGAAAATCGTTAAAATATTATCAGGGAGTGAACACCGTTCATTTTTTTTTTTTTTTTTTTTTTTTTAGGAATTTTTTTTTTTTCAGAAAGTAAATACCAGGAAAAACGTTATTCTCAAGTAAAGAACACAATGGAAAAAAATTTAAGGGAAAGACGTGAATACAACCTAGAGACAATATGATAATACTAATTAAGGAAAACAATAAATAAATACAATAAACACAAAGACAGAAAACCTTAACAAGGAAATATAATCTAAGGACATTCTACTGAAATATAATCCAAGGAAATATAAACTAAAGGTCAACAAGGTAACAACAGCCACTAGATCAACATGCATCAGCTGATTAAGTACATAAACAAACATCAGCTGATGAGTGTACGTCAACTGGTGCCGTAAGGAGACACTCCTTGTGTCTCCCACACGTGTCACTCCAACGACCTCCCATCTGCAGGATCAAGGATGTAGCAGCCACACCACCAAAGAACTGGAAGATAAGGTGAGAGGGAGGAAGGGTGGGATGATGTGAGGGAGGCAAGGCGGGTGGGTGTAACGGATGAAATGGAGGCTGGGTGGATGGAAGGGAGGCAGGGAGGGTGAAGGGATGGAAGGCAGGGGGGTGTAAAAGATGGAAGGGAGACAGGAAATGTGTAAGGGATGTAAGGGAGGCGGAAGGGTGTAAGGGATGGGAGGCAGGGAAGGTATACGAAATGGGAAGGAGGCAGGGGGGGTGCAAGGGAAGAAAGAGAGGCAGAAAGGGAGAAAGGGATAGAAGTGAAGGAATGGAGATATTGTGGATGCAAGAGATGGAAGGAAGGCAAATGAATGTAAGGAAAGGGAAGAAAAGTAGCTGGGAAGTAGGACAGGGCGTAAAGGGTGAGAGGAAGTACGAAGGATTGAAGTGATGTACAGGACAGGTGAGGAACAAGGGTAATGGAGAGGACAGGTGAAGGACATGGGTAACAAAGAGGGTGGGTGAGGGACATGGGTAATGGAAAGGATAGGTGAGGGACATGAGTAATGGAGAGGACAGGAGAAGAACAGTGGTAGTGGAAGATCGTGGAAACAAGATGTATGTTGGAGACTATTAGGAACATTGTGGGCAGAAGTGTTAGCTCAGGGTGGCTGCATTAGTGAAGTGATGGGTGTGGCAGAGAAGTGTTAGCTCAGGGTGGCTGCATTAGTGAAGTGATGGGTGTGGCAGAGAAGTGTTAGTTCGGGGTGGCTGCATTAGTGTAGTGATGGGTGTGGCAGAGAAGTGTTAGTTCAGGGTGGCTGCATTAGTGTAGTGATGGGTGTGGCAGAGAAGTGTTAGTTCAGGTTGGCTGCATTAGTGTAGTGATGGGTGTGGCAGAGAAGTGTTAGTTCAGGTTGGCTGCATAAGTGAAGTGATGGGTGTGGCAGAGAGGTGTTAGTTCAGGGTATCTGCATTAGTGAAGTGATGGATGTGGCAGAGAAGTGTTAGTTCAGGGTGGCTGCATTAGTGTAGTGATGGGTGTGGCAGAGAAGTGTTAGTTCAGGGTGGCTGCATTAGTGTAGTGATGGGTGTGGCAAAGCAAAGTTTGATTAAAAAGAGTGGATGACTGTAGCTTCATGTGTGACCTCAAAACCCAGTACTCTCCATCACACAAACATAGTAACATTTTGTTCCCAAGCTTCATCAGTAACATTAGTGACTGGTATGGAAACTACCCGTTACCTTAATCCATTGATCAAGTATTCAATAATTTTAATGAGGCTATAGAAATAGCATTGGCAAAGCCAAAAATTGCAAATATGAAAAGTAACGTTAAAAGCTATAAGAAAAAAAACAAGTTCACAGCAGGTACGTGAAAATGAAATAGCTTCAGGAAAAAAGATCATCGGAGCAACACATCCAGACTTCCCAGGGAGAAGGAAAACTCAGGAATTATCATGAGTATCTCTACCACATGACATTAGGCAGGTGCAGAATCAAATAAATGAACAAGGAAGAGAAGATATAGGTGATATGCCAAATAGTGACTGAGAAATACAGAATACAATTAAACGAGGGCCATCAACAGTCCCTGGAGATGACTGTATCACTAATTTGATAAGTGGTAATATTTTTCAAAAGACACCCAAAGAAAATGAATGAAGCTACTATCATGTGTATTTTTAAAGGAAGAGAGAGAGATGTATTTCAGCCTATCTCATGCTTATGTATAAATTTAGAGAATATTACTGAGTAGATTACTGTAAAAGATAAAATGATAAATTCTTCCAAAGCGTCTTCATGAAAGGCGAAGGCACTGCACATTGCGACAAGACTTTTCTTACAAATACTGAAGTACAATACTTAACTTTCGTGTATTTACAAGAGGGCCTTTGACAAAACCCAAGGTATAGCAATACTCGATGAATTAGTAAGGATTTGAGCTGAAGTCAAATTATTAATGTGGACTAAAGAATATCTAAAGGATACAAGGGTAAAAAAAAAAAAACATTTTTTCAGGGGAAATATTCAATGGTGCACAGAAAAGTGCCAGGCACACCCTATGGAGGTGTCCTCAGCCCTATGTTGCTTAATGTTTTAACGAACACAGTCGCCAAGTATCCTAATAGTAAGGTCCATGAAGGGAATACTGGTGATTAAATCCTCATGTTATGATTAAATCATACACTGAAGAAACTTGATGTAAGGTGCAGAGAAATAGGACCTAAAATAACAGTAGTGTAAACAAAGGTATTCTCATAACTTAAAAGAAACCGCATAGGAAAGAAACAGAAAATGCTAGATAAAAATTACAAAATGTCAGTAACGGGTTAACACCACTTCCAGCAAGGATAAATAATGCGGCACTATATCTTAAAATGTAACTGATTACAAGAGTATACAGAGAATTTATACTACAGACGTGTTTGAAAAATGTAAATAGGTTGTAACTATGATTTGTTGCTTTTTAGAAAAACAATGTTTAATTTTCTCCCATTAGATCACGATAATTTATAAAGGTAGTCATACTTTTACATACGCAGACTTTAATTGTCAAGGTAGTAATACCAGTACACTGAAACAACCAAAGATGAAGTTAACATTGTCAGTAACATCTCTAACAATCTAGTTTTTAATGTACTGCTTTTATAACAGTATGTTCACTCACGATGAGTGGGGCTGCTACAATGAAAATGTCACCGAGATTAAGGTAACGGCACACTGCGGTTGCATCTTTTTTTTTTTTTTATTTCACTAAAGCCATTCATACTCTCCTCCCTCCCTCCCTTTCCCTTGCCCGATATCTTCCCCTGACTGAACCATATCCCTGCTGCCCTTCGCTTTCCTTAGCCCAGCCCTTCACCTTGATTAAGGGGCGTCCCATGGTCGAGTGGTAGAGGGCCTGGCTTGTGGACCACCAGGCCCCTACTTTATCTACCACGGAATGATGATTTAAGAATGCGCGCCCAGATGATTAGCCACAGTTAATTATGCAAGACATTATCGAGGATAAGTGACCCTCCGACATGCCAAAGTGATAACCCTATGGAGAAATGCCCCGGGAACACATCAAATAATGAATCTATTAATAGTTTTTCATTTCCATGAAATATCTATAGAGTTCCCTATATTTTTACAGTGTAGGAGGTTTTCTCATTTAAGATAAACGTATAAATCACTGCCAAGATTATGTAGTTTTAGTGTATTATTGTTATTCTGAAAAAAATGGGTTATGTTATTTCCTGAACACAGAAATCTGCGAGCGTTTTACACTAGTTCTGAAGAAAATGTAATTAATTTACGAATATAACTACAAGATGCTTAATCACAAGTAATTAAGAAAAAAATGAGTTGCATAATTAAAATAAGACTACCATGAACAAATATAATCAGTCCTCGCCACGCCACCACCCTAACACATCCATATCAACCACCACCACCCTAACACATCCATCTCAACCACCACCACCCCAACACATCCATCTCAACCACCACCACCCTAACACATCCATCTCAACCACCACCACCACCCCAACACATCCATCTCAACCACCACCACCCCAACACATCCATCTCAACCACCACCACCCCAACACATCCATCTCAACCACCACCACCTCGACATATCCATCTCATCCACCTCCATCATCTGAAACCGCTCCCCATTACCACCAGAATCACTAATACCACTCCCACAACCATCACCACAACCACTTACATCACCACGAACACCTGCCTCCATCAGCGTCATTTCCCATCCCACGTAACACTAGCAATCACACACTATCTCCTTCACGTATGCAAATGTTGGAGAGTCCATCAGAGCAACAGGGAGGGCGGGCGAGCCTTCTCTTGCCCTGGTTACTTTAACGGTGGGACCAGGGACTAGCAGGCTCCAAGGATATAGGAAACACGGCAGGTGTAGGAAAGATATGGAGAAACATTTTTTTCATTCAAAAAAATTTGATGCATCATCAGTGTGCTGCTACTTACTTATTATGAGTTACATAATAGAAATAACAAGTGGTTATGTTTTCCCTATCATATTACATCATACAGAATAAATCGGTACACACGGTAATAAACTCTCAGCCTTGGAAAACTTCAATTAAAACAATGAAAATATCAAGAATTTCCCCACGGGTTTAGTAGTTACGGGAGCTACAAGTGTTTCGTTCCAAAACTGGAGTTACTACTGCTGGGGGATTACCATCTCTTAGGATGCAGAAACAGATACAGAAGAGGGGAGGAGGGGCGGTGGGCAAGGATAGCTGTCAAGAACAGTGACTTGAAAATTTTGAATGGATATCATGTTAACCAAACTAACCAAATTCGAACACATTCTGTCATCCGCGAAGCAAAAGCGGTTTTGACATACTTGTGATATGTCTACAATAGATTAAATTAATTCTTCTATTTTTACAGTCGTCCTGGAGGCATTCTTTTCTGACGAGTGCCTGTTCTACCAGGCTGTTGTTATTTGCAGAAATTATAAAAATTGGCAAATAAAATGACGTTAGTCTCTATATTAGTGATAATTACACAAAATATGATTACTCTGAAATATAGCTGTTTATAAAACCAATGCTTAGGTGACGTAACAAATGACATAACACCCGCAAGAATGCTAGAAAAATGCGTTACCTAAGACATTTATTTAGGTAACGTTTTGCCAACCAGTGGCTTGAAAAGTTGACGAAATGCCTCCTTGATAAATGTTCTAGTACCTCATGTGTGTCTTACATATGATGTTTAGTCATAAATGCTGGTAGTAGTCAGCGAGGAGCATGGGTATCGCTGAGTGTGTATCTGCGTATAAATTAAAATCACTAGAGGCCCCAGCGTCCCTGGAGTCAGGCCCAGCACGCAACATATGCAAACCTGCATCATAGTACATCGTGATCATTACAACGATTAGCCCTGGCCACAGGACTAATGGTAATGGGAGGTGCAGGTGCGTCTGCATCATGCACGCACTTGAGACAAGGTTGAAAGGAGGCAAGGTCAAGCGGAGGGAGGTCAGTGTTGAAGCAAGGTCAGTTCGGTGGCGAGGCAAGGTTAGGCGTTTATTTCCTTTTAAAGTTTGTAATTTATTAATGCATGACTGCCATTTTCCATGGAAAATCACCTGCGATTAAACAATTCAATCATTAGCTTAACTTTACTTGCGGAACTCACAATGCTGCCTTTAAATATATATATATATATATATATATATATATATATAGCCGGACTTGAGTCCTAGAAATGGGAAGTACAATGCCTGCACTTTAAAGGAGGGGTTCGACATATTGGCAGTTTGGAGGGATATGTTGTGTACCTTTATACGTATATGCATCTAAACTGTTGTATTCTGAGCACCTCTGCAAAAACAGCAGTGATCATGTGTGAGTGAGGTGAAAGTGTTGAATGATGAAAGTATTTTCTTTTTTGGGATTTTCTTTCTTGTAGGGTCACCCTGCCTCAGTGGGAGACGGCCTTGTTAAAATACATACATACATAACTATATATATATATATATATATATATATATATATATATATGTGTGTGTGTGTGTGTGTGTGTGTGTGTGTGTGTGTGTGTGTGTGTGTGTGTGTGTGTGTGTGTGTGTGTGTGTGTGTGTGTGTGTGTGAGAGAGAGAGAGAGTGTGTGTGTTTGCTGAATAGATAAAACTTGCGATTTTGGCTTAAATAGCAACGCTTTTCTTGCCGAATAAGGCAAGCGAAAATTTGTTTATGCTATAATTCCGCAAAAATCATTCTGAACCTAACGAACAAAATATATTTCATTGTGTTTGTTTATTATTAAATTATTGTAAACTTATCTAAAATATATTTAGTTGGATTAGGCTAAATTAAATTGCGCTTGTTATAATAAACTTAGGTAAGTTTTCTAAGGTTCTTTTGGTACAAAATTATTAATTTTTGCATTGCCATAAATGAAAAAAATATATCTTTAAACATATAAGAGAAAATTTTAGAAAGGACTTAATTTTAAATGAGTTCTTGCTAATTGACCACTTTTACCTATTCGGCACGATATATATATTATATATATATATGTAGATTTATATGTATATATATATATATATATATATATATATATATATATTATATATATTATATATATTATATATATATATATATATATATATATATATATATATATATATATATATATATATATATATATATATATATATATATATATATATATATATATATATATATGCCGTGCCGAATATGTAAAACTGGTCAATTAGCAAGAACTCATTTAAAATTAAGTCCTTTCTAAAATTTTCTCTTATACGTTTAAAGATAGATTTTTTTCATTAATGTTAATGTAAAAAAATTAATTTTGCACCAAAAGAATCTTAGAAAACTTACCTAACCTTACTATAACAAAAGCAATTTATTTTAGCCCAACCCAACTAAATATATTTTAGATTTGTTTACAATAATTTAATACTAAACAAACACAGTGAAATATATTTTTTTTCGTTAAGTTCAGAATGATTTTATCGAAATTGTTGCATACACAAATTTTCGCTTGTCCTATATGGCAAGATGAGCGTTGCTATTTAAGCCAAAATCGCAAGTCCTGCCTATTCGGCACGACATATATATATATATATATATATATATATATATATATATATATATATATATATATATATATATATATATATATATATATATATATATATATGTCGTGCCGAATAGGCAGAACTTGCGATCTTGGCTTAAATAGCAACGTTCATCTTGCCATATAGGACAAGTGAAAATTTGTGTATGCAATAATTTCGCCAAAATCATTCAGAACCTAACGAAAAAAATATATTTCTCTGTGTTTGTTTAGTATTAAATTATTGTAAGCAAATCTAAAATATATTTACTCGGGTTAGGATAAAATAAATTACTCTTGTTATTAGAAGGTTAGGTAAGTTTTCTAAGATACTTTTGGTGCAAAATTATAAATTTTTACATTAACATTAATGAAAAAAATATATCTTTAAACGTATAAGAGAAAATTTAAGAAAGGAATTAATTTTAATTGAGTTCTTGCTAATTGACCAGTTTTACATATTCGGCACGAGGTACTTCCCTATATATTTTTGAAAATATATATATATATATATATATATATATATATATATATATATATATATATATATATATATATATATATATATATATATATATATATATATATATATATATATATATATATATATATATATATATATATATATATATATATATATATATATATATATATATATATCGTTAGTCTTGCCGTCAGAGAAAACGGACGAGACAACCGGCGGCTGGGGAAGCTAATATAAATTTTCTGGTGACACGTGACATACTGTATAATGCGTCATTTTAAAAGTATATGATGCAATATTTTTAAACTGAAATTGGCTATAGTCTGTGGCTGTCGATATAAATATCACGACATTGAAATTTATTAAAAGCAGTCTAGTAACACAAAAGAATAGATGGTGTATATTCAAGACGGTAGTGCCAAACATAACTGCCAGACGTCATCCTGAGTCAGTAATAAAAGGCAGTCGTACCCGGATACTGTACTATTTAATTGTCTTTCTTGGTGATATGAAGGTGGTGAGGCAAGCTACCACTACATTATTTTTTCTTAAATTATTATTTAACTTAACGAGAGCTTTATATCCCTTGTTAAATTAACTGTGAATATATAAAAAACGATAGAGAGAAAATGTAGTTTGTGAAAGTAGTTACCTATTCGCATTTCCCTATTTGTGGTTGTGGTCGTCAATTCTCAATTCTTAATTTATATCCGTCCGTCTTCGACGGACGCCACTCAGAAATTCTGGACAGGTGAGATTGCTCAGACTTAGCAGTCGTTGCAAAGCACTTAAAATAAAAACAAACTTCTTTCTGTCTTCAATAGGAAACTTGAAAATTCCTCAGGTCAGTTCCTGATCAGCCGGGCTGTGGTTTATACATTGAACTGAGTGCGACCAGCAATTATCTGGAGTTTATCTGGAGAGAGTTCCGGGGGTCAACGCCCCCGCGGCCCGGTCTGTGACCAGGCCTCCTTAGGTCAGTGTCCCAGGATGCGACCCACACCAGTCGACTAACACCCAGGTACCCATTTTACTGATGGGGAACATAGACAACAGGTGAAAGAAACACGTCCAATGTTTCTACTCTGGCTGGGAATCGAACCCAGGCCCTCACCGTGTGAAGCGAGAGCGTTAACCACCAGGCCACCAGAGCCACTTAACCACCAGGCCACCAGAGCCACAGCAATAGCAGGCCTTGATTCACCGGAGTCCTGGTTTGGGACCGGGCCGCCAGGGCACTGTCCCCGGAAGCATGCTTCAGGTATCCTTTAGGCTGACCTGCCTTTCAAACTGGCTGTGGATTAAACTCAAATTACCTGCAGAATGCTCATTAGAAAGTTAAGGGCTAAATTTTCTACGTAAACAAACAGATCTGAAGAGCAGTGTAAAGGATATTTTCGTGAGGGCTCACTAACCTGCTTAGTTGTAAATCTGCCATAGACTGTAGGATGTGGTCTTTGTAGATCATTTCCATTTAAAACTGTATAAAACAACCCTGTGCTTAATCTATTGTGCTATTTATAACACCAGCTATATTCATAATTTTATCTATAAAAATTGGCTTTAAAACACAAGAAAGACGGCACAACCAGCCTGTTGGTCAAGCAATGTGGCACCCAATTCCAGCATTATTATTATTATTAGTAGTAGTAGTAGTAGTAGTAGTAGTAGTATTAGTAGTAGTGGTAGTAGTAGTAGTAGTAGTATTACTTCTTGTGAAAGTGTTAAACTCGTAGGGGTCACAGAGCCTCACCCGCCTGTACGCTCACTGGGTTACTCCACTCCACCTGTCACCACTACCCCACTCCACATATCACCACTACCCCACGCCACCTGTCACAACTTCCCCACTTCACCTGTCACCACTACCCGACTCCAGCTGTCACCACGATCCCAGCCCACCTGCCACCACTACCCCACTCCACCTGTCACCACGATCCCACTCCACCTGTCACCACTACCCGACTCCAGCTGTCACCACGATCCCATTCCACCTGTCACCACTACTCCACTCCAGCTGTCACCACGATCCCACTCCACCTGTCACCACTACCCCACTCCACATATCACCACTAACCCACTCCACCTGTCACCACTACCCCACTCCACCTGTCACCGCTTCCCCACTCCACATGTCACCAGGATCCCACTCCACCTGTCACCACTACCCCACTCCAGCTCACCACGATCCCACTCCACCTGTCACCACTACTCCACTCCACCTGTCACCACCACCCCACTCCACCTGTCACCACCACCCCACTCCACCTGTCACCACTACCCAACTCCACCTGTCACCACAAACCTACTCCACCTGTCATCGTCCTGTGCAACAGGATTCTTCCCGTCTATCACGCCCGCCGCCACTTCTTTAATTAACAAGCACCTAGGTTTGTGTTCACTGAGCCCAGCCATCAGCACGGCACCACTCAACGGGTCAGCTTGTGGCAGAGACCCGTGTCTGGTGATTAGTTACTGATTAATAAATTATTAACAAGATTTATTAAATCCAATTTGTTAGTTTCTATCATAATGTAAGACTGTTTTCCGATTAAGATATGTATCTCAAAAGATTATTAGGAAAACACAAATGACCCTCACATAGGAGACAAACTTATGACGACGTTTCGGTCACACTTGGACCGTTAACTAATCTAGATGGTATTGTGCCTTTTACTCATTGTTAAAAAAAAAAAACATTTAAGTCGTATGTAGCCAAAAAAGGTACATATCTTCTTATCTCACTTTGTACTGGTGCCTCTCAGTCCCAACCTGGAGTTTATTTGGAGTCGCTTTTGGAGGTCACCTTCTTCGCGGCCCGGTCCCGGACAAGGCCTCCTGGGTGCTGGCCTGATCGATCAAGCTGTTAGTGCACGCCTCCCGCAATCCAACGTATGGGCCACAACCCAGTTGATCAGAAACTGTTTTAAGGAATCTGTTGAGCTCTCTCTTGAGGACAGCTAGGAGTTGGTGATCCCTCTTATGCATGAAAGGAGGGCACTGAAGAGTCATGGTCCCCTAACACTTAATAAGTTCTCTCTCTTAATATGTACCTTCCTTCCCTGTACCAAGAGTGACCTACTTTACTGTGACGATAATGAACCTAACAAAAAAATAGATCATGCTCAATTGCCAGAGAGCCTTCCATGGGTTAGAAGCCAATTTCCCAATGATGTTTACCTACCTGAAGGGAGTTCCCGGGGGAAGGGGGCAACGTTCCTGTCTTTTTGCATCTGTTCATTTTTCCGTCTCATATCCTACTCATGCTAACCTGTATTTCGTTTATTCATGTTTCATACATTTGCCCGAAGTTTTTTATATGTTGCTTATGTTCATTTTTATTGCATCTAATAATTGTGTTACCAAAGTCTTTTCTCGATTATGTGTTTATTTTATCTTAGTGAGATCTGTTATTTTTTTGCTAGGATAGTATTACTTGTTTTGAATTATTGTATTTTGTGGCTAAGCTGTACCATTCTTGTAGGTTGAGCAGCAGCAAGGCCACGAGGAAAAATGCCAGTTATTAACTGAGACAAGCTGAGTATATGGCAGCCTTGTGTAGCAATGGCACTGGGCAGTGTACTTGGAAGTCAGTATGGCATTTATTCTGATCCACGACACTATGTGTCAGTACCAAACACCTGAACCACCACACTATGTACATTAAACATATGAGGCACTACGCTGTGTATCAAACATGTGAGCCACCAGACTATGTACATCAAACATGTGAGCCGCCAGACTATGTGTATCAAACATGTTAGGCACCACGCTATGTGTATCAAACATGTGAGCCACCAGACTATGTGTATCAAACATGTGAGGCGCCAGACTATGTGTATCAAACATGTGAGGCACCACACTAAGTGTGTATCAAACATCTGAGCCACTACGCTATGTGTATCAAACATGTGAACGACCAGACTATCTGTATCAAACGTGTGAACTACCATGCTATGTGTATCAAACATGTGAGCCATCACACTATATGTGTATCAAACATGTGAGCCACCACGTTATATGTATTAAACATGTGAGCCACCAGACTATGTGTATCAAACATGTGAGCCACCACATTATGTGTATCAAAATCAAGCATGTGAGTCACCACACTATATATGAGTGCCAAACACCTGAAATATCACAAAAAGAAAAACAATGGACAGTATCTGACACCAAGGTAGTCGAGCTTCCCTCAGCAAATCCAGGCCTGAGGCTATTTCTCATAAACCTTGGCACAGCACAGATGTACTAAACCACTGGATATACAATACAAATATGTATACATAAAGATAAATATATATACAAGTTGAAATACAACAGATCACATGAATTTTTAACGCCTACGACCAGTGAAAGCGTATATATATATATATATATATATATATATATATATATATATATATATATATATATATATATATATATATATATATATATATATATATATATATATATATATATATATATATATATATGTCGTGCCGAATAGGCAGAACTTGCCATCTTGGCTTAAATAGCAACGCTCATCTTGCCATATAGGACAAGTGAAAATTTGTGTATGCAATAATTTCGCCAAAATCATTCTGAACCTAACGAAAAAAACATATTTCACTGTGTTTGTTTAGTATTAAATTACTGTAAACAAATCTAAAATATATTTAGTTGGGTTAGGCTAAAATAAATTGCTCTTGTTATAATAAGGTTAGGTAAGTTTTCTAAGATTCTTTTGGTGCAAAATTAAAAATTTTTACATTAACATTAATAAAAAATATATATATTTAAACGTATAAGAGAAAATTTTAGAAAGAACTTAATTTTAAATGAGTTCTTGCTAATTGACCAGTTTTACATATTCGGCACGACATACATACATATATATATATATATATATATATATATATATATATATATATATATATATATATATATATATATATATATATATATATATATATATATATATATATATCACGCAAGCTAACCTAGCCTTCCTAAAATTAACATAATACAAAACAGCTTGATTCCCTTAACCTATCTGAGAATTTGCATACTTTTTTTTCTTGGGAGACGCTAGGGTCATTCTTCATATAATCCAATAAAACTTAAAATTAATTAAAAAGGATAAATGATTGGAATAGCACAATAAAGACTAATGAGACTAAAATGTTACTTTCACAAAGTTTCACCACAATAAATTCACATCAGCAAACATTACAATATTTAAATAACGTCGAGGGAAGACTAATGTGTTGCAGAAGCGAGACCAGAGACTGGCAGCTGCAAACACACGGACACTGATAAAGGTGTTAAAAGTGATGGTGTACGTGTAGGAGGCTAACACCCCACGACCATACCAGCACTCCTCCATACAACACAGTAGAACCCCACGAACGTTGTACAACACCCCTCCATACAACACAGCAGCACCCCTCCATACAACACAGCAACACCCCACGAACACAGCAACACCCCTCCATACAACACAGCAACACCCCTCCATACAACACAACAGCACATCTTGCAACACAGCAGGACCCCTCCATACAACACAGTAGCACCTCTCCATATGGCACCGCAAGAACCCCTCCATACAAGAGTGTAGGAACCCTCCACACAAGACGACACGAACCCTCCATACAACACAACAGCACAATTCCATACAATACAGCAGCACCTCTCCATACAACACAGCAGGAACCCTCCATACATGACGGCAGAAACCCCTCCATACAAGACGGTGGGGATGACTGTATTCAGCAAAACACCGCTGGTGGAATCTCACGTTCAGATTTCCGCATAATTTCGCCGTTCTTTTGCCAGTTTTGGGCCCTTAATGTTTCCCGTCTCTCCTCACACTTGCGTTATTTCACAAGAATGAGACGTTCCAGCCAGTAACTCAGGCAGCAAACGGCCAACACATCCAGTTTATCTGTGACAAGATCGGTGACCATGTTGGACGCGCCCGACAGTCGCTATACATTGCTAACAACTGTGCTTTGAGGAGGTAATTCTGCCTCTTCGTCGAGTCTACCTCCAATGGTCCTCAGAGACCAAAAAAAAAAATCAGCTTAATTACAAGTTACATAATATACATTAAATGCTATCACGGACTATTAGAACTTTTCTAAACCCCCAAAACGGATTATCTTAAAGACATAAAATAGAATTATGTTCGTACTTTTATCTTATGTTCCTCACTGCGTGGGAGAGAGAAATATTTACAGCGCCATCAAGGAAAAAGTCTTTATAACTTGACTTCTTAATTTAGACCAAAGACAATGGTTCAGGTTTCAGCACGACTCGGAATCTTAAAACATTTTAAATTAAGAAGTTTGAAGAATTCAGAACTTATGATATAAATAGCTGCTTATGAGACAGGTGAGAAAAAAAGACGGTTGTGAACTAAAGATAAGAGACAGATGGTCATGAGACACACTGATAACAGAATAGATCGGTGAGATTGTGGGTTACGAGACAGTTATTAAACATATCGGTTTAAGACAGATGGGAATGTAAGACTGATGGATGTTGGTCAGATGGGTGTTATACACATGGAAGTGACAGATTGCAGCTGCCAGGTGAATGCAGCTGTTAACACATGCAAGTGGCATGTGTCATCACGACATAAAGCAAACAAAGAACAGAGTACTTACAAAACCAGATTTACAATGGACACAAACATATGGTTTGCAGATGAATGGTTCAGAGAACCGACATGTTGTTGAATTAGACACATGTGCAACTCTTGGGTATCTTTATTGAGGAAACGTTTCGCCACACAGTGGCTTCATCAGTCCATACAAAGGAGAAACTTGAAGAACAGGAGGAGAATGAGGTAATCAGTCCCTCAGCCTTGAGTCGATGTGGTCAGTCCATCAATCTTGAATAGAATACGGCATATGAGCGGAGAAGCAGCTTATAAACGGTAGACAGGAGAGGTGCAGCAGTAGTAGGTGGTGTCACATTTGTCCAATGTGGAAGTAGGTCGTGCCCAAGGGTTAGGCAAGTGAGAATTCCCAAGTATTAAGATCCCAAGTAGTTGCAGTGTCTGACAGGATTGTAGATGAATGGTTCGGAGAACCGACATGTTGTTGAATTAGACACATGTGCAACTCTTGGGTATCTTTATTGAGGAAACGTTTCACCACACAGTGGCTTCATCAGTCCATACAAAGGAGAAACTTAAAGAACAGGAGAAGAATGAGGTAATCAGTCCCTCAGCCTTGAGTCGATGTGGTCAGTCCATCAATCTTGAATAGAATACGGCATATGAGCGGAGAAGCAGCTTATAAACGGTAGACAGGAGAGGTGCAGCAGTAGTAGGTGGTGTCACATTTGTCCAATGTGGAAGTAGGTCGTGCCCAAGGGTTAGGCAAGTGAAGAGTTGCGCATGTGTCTAATTCAACAAACATATGGTAGCAGAAATCACAAAATAAATAAATAAAAAAGTTACACGAGCGTTAAAAATATATAAAAAAAATCTACACAGTAAAACAAACGTTCAGATTACACAGTACAACAAGCGTGTAGAGATCACACAGTAAAACAAAAGTTCAGATCACAAAACAAAAGTCCAGAGCACAACAACCATTCAAATCACATAGTAAAACAAAGGTTCAGATCACGCAGAAGAACAAACTTTTAGATTACACAAAAACGTTCAATCACACAGTACAACAAACGCTTAGATCACACAGTACAACAAACGCTTAGATCACACAGTACAACAAACGCTTAGATCACACAGTACAACAAACGCTTAGATCACACAGTAGAACAAACGTCTAGAGCACAACAAACGTTCAGATCACACATTAAAACAAACACACAAAACAAGCGTTCAGAGTATAACAAGCTAAATGAACAAACCTTTTTCAACACAACACGAACCTTCCCAACACAACACAAACTTTCCTAATATTCAACAACGCAAACCTTCCTAACACAACACAAACTTTCCTAATATTCAACAACACAAACCTTCCCAACACAACACAAACCTTCCTAACACAACACAAACTTTCCTAATATTCAACAACACAAACCTTCCCAACACAACACAAACTTTCCTAATATTCAACAACACAAACCTTCCCAACACAACACAAACTTTCCTAATATTCAACAACACAAACCTTCCTAACACAACACAAACTTTCCTAATATTCAACAACACAAACCTTCCTAACACAACACAAACTTTCCTAATATTCAACAACACAAACCTTCCTAACACAACACAAACTTTCCTAATATGCGACAACACAAACCTTCCCAAGGCAACACAAGCTTTCCTAATATTCAACAACACAAACCTTCCCAACACAACACAAACTTTCCTAATATTCAACAAAACAACATTTCTCACATGCTGGAAAAAGCGGATAAAAAAAAAACTTGCCTTTAAGTCAGCATCCAGATTGGAGTGGCATTGATGAGGTCGAGAGGGGCGTTGCCGAGCAATATGCTAACCAGCCACGCAACGAAAGCAACGTTCCCTAAGAGTTTTGACAGACGACTTACCGTCTTACGTTGTACACAGTGTATCTGACCCGAGAAATGGAGACCCACTTTCCCGAGATGTACCATCTTCTTAGACGGTTGACCTGCGGTGAGCTTGGTCATTTTCAATATCCATTTTGCACAAACTCTAAATTATAATAATTATTATTTGTATTAGTATTATTATTATTACTAACCCTTATGGGTTAAACAGCGGCAGGGTAAATTGGGGGGAAATCAAATACGATGCATGACAATGGAAGCCGGTACTAGTTCTTGGGATCAGGAGCTCTTCAGTGGTATCAAGACACCTTCCTTAAAAGGACTGCTTCGAGTGTTAAAGTCTTCTTCATCTGTTACCTACACCAAGAAATCCTGTCTACTTTTTTCACATCCTTTTATGAATATATTTATAGTTAACAACTCCCCTGCCCTCCTGTGTCTTCCAAACTTATCAGATGTTTCACAACTTTTTTTAGTTCATTCGTGCTGAGCCGTCTTGTGGTTCTTTGTGATTATCAGATTATTTCTTTATGTGGTTGCGGCGCTGTCTAGTAAACCTTGTTTTATCATTCTCCTTTATTACAACCTGGCTTTCAATATTTATAACAATTTACATTAATTCATGTTTGCTTCAGAGATATATTAAGAAACTGGTTCGACTACTTGAAATTTAAAGCGTGATAAAACATTCATTTAATAGCATGCAATATGTACAGCAATTGTAGTGCACGTGCTTACTCCCAGACAGATATTATAGCTATGGGAAACACAATACGAGTATGGGACAGTCACCACCTGGGAAATGGCTTAATCATGTCTGATCCGAGAAAGACAGTTCTAATTCCCTGGATCACGAGCCCTTCAACGACAACAAAACACTCTCCTAGAAGAGTACTGTCAAGTAGAGAGGAGGACGTGTTTGTTAATGTGTGTCTGTCAGGACCAGCAGTAGAGGCTGAAAGACCATGTCTAGGCAAAATTCAACACAGAACTGGTCTTCAAGCTCACACTGGTGGGAAGGATACTGCCTCCAGGTTACTTATCTCGCCTTCTTGGTCAAAGTTTGTGATCATTCTCTATGAGAAAGGAAGCTGTAACATTTAAAGAACACTGAGAGCCAAAAGACAGTGAGTATTCTATGCACTTAGACATACTACACTTGCTTGCATACATCACATACATCTACACTGAAGAGCTCAAGGAAAAAATACACACAGGCCATTATTCGGTAAAACAATCACATTAAGATAAAGTATCAGGGATGATGAGAGGAAGAAAGACAGGTTTCCTCCCAACACAAGTGACCATCTCATCACCCTACTGAAGGCTATTAGCTCAGGCTGATAGACTTCATTCTCTTATGCATGAAACATACTCTGTGATGGAGTGTGACAAGGAAAACATCTTGGGTGATGGATGGGTTAGGTAAACATTGTTAGCTTTCGCTTTAACCATTCAGGTATCATTCAAGGGGCAACCACTCACAGAATAACAGTTGTTGGCTGGTGTCACCAGCTTGTGATACCACACCTCATCAAGGCTAAACGATACATTGAAGATGGAGTTGGGGAAAGAAGCGAGGCGAAAAAAAAACAGTATTCTATACGAGGAAACATTCAGGGTGAGAGGCGCTAAACCCGAAGAGATCATACAGCACCTGGTGGGATGAGAAGTAATCAGGTTCAATCAAAGCAAGGGGAAGTCATGTCCAATTCCTTTTATCGAGAGCCGCTCTAGTCAGCGTCAAAGAGGGGACATGGGGCCACAAATTCATCACCACCTTCCGGAAGGCCACTGATCTAACCAACATTTCTGATGACGGGCAGTTTAATAAGGCGAATAACTGGATTTTCACACAACCTGAGATGTTAACAGTTATCCACACATCGTACACCTTTCATTTCTCAGGTATGGGTTTGGTGTGATTTGTTACAACCACAGTATTGATACTTATTCTTAGTTTCACATTTCTCTGTTCCTAGTTTTCCTACATATTTCATTGTGCATGATAAAACCCTTCAATTATACTTTCAATAAAAAATGGCAGAAAAAGTAATCTACCTTTTACTTGTGTCTTTAGGGACCAACAGCTCTAATCACCTTTTCAGATGCTAATGATACGATATGTTCCTTTATTTTACAAAACTTTTTTCATCCATGCTAATGAGAAACCAATAAATCCTATACAGAATATTTTAAATTCCAAAGTTCACTGACGATAAATTAGATCAAAATCAATTATTTCAGTGATGCTCTCGTTATCTGTGCTTTATTAGCCTTCTTAAAGTCGCTATAAATATTAATAGCAACGGTCAAAATTTGCATAATTATATACATATAAAGGTATCACCCGCCTGACCGCCACCGCCACAGCCGCAAGGGAAGCTCCTTCAGTTAACTCTGACGATATGCAACAAGAGTGTAAGTGGGGTTTTACAAAGGTGCCGCGGTGTGGTAGATGCATCAGAGATGCTGCACATCCATCAGTAACGCTGCTCTTGCCTATCGCCTTGCAACTTACTAAACTTATTTTATCTCCCGCATCAACTCATTATCATTCTAGTCTCTTATAATCGTGATCTTTCCTAACTAATCTTTTCAGTTACGCGAGATAATATAAGACTTCAGTATAGAAGAATGTTCTCGTACACTGCTTTCATCGCTTTTGGTAATCTCTTCATGGGGAGGTGAAGGGCTTTTAATCTAAGGAACTGAGCTTCCTTCCCCTACCTAAGAAATAGCTTGATTTCCTCCCATTCCTCAGAAGCAGAATGGCTCCTATGGGTTCAGCGCTTCACCATGAATCTAATAATAGTAATCTATTAACACAAGCTAACCTACCTTGTGTACGCGTTTAAGTGTCTGTGTTGCTGAAGGTGCGCATGACTCGGAAGACATTCATACAACAGGAGAGGTGCTCAGTTTTATCCATCATCTACAATTCTTGAGTCCAATGTTAAGATAAAAACTGCTCCACTACAACTCTCCCTCGTGAATGATAACTACACAGAGTTGAAGCGAGACGAAATAACCATAGATTATTAGATAAGGGGCCACAAGGATACGAGGAAACAGTAAAGTTATAATCAATGCTGGTAAAATTAACACAAACGTATATGAAGTACAAATGAAAGGCAAAACAACAAACTCAAACATGATCACACAGGATAAGATACAACTGTAAGTTTAAAAAAAAAAAAAGGCACGTGAGCGAACATTAGGACATATTTACCAAAAATGTTTCGGTTCTAGGACTTTGATCACTTCTCACATACAAGGGTCAAGACTGGCCATGAAAGTGAGGCACGAGAGTCGGGCAGTGACCCGTCATATAAAGAACAAAGAGGCACAATACCGTGACTGGAACAATAAACAAATAACCCGCACATAGGGGAGAGAAATTTACGACGACGTTTCGGTCCTAGTGTTTCCTCGTGTTCTTTTTAAACCACTTGAGAGTACCAGTTACCATATGAGAGTGTGTCTGTAGGTGAGGTGGCTACATAACCACCCTGAGGCTGAAAAAATATTACTTGGTATCTAAGTGGCTAGTCTATGGCTAACTTCCAGTGATGCCATACTGTATCAGTTTTCTGTCTCTTGAACGACCTCTGCATGTCCACAGAATAAAACAGTTCCGTCATCTAATACCGTCTATTTCAGTTCTTGTTTATTTCCTTATTGCTCATTTAACTTAGCTCCGAGACTAATGTCTCTTCACAATTCTGACTTTCATTAGTTTCTGGACATGCTTAATCACATGGGGCTTTCAAGCTCATGTTGCATCCTCAGAGATGAGCCTGGCATATGCCATGAATGATTCTTTATCGAATTTTCAAAAAGGTAATCTTAGAATCGTCAAACGATCATTCACTGCAGAAGTCATTTTGTTGACGTGCAGGTTTGGCGATATGTTTGGCACTATGCTCACTCCTAGGATGTCCTGGATGAGATTTGCAGCATGGATCACCTGAGTCTATACTCAATTTTCTGTCTTCTTTCCCATTTCGAAAATCCATAGCCTTGCCAGCATGCCCCACCCATGCTTATGTTGACCATTACTACCACTACTACTGCCTCATTACTTTACCCGCTCTGAAGTCTCGTATTTAAGTCTCTTTTCTCGTGCCTCTCAGACTGATAAAGCCCCAAGTGGGCGAAACGTCTCTCATTCATTATTAACTTCTATGCCTCTTTGTCATCGGTTTTTCTCTATCTGCCCAATCGATTTCTCTAAGTATCTTTTACATCGTAACCATGCTCCTCTGGGTCTCCTTCCCAAAGTGTGTACTCACCTAATTGTGGTTGCAGGGGTCGAGACTCAGCTCCTAGCCCCGCCTCTTCACTGATCGCTACTAGGTCCTCTCTCTCTTTGCTCCATGAGTTTTATCATACCTCGTCTTAAAGCTATGTATGGTGCCTGCCTCCACTACATCACTTCTAGACTATTCCACTTCTTGACAGCTCTACGACTGAAGAAATGCTTCATAACATCCCTCTGACTCATCTGAGTCTTCAACTTCCAATTGTGACCCCTTGCTTCTGTGTCCCCTCTCTGAAACATCCTGTCTCTGTCCACCTTATCTATTCCACGCAGTATTTTGTATGTCGTTATCATGTCTTCCTTAACCCTCCTGTCCTCCAGTGTCGTCAGGCCGATCTCCTTTAACCTTTCTTCGTAGGACATTCCCCTTAGCTCTGGAAGTAACCTTGTTGCAAACCTTTGCACTTTCTCTAATTTCTTGACGTGCTTGACCAGGTGTGGGTTCCAAACTGGTGTGTGTGTGTGTGTGTACTCACCTAGTTGTACTCACCTAATTGAGGTTGCAGGTGTCGATTCCTAGCTCCTGGCCCCGCCTCTTGACTGGTCGCTACTAGGTCACTCTCCCTGAACGGTGAGCTTTACCATACCTCTGCTTAAAGCTATATATGGATCCTGCCTCCACTACATCGCTTCCCAAACTATTCCACTTCCTGACTACTCTGTGGCTGAAGAAATACTTCCTAACATCCCTGTGATTCATCTGTGTCTTCAACTTCCAAATGTGTCCCCTTGTTGCTGTGTCCCATCTCTGGAACATCCTGTCTTTGTCCACCTTGTCAATTCCTCTCAGTATTTTGTATGTCGTTATCATGTCCCCCCTATCTCTCCTGTCATCCAGTGTCGTCAGGTCGATTTCCCTTAACCTCTCCTCGTAGGACATACCCCTTAGCTCTGGGACTAGTCTTGTTGCAAACCTTTGCAACGAACCTTTGTGGGTTCCAAACTGGTGCTGCATACTCCAATATGGGCCTAACGTACACGGTGTACAAGGTCCTGAACGATTCCTTATTAAGATGTCGGAATGCTGTTCTGAGGTTTGCTAGGCGCCCATATGCTGCAGCAGTTATTTGGTTGATGTGTGCCTCAGGAGATGTGCCTGGTGTTATACTCGTGAGGTTTGTAGTCCCTGGTCTCCTTGACTGTACTCTGTCTGCGGTCTTCTTTGCCCTTCCAAAATCTTCATGACTTTGCACTTGGTGGGGTTGAACTCCAGGAGCCAATTGCTGGACCAGGTCTGCAGCCTGTCCAGATCCCTTTGTAGTTCTGCCTGGTCTTTGGTCTTCGATCGAATGAATTCTTCTCATCAACTTCACGTCACCTGCAAACAGGGACACTTCGGAGTCTATTCCTTCCGTCATGTCGTTCACAAATACCAGAAACAGCACTGGTCCTAGGACTGACCCTTGTGGGACCCCGCTAGTCACAGGTACCCACTTTGACACCTCGCCACGTACCATGACTCGCTGCTGTCTTCCTGACAAGTATTCCCTGATCCATTGCAGTGCCTTCCCTGTTATCCCTGCCTGGTCCTCCAGTTTTTGCACTAATCTCTTGTGTGGAACTGTGTCAAACGCCTTCTTACAGTCGAAGAAAATACAATCTACCCACCCCTCTCTCTCTTGTCTTACTGGTGTCACCCTGTCATAGAACTCCATGAGGTTTGTGACACAGGATTTCCCGTCCCTGAAACCATGTTGGCTGCTGTTGATGAGATCATTCATTTCCAGGTGTTCCACCACTCTTCTCCTGATAATCTTCTCCATGACTGCATACTATACATGTCAGTGACACTGGTCTGTAGTTTAGTGCTTCATGTCTGTCTCCTTTTTTAAAAATTGGGACTACATTTGCTGTCTTCCATGCCTCAGGCAATCTCCTTGTTTCGATAGATGTATTGAATATTGTTGTTAGGGGTACAAATAGCGCCTCTGCTCCTTCTCTCAGGACCCATGGAGAGATGTTATCTGGCCCCATTGCCTTTGAGGTATCTAGCTCACTCAGAAGACTCTTCACTTCTTTCTCGGCTGTGTGTACTGTGTCCAGCCCTTGGTGGTGTGCCCCACCTCTCCGTCTTTCTGGAGCCCCTTCTGTCTCCTCTGTGAACACTTCTTTGAATCTCATGTTGAGTTCCTCACATACTTCACGGTCGTTTCTTGTTGTCTCTCCTCCTTCCTTAGCCTGATTACCTGGTCATTGACTGTTGTTTTCCTCCTGACGTGGCTGTATAACAGCTTTAGGTCAGATTTGGCTTTCGCTGCTATGTCGTTTTCATATTGTCGTTGGGCCTCCCTTCTTATCTGTGCATATTCATTTCTGGCTCTACGACTGCTCTCCTTATTCTCCTACGTCCTTTGCCTTCTATACTTCTTCCATTCCCTAACACGCTTGGTTTTTGCCTCCCTGCACCTTTGGGTGAACCATGGGCTCATCCTGGCTTTTTCATTATTCTTGTTACCCTTGGGTACAAACCTCTCCTCAGCTTCCTTGCATATTGTTGTTACATATTCCATCATCTCATTTACTGGCTTCCCTGCCAGTTCTCTCTCCCACTGAATCCCGTTCAGAAAGTTCCTCATTCCCGTATAGTCTCCTTTCTTGTAGTCTGGCTTCATTCGCCCGGGCCTTCCTGCTTCCCCCTCCACTTGTACCTTACTGTGTATTCAAAGCTTAAAACCACATGATCGCTGGCCCCAAGGGGTCTTTCATATGTGATGTCCTCAATATCTGCACTACTCAAGGTGAATACTAGGTCCAGTCTTGCTAGTTCATCCTCTCCTCTCTCTTGTAGTGTCCCTTACGTGTTGGTACATGAAGTTTTCCAGTACCACCTCCATCATCTTAGCCCTCCATGTATCTTGGCCCCCGTGTGGCTCCTAGTTCTCCCAATCGATTTCCTTGTGGTGTGTGTGTGTGTGTGTGTGTGTGTGTGTGTGTGTGTGTGTGTGTGTGTGTGTGTGTGTGTGTGTGTGTGTGTGTGTGTGTGTGTGTGTGTGTGTGTGTGTGTGTGCAGGTTATTGCAGAATTTTATAAACGCTTCACATGTTCGCGCCTCGGTGTTTACTCAGCCAAACATGAGATCGGTGAAGATGCAATAAATTTTAAAGTTTCTGATAAAATAAAATACGACATATCAAAACATTAAACAAATCAATATATTAATACAAAAAAAACACATGAACAATGCATTTACTGTTACTGGATAACTCCTGGCTGTCACTTACCTATAAGAGAAAGAAAAATAAGTTGTATAAAAATATTTATATACAATAATCATGTTTTTAAAATGTGGTTTTGGTTTCAGAAGTGAGTGTCTTCATCGCTGAAGTTGTATTTTGATATACTGCCTTTGCTCTCTTTCCTGAAGGTGTATCTGCATGTAGTTTGCTCTCCCCTGAAGGTGAATTTGCATGCACTTTTTTCTTGTCTGAAGGTGAATTTGCATGCACTTTTTTCTTGTCTGAAGGTGAATTTGCATGCACTTTTTTCTTGTCTGAAGGTGAATTTGCATGCACTTTTTTCTTGTCTGAAGGTGAATTTACATGAATTTTGCTCTTCTTTGAAGGCGAATTTTTTAAGCTCATACTGATTTTGCTCTCCGCTAACAATAGTAATTATATCTTAAGCTGAATTAATTACAAAAGTAATTGCTGCATTTATTCTTAAGTGTAAAAAGTGTGAATAAATGTGATAAACAATAAACCGCGTTCACGCACGTAGAGACAACCCGTAATCATTTTACATAAGAACATAAGAACATAAGAAAGGAGGAACACTGCAGCAGGCCTGCTGGCCCATACTAGGCAGGTCCTTTACAATTCATCCCACTAACAAACATTTGACCAACCCAATTTTCAATGCCACCCAAGAAACAAGCTCCTTTCCTAGTGCGTTTACGTACGTTTTTTCTATACGACATAAACTTTAGCATATTCTAACAAATTACTCGGCCTAGTAAATATAAATTCTGTTAGTTAACAGTCTATAATGAACTTGCATAAAAGGAAACATAGGTAACGGTACTCCAGGGGCGGAACCTGGAATTGTCTAGGAGGGCGAGGCATCCTTGGCCGTACCATGGGAAGGGAGGAGTGATGCTGGCCGTTTGCGCTACATATGTATTGGTGCACTGCACCATTACATTTGCAATGCACACTGACTAATGCCACTGAAGGGTCGAAGTCTAGATGTACCAAAAGCTAATTGTTGGATGGGGTACCGCCCCTTAAAAATCTGAGCCTCAAGAGTCGCAGCAATGACTGTTACTGACCTGACCTCTCCAGTGTACATTTCCTGGCTGATGCAGACTGCACACGTAATAGTGCGCTGCGAAATTCGGGGGTTTTAAATGTTAATAAATACTGATTTTTTATAGCAGCAACAATTGAATTAGTAATAATTGTTAGGAATTTTTTTTTCCGCTAGAGGAAAATCAAATAGGTATCCCAAGTTGTTTTAATTGTAATTAACCTAAAACAGTTTTTTTATGATTAGGTGTCCTATTAAAATTTACTGTATAATAGTAAATTTTTTTAGTATACTGATTATGTTAGCTTTCTTACCAGTTAATGACGGCAATAACTTCCACATCCATACAATCTACTTGAATCATCATTCAAGATTATGACAGGCCTGCTATTTGAACAACAGCCTCGGATTTCCAAATTTGGCACATCGCTCAATAAAACTGCCCACATCAACTAAAATGTCAAATTGAGTATGAAGCAATACAGTCGGAACAGCCGATTCTCAGTCAAGTTTTCGACATGCGTAAAGGGGAAAAGTTTTCAAACATGGGTAAAGCGGAAAAGTTACGTTCAGCACTCGCTTCACTGACAGTAACAACGGTTATAACTATGACCATAATTTTTAAAAGGGTGGACCGGTAAGCCAGTGGAAGGCTGAGAATCACTATTTCATATATATTCAAATAATGTGTCTAGGTTTTAATATCTTGCTTGCATTTTAAGAAATGAGTACATGCTTGAGTAGATAAACTCAAATGTTTTGTAATAGTTTTTAGATTTTGTACTTTTCATTTTTATGCCAAAATTAAGTCTATTAGAGTGGTCCATAGTCCCTGACCCCCCACTTTCCCTGGATCCGCCTCTACGGTACGTACCTCTCGACCCTCGCTTTATATGTTGGAAGCTTAACGCTCGTTAGGACGATGACGAAAACGGGCTGCTAATCCTACACTTCATTATACTCGCTTGTTAAATTTCGTTGAGTACGTTGTGGTTGGTACCTGTTCCACCATCACGAGTAAAATTAGGACGAAAAATTAATAAACTAAACCACAAATTTATACGACGTTTCGGTCTGTCCTAGATCACTATGAAGTTGATGGGTATGCCCTTCTGATACAAAAATTTTAGTATTCCTCAAGAAGAAAAATAAAAAATGGAAAAACTGTTGCTTTAGTAACAGGGGATCGGTTACTAAGAGGGAGGAAGGCAAGGATGGAGAGAAGGATGGAGTGAGGAAGGAATGGGAGGAAAAGGTTTCACCTAGAAGAGATTGTCAGAATCAGTGCCGTCATCCTTATCTGTGGATGCCATAACACTCAAACTACATCAGGAAAACTTATTACTACCCATAGTCGACAGGCAATAAAAACCAATCTAGACCTTCAGTATAAATTCTCTCAGATTTAAAAATATGGATAGCTTAAACCAACAAATTTGTGAAGAATAAGTGCAGGCCTTCAGCCATAACTCAGCTTCTTCATCAACACAAAGGGGAAGCCACGCCACCTTTCGCACCAGCGAGGCCTCGGCTCAATTTTTTACGAGGGTCTTGGGTTTATCGCGTTTCCTGTCATTTACGAGGTTGTGGATATTGGTCGGCAGCCTCCTTGGCGTCAGCATGGTTGAAAGTTGGTTGAAGATTTTAAAGCCTATTGACCACACATGAGTGATGAGCTTCACGTGCGCTTTACATCACCAGCCAAGGATACTTTAATATCTAAAATAGGAACTCAATTAAACTCTCAGTATATATACAGAGATACATACCTCTGAGTATATAAAATCATGTGTGAAATGCTATAACCATGGAGAGTAATTACCAAGACTAGACACCAGCGGATACCAGTGTAAGCACAGGGAAAAGTTATGACCTACCATGAGTCAATACATCCACCATACTTCATCTCAAAATGTTTTGTCAGACAGGTTTAGATTTATTTCAGCATAAGAGATTCTCGTCTAAAGTATTTTTTGTAATATACTGCTACTCTTGTCGGGCAGACAAATAATGAAAACTGCACAAGGAGCAATAGCATCTTCGAACTGTAAGAGCTTCTGTAATCTAACAGTCTGTAATCTCATAGCTAGTTTTACCCCATGCATTAACAAACATCGTACAGGAAATGTTACTTCGATATTCTCGAAACCGCATGACAATGACAATCATACCTGACACAAATAGGAACCAATCAGAGGTAATTTTTCATCTTCGTCAAAGAATTCAGTAAAGTCAAGCATACCCAGTTACGATGGCAACGATCATAATCCGTATATCTAAGATATTCATATTACTCCAGTTTATATCTAAGACATTCATATTCAGTTTAGAGTGCTTATGCGGTTTCCCGCAGTGACCTGTCTACAGCAACAAGGAACAGTGGCGGAGAAAGAAAATCAGGGAGCGGAACAAATATTAAGAAAAGAAAGGGAATGAATAAGAGTGGGGAGCATACCGAGAAGATAAAGAAGCAGAAGAAGGGAGGTAGTGTTGGCCAGAAAAATGGAAAGGAAAAAGTGGGAGAAACAAAAGTTTTTTAAAAATACGAAAAAAAAAAAAGGTTGGAGCGGAAAGAGCTTGTTTCGACAGGTAAATAATACACAGGCTGAGAAAACTACCAATTGTTCAACGCGGTGATTTGGTGGAGGACTTTATCAATGCTGACGTGTGTTAGTCACAGGGGGATTAATAACTTAAAATGTTTACTACATTCAGCTACTGGTAAATTATTCTTTTGTGCGGCTACGACTGATCCATTGTATTGCTGCCATCCTGTGTAACATCAAACAATTGTCAGTTCATAGTAAAACTTACTGAAATGTAAAGTCGTTCATGAGACTCAAATGAAGCTAGTTCAGAGAGACAAAGAGAAATAAAACAAGGAAACTCCGTATCTTCGAAAATGTTACGATCTTGCTCTGTGTGTGTGTGTGTGTGTGTCAGCAAATAAATAAAAATTCCAAAGTGAAAATAGAAAAAAATCTGAGCGCTTTCATGTGCTTACACATATTTTTAAAGATGTGTGTGTAAGCACATAAATACGTTCAAATGTTTTGTTTTTATTATATATATATATATATATATATATATATATATATATATATATATATATATATATATATATATATATATATGTGTGTGTGTGTGTGTGTATATATGTATATTTATTTATTTATTTTATTAACACATCGGCCGTTTCCCACCAAGGCAGGGTGGCCCGAAAAAGAAAAACTTTCATCATTCACTCCATCACTGTCTTGCCAGACGGGTGCTTTACACTACAGTTATAAAACTGCAACATTAATACCCCTCCTTCAGAGTGCAGACACTGTACTTACCATCTCCAGGACTCAAGTCCGGCCTGCCGGTTTCCCCGAATCCCTTCATAAACATTGCTTTGCTCACACTCCAACAGCACGTCAAGTATTAAAAATCATTTGTCTCCATTCACTCCTATCAAATACGCTCATGCACGCTTGCTGGAAGTCCAAGCCCCTCGCACACATAACCTCCTTTACCTCTTCCCTCCAACCATTCCTAGGCTGACTCCTACCCCGCCTTCCCTCCACTACAGATTTATACACTCTCAAAGTCATTCTGTTTTCTTTCATTCTCTCTACATGTCCGAACCACCTCAACAACCGCTCCTCAGCCCTCTGGATAATAGTTTTGGTAATCCCACACCTTCTAATTTCTGAACTACGAATTCTCTGTATTATATTCACACCACACATTGCCCTCAGACATGACATCTCCACTACCTCCAGCCTTCTCCTCGTTGCAACATTCATCACCCATGCTTCACAACCATACAAGAGTGTTGATACAACTATACTCTCATACATTCCCCTTTTTGCTTCCATGGACAAAGTTCTTTGTCTCCACAGACTCCTAAGTGCACCACTCACCCTTTTCCCCTCATCAATTCTGTGATTCACCTCATCCTTCATAGACCCATCTGCTGACACGTCCACTCCTAAATATCTGAATACATTCACCTCCTCCATACTCTCTCCCTCCAATCTGATATCCAGTCTTTCGTCACCTAATCTTTTTGTTATGCTCATAACCTTATTCTTTCCTATATTCACTTTTAATTTTATTCTTTTACATACCTCCTTACCAAATTCATCTACCAACCTTTGCAACTTCTCTTTAAAATTAGTAAGAACTCGTTTAAAATTAAGTCCTTTCTAGAATTTTCTCCTTTACATTTAAAGATATATTTTTCCATTTATGTTAAAGTAAAAATTAATAATTTTGTACCAAAAGAACTTTACAAAACTTACCAACCTTATTATAACAACCTCAATTTAATTTAGCCTAATCCAACTAAATATATTTTAGATAAGTTCACGATAATTTAATAATAAACAAACACAATGATATATATTTTTTTTCGTTAGATTCAGAATGATTTTTGCGAAATCGTATACACAAATTTTCGCTTGCCTTATTCGGCAAGAAAAGCATCGCTGTTTAAGCCAAAATCGAGAGTTGTACCTCGGTGGGAGACGGCCGACTTGTTGAAAAAAAAATCTATATATATATATATATATGTCGTGCCGAATATGTAAAACTGGTCAATTAGCAAGAACTCATTTAAAATTAAGTCCTTTCTAAAAATTTCTCTTATACGTTTAAAGATATATTTTTTTCATTAATGTTAATGTCAAAAAATTTAATTTTTGCACTAAAAGAATCTTAGAAAACTTACCTAACCTTATTATAACAAGAACAATTTATTTTAGCCTAACCCAACTATATATATTTTAATTTGTTTACAATAATTTAATACCAAACAAACGCAACGAAATATTTTTTTCGTTAGGTTTAGAATGATTTTGGAGAAATTATTGCATACACAATTTTCGTTTGTCCTATATGGCAAGATGAGCATTGCTATATATATATATATATATATATATATATATATATATATATATATATATATATATATATATATATATATATATATATATATATATATATATATTCAGATATTTGGGAGTGGACGTGTCAGCGGATGGGTCTATGAAAGATGAGGTGAATCACAGAATTGATGAGGGAAAAAGAGTGAGTGGTGCACTTAGGAGTCTGTGGAGACAAAGAACTTTGTCCTTGGAGGCAAAGAGGGGAATGTATGAGAGTATAGTTTTACCAACGCTCTTATATGGGTGTGAAGCATGGGTGATGAATATTGCAGCGAGGAGAAGGCTGGAGGGAGTGGAGATGTCATGTCTGAGGGCAATGTGTGGTGTGAATATAATGCAGAGAATTCGTAGTTTGGAAGTTAGGAGGAGGTGCGGGATTACCAAAACTGTTGTCCAGAGGGCTGAGGAAGGGTTGTTGAGGTGGTTCGGACATGTAGAGAGAATGGAGCGAAACAGAATGACTTCAAGAGTGTATCAGTCTGTAGTGGAAGGAAGGCGGGGTAGGGGTCGGCCTAGGAAAGGTTGGAGAGAGGGGGTAAAGGAGGTTTTGTGTGCGAGGGGCTTGGACTTCCAGCAGGTATGCATGAGCGTGTTTGATAGGAGTGAATGGAGACAAATGGTTTTTAATACTTGACGTGCTGTTGGAGTGTGAGCAAAGTAACATTTATGAAGGGGTTCAGGGAAACCGGCAGGCCGGACTTGAGTCCTGGAGATGGGAAGTACAGTGCCTGCACTCTGAAGGAGGGGTGTTAATGTTGCAGTTTAAAAACTGTAGTGTAAAGCACCCTTCTGGCAAGACAGTGATGGAGTGAATGATGGTGAAAGTTTTTCTTTTTCGGGCCACCCTGCCTTGGTGGGAATCGGCCAGTGTGATAAAAAAAAAAAAAAAAAAAAAAAAAATATAAAAAAAAAATAAAAAAAAAAAAAAAAAAAAAAAATTATATATATATATATATATATATATATATTCATTCATTCATGTAACCACGAACGAATGGTATTGATCAATAACAACACTGTGACTAGCCAACGACTCGAACCCGTGATGTTTTGGCCCGCCTCACTGTGAGCAATAAAATCACATGATGCTCTAACCCACAGGACGACCAAATCCTACAAGAATCAAGCACCCAGCCAAGCTAGGTATGTTACCCTTGGTCCGAGGACATACGGTGGCGTGGATGCCTCTGAGCTAATTTCATTCTACTCCCTGTTTGGTGTACTATCCCAACAAGCAGCATTTTTATATTACTGTAACCACAAATGAGTTACATTGATCAATAACACTGGGACTAGCCAAGGACTCGAACCCATGATGTGGATAGCACCGACCCATTGGTCAGGTGGCAAGTCATCCTGTACTTGAACAGGGTAAGGATAGTGAACAAGGTCAACAAGATTGGTATTTGCTCTGAGACGAACACTGTGACCAGAAGTGTTAGCAAGGAATAAATGGATCTTACTGTCTCTTACAACATGTAAGGATGGTTCAACAAATAAACCCTTTACTTTGCAGGAATCACTGTCAACTAGGACGTTATCACCATCTGGAACACTAGGAACAACAACACACACTCTAGTGAGAGCACTAGCCGCAACAGAGACGTCTTTCTGCAGACGGCATGTGACATCAACAAGAGATGGCATTACTAGTCTCAAGTAATCGTTTTCCGACAAGGCGTCCCCTGTGGAGAAACTACTACTTGGACTAGCAGACATTGCAGGGATAGGCTGAGCACTCAAGGCAGCCTGAGCGTCCTCGGACACCTGAGGCAACTGAACACTATCTTGCATATCTGAAGGTGCAGGTGGAACACAGATGGGAGTGACAGAGTTACTAGTGCCTGATCGCTTGGGTACGCTACTGGAAAATGCATTGGCTTGTAACGACTTAATCCGAACGTCGTACTCTGCGGCAGTATGGCAGATCCCGGATTCAAGCTGGTAACCCCAAAATGGAACGACCAAGTCATCAATTTGGGCATACCATCGGTAAGGGTCAAACACAATACGTAAGTCTCTCATGGAAGCAAATCTGGTCAACAAAATGGAAAGAAGCGGTAAAGTCTCTACCTTGGATAGAAAAGGTGAGGGAAGTCTGGCCTCGGACACGCAGAAGGGAACCAGCTATGTTGAGCGTCACCCGTCTTGGGAGGCCTAAAATGTCACAAAATGGCGACTGGCCCAGTAGAAATTTATCTCAGGAAATATATATATAAAGTATATAAAACATATGGATGGTACTATGATACTCAGATAAGCTATACAACACATGTAGGGGATCAGCAACTATGCTGACACAAGAACCATGCACCCAGCCAAGCTAGGTGTGTTACCCTTTGTCCGAGGATATACGGTGGCCCTGTGGGTTAGAGGGTAATGTGATTTTCGCTCACCACGAGGCGGGCCAAAACATCATGGGTTCGAGTCCTTGGCTAGTCGCAGTGTTGTTACTGATCAATACCACTCGTTCATGGTTACAATATTATAAAAATACTGCTTGTTGGGCTAATACACCATAGAGGGAGTAGAATGAAATTAATTCAGAGGCACCCATACCACCGTATGTCCTTGGACCAAGGGTAACACACCTAGCTTGGCTGGGTGCTTGGTTTTTGTAGGATTTAGTGGTCCTGTGGGTTAGAGCGTCATGTGATTTTTGCTCACCATGAGGTGGGCCAAAACATCATGGGTTCGAGCCCTTGGTTAGTCACAGTGCTGTTTATATATATATATATATATATATATATATATATATATATATATATATATATATATATATATATATTCTTTCTTTCAACACACCGGCCATATCCCACCGAGGCGGGGTGACCCAAAAGGAAAAACGAAAGTTTCTCCTTTTACATTTAGTAATATATACAGGAGAAGAGGTTACTAGCCCCTTGCTCCCGGCATTTTAGTCGCCTCTTACAACACGCATGGCTTACGGAGGAAGAATTCTGTTCCACTTCCCCATGGAGAATTTATATATATATATATATTTATATATATATATATTTATATATATATATATATATAGATATATTTATATATATATATATATATATATGCTGTTATTCAAATTAATATGCATGTACCTTTATATAACATTTGTGATGACGATGTTTTTACAGCGTTATAAAGAAAAATATTTATAAACCAGCTGGCGTTAATTATATCTTTATAAGCATATTAATCGTAGTTACAAAATAATTAGTGAAACCTTGAGATACATTTTAATAAAACATGAAGCGAGAATACTATGATTGTGGAAACTTGGTAATATACATCTTTAAGAGGATATTATTATTATTATACTCAAAAGCAAACGCTAAACCCATATGAGTCTTTATTTTTGATATACCTTTGACGAGTATTGAGAGTCTCACTACTCTCGGTGTGTCAATTATTGATTAATTATTGTGACATTTACCGGGGTATCAATGAATTAAAACCATTCAATATTGGTTTCCCTTATAATTGTTTTAACGTGAACAACGAAAGTTATATCGTAGATGTGATATAGCTCAGTTTTCAAAAATCTTTTGAAAAAACTCATTTATTTTGGAAAAAAATGCACGTAGTAGTGATGGATGTTCACTACAGCAGTATGAAAGTTGGTTGTCTGGAGGAAACCAGTTTTCTGAACGTAACAAGTGACGTGCGATGACTCATCTTATACGGTCACTGATGGACAACACAGTAGTGCTGTCGCATTTAAACTTTACCACCTATTTTACTAGTCACAAATGCTATAACTCTGCCATTTTATATATTGGTTTTACCAGAGGCATAGTTTAATGGGTCAATAACGATGGCGGAATCATTCGTCACAACTCTCTAAACATCGTTCTAGCTATGACTTTTCTCCTGCCTTCTCGAGGTTTTGGACAACGCACAAGCTATCACACGTCCATTTAAATTCAACATAGTTTTCCTATATTTATTTACAAATAAAGCACATAATAAATTATCATGAATGCAACTATAAACCATGCTGGTAAATAGGTCATCGTAAATGGGTAATTACACCCAAGTCAACCTGCTGGCCCACTACTCAGGACTCATCTTCCTGATTAGTTTTGAATGTAAAACTTCAGAAAGAATGATATTTTTCACATATTTTTACAGACACCAACTCTGAATTCATCCCTTGTGGCTTTATAATTGAGCGTGTACAACACTGTATTATCACTTTTCTTACTGGTTACACAATATTTCGAAGGCCCAAAACGAATGAGCATACTGTAATTTGATTAAAAAAAAAAGTCTCGAACGAATTCGTCTTCAAAGTATTTTCTGGAAGCACTAATATATATATATATATATATATATATATATATATATATATATATATATATATATATATATATATATATATATATATATATATATATATATATATATATATAAGAAGCACTATATATATATATATATATATATATATATATATATATATATATATATATATATATATATATATATATATATATATATATATATATATTGTAACCACGAACAAGTTGTATTTAATCATTAACAAACTGAGGCTAGCCGGGCGATCGAACCCGTGTTGTTCTAGCCCGCCTCATGGGAAGAGAGCAAAAATTCACAATGCTCTACACCAATTGACCATACAATCCTACAAACAGCGTGAGCCTAGCGAACTAGGCTTGCTTCATGTTGCGAGGATATACGATGGTGTGATTGCCTCAGAGCGAATTTCATTCTACTCCCTGTTTGATGTACTAGCCTCCACAAGCAGTACATATATTATTGTAACCACGGACAAGTGGTATTTAATCAATAAACTGTGTCATGTGGGGGTTCGATTACGTGGATTGTTTAATAACATTAACGTTGGCTGGTTAGTACGTATAATTATAACGGAAAATATGGGAAGCACAGGCCCGCCCTGCCTCTCTGCTCTCTATCTTAAGACTGACTCACGAATTGGGTCCTAGGGGTGAGCGGTGTTCAAAAACATGGTATGGTCAGCAGCAACATGAATAACAGTCAGTGATTCATGCAGACAGTTGGTAGTGAGTCATACTACTGGTAACTGGTACTACTGGGAACTGATACTACTGAGAGCTCGGCGACACTAACCTATGTCGTTCCGACATACAGCTAATAGAAACTAGAGATGGCAGGCGTACGGCTTGGGCTGATTCTATACAATGGCAAAGTACACAACAATTAAACATTGTAACATACATAAGTAGAATATTAGAATGGAAGTTAACGGAATTGACTATAATGAAACTTACTGTAATGAAACTGTAATGCATTACAAGGTATGATATAGCACAACTCATCAAATGAGACTCAACATTGGGATTACACAATAGAAGCGATAAAAAAAATTTGATCGATCGATCTGTATTCATGTGATCTACGGATTGAGGAAGAAATATATACAAAGAAATAAGTGTTTAACAAAAAGGCAAACTTGGTGCACTCAAATCTAGACTGTTAAATCTCAGAATTCAGAGAGAACATGAACACAAAAAAAAAATCTTGAATATTGATAAGTTGATACTGTAATTATTTATCTATACAAGTTATTTACATTTTACCCCAACTCTGCTAGGGTGAGATTGACATATGCAGAATGGGTGTCATCTCTGAGAGGATCAAACTCTGTTGCACTGGCTAACTCATGCTGTATTTGAGGCGGCTCTGAATTGGTAGTTACAAATGATACTTGAGGATTTCTCAATACCTGTCGTGTACGTAGGGAATAACGACATTCAGGCTGATCATCTGACTGAGTATTAGAGGTAGAGGGTACAGAGTCAGGAGGATTGTCAGAGTCTGTCACATTAGTCTGGGTTGGAACATCATTATCATTACATACTAACATCATATGATCCAAATGCAACTCTTTATAGTGACCAGTACTAATTTCTCTAACCTTATACTTATTGCCATTGACATGTTCAACTTCTCGATAAGGACCAACAAACTTTTGATCAACCTTAGGCATTGCAGACGTTTTGTTAAAGTTAGTCAGCATAACTCGCAAACCTACTTTGATTTTGGACAGCATTGCTCGAGTGTTAGCGACTCTTGTAAATTCTGCTGTTGATTTATGAAGTGTTTCACGGATTCTTCTAAAGACACTTTGAGCTAAGCTGGTACGAGTTGCTATGAAATCATCAGGGTTGTAATTTGGTTTTAGATTAGAATATAGCAACTCATAAAGCAAACGTTTATCTACACCGTACAATGCATAATGTGGAGTGTCACCTATAGAAACATTGTAAGAAGAATTTATAGCACACTGCACATCAGGTATAACTTCATCCCAAGTTTCACTGTTGGAATTGATAGTGGCTCTCAAGACATCAAGTACTTTCTTATTGGTTCGTTCCACTAACCTACTGCTGGCAGGATGATGAGGAACAATGGTAGATTTAGAGATCTTGTACAAGGTACACAAATTTTCAAAAATCTCATTACAGAATTCACCTCCATTATCTGTTACTAGGGACTTAGGGGTGGTATGCCTGCAGATAATGCGTTCTTTAAATACTTTAGCTACTGTCTCGGCAGTCTTATCTGAAATAGGAACTAACTCACAATATCTGGTGAAATGGTCTACCATAACACACAGATGTTTGTTGCCTTGGAGGGAACATTGGAAATTAGTTAACAGATCTAGCGCAACTCTTTCCCACGGTTCGCTAGTAGTTGGATACACCTGGATTGGATTAGAACCATTAGCATTACCTTTATGTTGTATGCAGACACTACATTTCTTAACATACTAAGAAATATCAGTTGCCATACAAGGCCAAAAGTATTTCAATCTGGCTTGTTTTACTGAACGATCCATACCAAGGTGCGCAACACCTGGTACATCGTCAACTAGCTGTAAGGCTACATTCACTAGTGACTGTGGAATTACTAACTGGTATACTCTTCTGCTAGGAGTACCCAACTCGGCTGTTCGATACAGTAATTCTTGGTTCATGACAAAGTCACTGATGCGTGCTGGTGGCTTCACAGTCAGAATAAGATCTTCCTGGAGCAGGAATCGAATCACACCAGACCACATGGGATCTGTTCGTTAAGCATTCTTTACATCCTCGGCAGTAAATGGACGGTCTGCAGTTACTATACTAACATGTCGTGACAAGGCATCTGCGACTACATTTGACTTGCCAGGTAAGTGTTCAAAGGTAGGATTGAACTCTTGGATAGTCAAGGTCCATCTGGCTAACCTTCCAGTAGGTTGTTTGTTCTGGAATAAAGGTATCAGTGGAGCGTGGTCTGTCAAGACATGAACAGGGTACTGATAAATAATGTCTCAGAAGTGCTTTAAAGACCATACTATTGCTAAAGCTTCTTGCTCAATTACTGTATAATTACGTTCAGCCTTCGTAAGGACTCGGCTAGCAAATGCAATTGCGTTGTACTTGCCATCAGTCTTCTGAGCTAGTATGGCACCTATGCCAATAGAACTAGCATCAGTTGTCAGATAGAAGGGCTTAGAAAAATCTGGAAATTTAAAAATTGGAGCAGATGTTAGCTTTTCTTTTAAAGTTTGGAATGCTCTTTCTTGACGGAAGGTCCAAACGAAAGGAGCATCTTTCTTAAGCAACTCAGTTAGAGGAGCAGCTATGGAAGAAAAATTGGCAATGAAAGATCTATAAAAACCTTCTAAGCCCACAAAGGGTCTTACGGCATCAGCAGTTTTGGGAGTTGGAAAATTTAATACTGCAGTTACTTTACTTTGGTCAGTCGTAACCCCTCTAGGAGTGACTATGTGACCAAGACACTTGATTTCTGATCTGAAAAATTGACATTTAGACAGGTTTATCTTTAAATTGGCTTCTTCAAGCTTACCAAGTACTACATCAAGTCTTTTCAAGTGTGTATCCACGTCTTTAGACATTACGATTACGTCATCTAAGTACACCATAAGTGCATTACCTATGAGACCTCTAAAGATATTAGTCATGAGCCTTGAGAACGTGATAGGGGAGGATCATAATCCAAAGGCCATATGGAGGAAGCGATAATGACCTGTAGGAGTGGAGAATGCAGTTAGCTCTTAGTTGTCCTCATGAAGAGGGACTTGCCAAAACCCTTGTAAGAAGTCCAGGGTTGAAAAGACTTTGTTATCTCCAATGTTATGTAAAAGATCACCAAGTACAGGAAGTGGGAAGCGATCTGGAATAGCTTTCATATTTAACTTCCTAAAGTCAATCACTGGGCGCCAAGTACCATCCTTCTCAGGTACTAGGATCAAGGGCGCATTCCAAGGTGAATTACTAGGTGCAATAACTCCATCATCAAGCATTTGATTGATCAATTCTTCTGCGACAGCAACTTGTGAATGAGGCATTCTGTACGTAGGTATATAGATAGGTCTAGTACCATGTTCAAGTGGGATACGATGGGACAATAAGTTCCTTATACCCATCTTCTCACCTGGTAAGGCAATGGCTTTACGACGTTTATTCAACAGAGTCAACAAACGCTTGACCTCGTCTGGGAAGTCAGTGGGAGCTAAGTCTTTCTCCTCTACTGGTGGAACGGATTGATCCAATGAAGTGGATGAGGTCTCCCCGGTAGAAATAGCACCGACCCACTGGTCAGGTGACAACTCATCCTCTACCTGAACAGGGTAAGGATAGTGAACAAGGTCAACAAGATTGGTATTTGCTCTGAGACGAACACTGTGACCAGAAGTGTTAGCTAGGAAGAAATGGATCTTACTATCTCTTACAACATGTAAGGATGGCTCAACAAATAAACCCTTTACTTTGCAGGAATCACTGTCAACTAGGACGTTATCACCATCTGGAACACTAGGAACAAGAACAGACACTTTAGTGAGGGCACTAGCCGTGACAGAAATGTCTTTCTGCAGACGGCATGTGACATCAACAAGAGATGGCATTACTAGTTGCAAGTAATCGTTTTCCGACAAGGCGTCCCCTGTGGAGAAACTACTACTTGAACTAGCAGACATTGCAGGGATAGGCTCAGCACTCAAGGTGGTCAGAGCATCCTCGGACACTTGAGGTAACTGGACACTATCTTGCAAGCTTGAAGTTGCAGGTAGAACACAGACAGGAGTGACAGGATCACCAGTGCCTGACCACTTGGGTACGCTACTGGAAGAGGCACTGGCTTGTAAGGACTTAATCCGAACGTCGTACTCTGTGGCAGTATGGCAGATCTCGGATCCAAGCTGGTAACCCCAAAATGGTACAATCAAGTCATCAATTTGGGCATGCCATCGATAAGGGTCTGATACTACTGAGAACTTCGGCTAGCCGGCGGATCGAACCCGTGTTCTTTTAGTCCGCCTCGTGGGAAGAGAGCGAAAATTCACGATGCTCTAAACCACTTGACCATACAATCCTACAAACATGAGCCTAGCAAACTAGGCTTGCTTCATGTTGCGAGGACATATGATGGTGTGGTTGACTCAGAGCTAATTTCATTCTACTCCCCGTTTAGTGTACTAGCCTCCACAAGCAGTACATATATTATTGTAGCGACAAACAAGTGATATTTAATCAATAACAAACTGCGGCTAGCCAGGGGATCGAACCTGAGGCGGGAATCGAACACGAGGCGAGCTAAAGCAACATGGGTTCGATCCCCCGGCTAGTCGCATTTTGTTATTGATTAAATACCACTTGTTCGTGGTTACAAGTGGTATTTAATCAATAAAACGGGGTACAACATGTACTGAATGTCATCCGCACAACAGAGGAAGAGGTAAAGAAACTTTTGGTGGACCTGGATACATCTAAGGCAATGGGACTTGACAACATGCCACCGTGAATTCTGCGAGTATAGAAATACTGTCTAAACCACTAATTATGATCTACACTAATTAAATAGATACGGGATAGTCAGCAGATATCTGGAACACAAAAAATGTAATCCTTAAATTTAAGAAACGAGACAGATAGGAGGCGATAAACTACAGATCAGTTTCTCTGAAGTGAATACCTTGCAACGTAATGGAGCAACATATCAGGGAGAGAGTGGAAGAGCACTTGGAAACAAGTAGTTTCATGAAGACTAGCCAGCTTCGATTTATGGATGGCAAATCTTGTTTTACTAGCTTGTTGGAGTTCTATGACAAAGTAGCATATGTGCGATGAGAGCGAGAGAGAGAGAGAGCGAGAGAGAGAGCGAGAGAGAGAGAGAGAGAGAGAGAGAGAGAGAGAGAGAGAGAGAGAGAGAGAGAGAGAGAGAGAGAGAGAGAGAGAGAGAGAGAGAGAGAGAGAGAGAGAGAGAGAGAGAGAGAAAGAGTTGGGTGGATTACATTTTTCTTGACTGCAGGAAGGTGTCTGATACTGTACCCACCAAAAGGCTGGGCCAAAATCTTGAGATTCAGGAGAGAAAATTAGGGAATGTATTCTGTTTAAAAAAGTATTTTAGGGGAAAGAAACAGTGGCTGTTAGGAAAAAAAGACATCAGAATGGTGAAGAGTGACTAGCAGAGTTCTGCAACGATGGGTATTTGGGCCAGTACTGTTTCTAGTTTACGTGAATGACATTCAAGATGGCACTGATTCAAATATATCTCGGTCTGCTGATTTAAAACTAATAAGGATAATAAAAACACCTGAGAACAAGGAATGGCTCCAAAGGGTTCTGGACAAATTGCAAGAGTGATCACATAAGTGGTTGCTTGAATTCAACGCTTGTGAATGCAAGGTCACGAAGCTTGGAGGAGCAAGAAGATCGGAGACGAGGTATAGACTAGGGGGACAGGCTGTAGACCTAGGGGTGAGTATAGTGCCCAGTATAACGGAAGAGGCTCACATCAGTGGAATAACCTCTGCAGCCAATGCTTGTGTGATAAATCAGAAATCTCGATAAAGAGTCATTTCTTGCCCTTTACACAAAATACGTTAGGCCTATCTTGGAGTATGCAGCACTAGTATGGAATCCGCTCCTGAAAAAGTATGTTAAGAAACTGGAGAAAGTGCAGAAGTATGAAACAAGACATGCTCCTGAGTTAGGAGAGGCTAACGGAATTGCACTGAACGACACTAGAAGTCAGAAGAACCAGGGGGGCACATGATAACAACATACAAAATACTTAGGTGGATAGGAGCAGGCTGTTTGAGAGTCGAAAAACGGGATCTTGGGAACACCGCTGGAGCTTAAATCACAGATGAGCCACAGGGATATTAGGAAACATTTTTTTTCAGCCTCATAGTGGTTGGGAAGTGGAATGATCTTTTTGAGGAAGTGGAGTCAGGCTCCATACAATACATGGTTTAAGAGCAGGTACGACAGGGCCCACGAAGCTAAGAAGGACTGAATCTGGAGAGTGGCCAGGATCTGAGAATCGACCCTGGCAACCACAAATCGGTGAATACAAATAGGTGAAAACACACACACACACAAGAGCTGGAGCTTAACGCCCGAAAATTAAACCTGATAAACATCCACATCAGTACTCAGACACGTTGCTTCAGAAGGACCGACCAGAGAAAAGTACACAAATTTAAAGGCGAATATTTTAACGGCGAGTTTTTCTCCTCAAATGTCAACTTTCTCGCCTGAGGAACTCGCGTAAAAACCACGAAGATGGTCTTGAGTAAATTTGTTGGGCGTAGACAGAGGAGCAGGCTCAGCGGAAGACTTTAGTTACTTATTACAAAGCCATGAGATACTGGGAGAAATGCTGTGCAAATATGCCTAATATCTGTAGAATACTGGTAGATAGTTTCGAGGATCACTTCCCCCGCGGCCCGGTCCCATACCAAGCCTCCTGGACGACTGGAATATTTCAGCCAAGCGAGTGCAAGTGAAATGAAGAGTATCATTGGCTTGTCTTCTTTCATTCTGAAGGTTCTAGTTGCGTAGCCTATTATTCTGCTTGCGGTTGTGATAGTAGTATCGTTGTGATCATTCAATGGAAGATGTGGCAACACTCTTCAATCCCTCACATAAATCTTCTGGTCTAAGTAAGTAAGTAAGTAAGTTTATTCAGGTATACACAAATACAGTTACATAGAATTATCATACATAGCAGCATATGTGTAGAGAACTGTGTGGCCTGAGTTGGTTTTATAATCCATTCCAGTTTTTATTTCCTCAAATTGTCCACAGCGGAGCATCTAAAATCTGTTCCTATTGAACATCATACAAATTTTAGCATCGTCTAAAAAGAAGATACAGCACTAAGATTTGTCTCCGTCAAATGAGAGACCAAGAAAAAATAAGGTTCAAGTACTGTGCCTTGATGAGCAAAGCTTTCCTCTTTGGCAGCCTCTAGTTTCACTTTGTTCACTATTTCTTTTTGGCTTCAGTTTGTTAAAAAATCGAATATACATCTGACGACTTTTCCAGTTATTTCTTTTGCACACATTTTGTGTGCTATTACACCATTATCACATATGTCGAAGGCTTTCGCACTGTCTGTGCATACTTGCTTCTTAAAATATAAGAACATAAGAAAGGAGGAACACTGCAGCAGGCCTACCGGCCCATATCTGTCAAGTCCTCAAACCTACGCCCTATAACAAATAACTGGATAATGTGAGGCACTGAACATTTCTTAATAAAATATTAATAGAGAAAAATGTCGGACACATATAATTATCAGGCATGTTTAAAATTTCAGACACTAACTTTAAACGCTTGACACCTGCTTTCAAGAGATAGTAGTGTCCTCAATACTTCATGTTAGTGACGTAAAACAAATAAAAATCACGAGAAAAAATTTTAATTATGAATTTAATATTTCTTAAATTATACCATACCAATAACTACTGAACGTAAAGATTACAGTTAGTTTTTCGAAAAACTAACGTAACTTATGCAAGGATGATTTCAAGGAAAGAACAGAGGTATACAAGAAAAAGAATACTGTGCCTGCCTGCAGGAAAGAAACAAAAACATGTATATCGAAAGAAATGACAAAGGGAACGAGTAAGATTAGGAACCTACACGAACAGAAAGATGAAAAACGAAAAGTAAATGAGAAAAGAGCGATATGGAAAAAGCAGTAAGCAAAACATGAAGAGGAAATTAAATGATCACATGGAAGAGGTGGATTAAATGAAAACATGTTTTGCTGTGTCTTACAAGTATGAAGTAATGATACTTGTTGTGTCTTACAAGGAGCAAGTAATGATACTTGTTGTATCTTACAAGTATGAAGTAATGATATTTGCTGTGTCTTACAAGTATGAAGTAATGATACTTGTTGTGTCTTACAAGGAGCAAGTAATGATACTTGTTGTATCTTACAAGTATGAAGTAATGATATTTGCTGTGTCTTACAAGTATGAAGTAACGATACTTGTTGTGTCCTACAAGTATCAAGTAATGATACTTACTGTATCCTACAAGTATCAAGTAATGATACTTGTTGTGTCCTACAAGTATCAAGTAATGATACTTACTGTATCCTACAAGTATCAAGTAATGATACTTGTTGTGTCCTACAAGTATCAAGTAATGATACTTGCTGTGTCCTACAAGTATCAAGTAATGATACTTACTGTATCCTACAAGTATCAAGTAATGATACTTGCTGTGTCCTACAAGTATCAAGTAATGATACTTGCCGTGTCTTACAAAGAGCAAATAATGATACTTGTCAGAGACAGCAACATCATGGAATTACAAATCAACACAGAAGAGGAAGAGTAAATTAAGACATGAAAGAAGCAGCAAGTCACCATCGTGGGTAGTGTTTACTAAATCACTAATGCCATTTGGACAATAAACATTTAGAATTAATATTTTCTCAGTTATTGTCATCAACTGCGTGACTCAATTTACTGCTGAACCTCGGTTGCTTTATTATCGATTTTAGTATTATAACATTTACTATTTCGAACACTAATTAAACAGACAACAAGGTTAAGCTTAACTCCCAACAACTACCTTCAACAAGACCCTGGCAGAAAAAAAAGAAAAACACGAGGTTGCAAGTGATGTGGGCGGTAGATAAGCAAGCAGCACCTGTCGTCTTTTGTAACACGGGAAGCAAATGTCTTCCTTATTCTTGCTACAACCTAAAGACGTCACTCCCACTAGACAACCTCCGGAGATCTTCCCTTCATGCTCGGGCCTCCGCGGAGCATCCATCACCAGCGCGTTGATGTGCAGGCCAGACCTTGCTTGGCTGGACACTATTCTATACCATGTTACACGATAACGATTCACACTTCTATGTTAGGGATGTCCTTCATTAGTCACAGAGCCACTGAGTTAGCTGGATTTCATGTGTACCTCTAAAGTATGGAAACCTACTTCAATCAACCAGAATTTCGTGTGAGCACCTCGTAAATATATAGGTCACAATACTAATAGCAACAACTCGCCAACGGCATTATTCACTTATGAGACGCCAATTAGTCTCGTAATAATTAGAAGCTAGTCGAGTGATCAGCTGGAGTGATAATGATAAAAGTGTTAAGGAGGTTTCCTTTTATAATTAAGCACATCTGGACACACGGGTACCTGTGCGAGGTCCCTGACAGTGTGAGAGAAACTTCATTATATTCAGCCTGATGAATTATTCACAAATAAGTGTATGTATTTTTCACCCTTCCGCAAAGTTTACATTTCTCAAAATTTACTGCATAAGTCATACAAAGTTAAATCTACTGTTCATAAAATATCCCGGTTACTAAGTACAGTATATCTGTATGTATCATATATTAATTGTGCTCACGTATAAAACATCCTGCGGATGATGCACCACCCCCCGTGACACCAGACATCCTTAATTTCCGCCTTATGTCCACCAACACTACCCTGTGCCTCTCCTGGTGGCGAGGCCCACCTGCAGCAAACCTCAATGAACATTCTGCTTTCCCTGGTACCTGCTGAAGGTATTCCCTCTCCACACTCCTCTACACTATTAACTCTAACTGACTGCGTAATCCGTCATTTCTTTAACAAGTCGTTCTTTTGTACATGATAATTACGTCTTCCACAGGACGTATGCTCTCCGCTGCTGCCAGAACAAGCGCCGTAATCGGACTAGTTTTCCGTTACAAGGATGTCTACTTATATCGGTTGCACTGAAACACACAAAACAAAATTTCAATTTAATAACAATACAGAACATGTGCAAGATGTATAAGCCTACCAATCAGCTGGTTTCCATGAGTAAACAAAAGATACCTAACATGAGTGGCAACCAACTACTTGTCCTGGCATTTAAGACCTCTTCAGTGACTCGCCAAGGTATTACATCACACATCATCACACTGTAAATAACATGTATCTTACTGGTAGAAGGAGGATCTTTCATGTAATTAACTATTTGTTAATACAAAAGCAGAGCCATACTCATTATGTTTGGATATTAAGAGTCTACAACAACGACCGGACGAGTCCAATCACAACCACAACCACTACTATAGTAACAAAACAGCCACTACTACTTCAACCAGAACCACCACTAAAAGTAGTAGAACAGCTACCAAAACCATCACTTAAATCAGCAACACCGCCACTAAATCACTATTAAAGCAGTAACACCCCCCACCACAAAAAAGGAAGAACACAAACAGCAGCAAAGCTGGGACACAAGCTACCTCCAGATAATTTAACATCCTACATTGTAACTTAGTTGACCGCCGTTTGTTTGCGCCTCCTGCGGTTTCCGATGGTGACTGTGCTCTCATTGATACTATACAACAACAGCTGTGGAGGCAGACACCACACCAGACACCGGTTACGGCTAGTTAAGAGGCGATGTCAGAAGCCGAGACTCAGTCCTTCCAATCTCAACCAGTTGAGTACAACTATGTGAGTATGCAACATCCACTACTCCATTCCCTCTCACACACTAGCAAGACTGTATGGCGTGGTGACTGATGGAGGTTAATGCAAGCATCATGTCAGTCTTTTGTCAACACCAGTTGCTGGCCCTGCCTTACTTTAGTCATTTTCCATTTTCCATTTAAAAGACATCTCTCTACCTTGCTGAGGCTAGTTTTTATATGATTACCTATTTGTGGGAGCAGAGCTTTGCTCATATAATGTATATTATTTATTCCTTTTTGGATCCCTTTATAGCTGTTACTATTTATTTGCACAGAAATTTTTTGTAGTGTACTTTTGGTACAACTTTTTTCTCAGTTTGCTGTAGTGTTTACGTCTCACATTTTATGATCATGTAGTCATATCTCCTCTTTTCTTCCCACCTACAAAGTTACATATAACTGTTTGAAATATAAATAATCAAGCAGGAATTGTGAACATTTACTCCACAACATTACGTTTTTCAAGTAGGAATTCTTCAAAACTGCACCAAAAAGGGGCAACGTACTGATAATAAACAAAACTACTGTCTGCATATTTCTTCGGTTATGAGTATGTTGTTACAGGCTTACCTACAGCTCCATGCTACCATAAAAATGTGTTTACCCACATTATTATAGCTTAACCTGAATGATTCTCTTATACCCGTTTAATAGGTCGGGTTTTTTTTTACAACTTTTTTATGACTCCTATTCACGCAAGTCCTCTTTTAAACCTTATTAATGAATGAGAGTATTATTCAACGAGCTCTCCTCAAGAGCTCTAACACAGCTTTTAACAGAGGAAACACCGAAGACACATTATGTACTACACGATCAAGGCGAGATAAAGGAGTAATCGGGCCATACCATCAGCTAGCTGAACCGCATGACAGGGAGAATTAGCACTAGTACCCGGCCAGACTGCAATCTACGGGGTAAATATTAGTCTTAAATTCAGCCGTAGGACGATGTACTTCACATAAAGCTGTATGTTGTTGGCCGCTGCTGAGATCTAAACACCGCTTAAGTTAACGCCTAACTTCGAAACCAGGCCATAGTCAGCCCACTGAGTCCAGCACCAGTAAGCCATCCGCCACTGCGGCTGTGACCCTTCACATTGCCATCTGCTACTCCACCTACATGTGACCTTCGGCACACTGGTTTGTCAGACGCCCGTCACAGGTTTGGCATCGCTAAACACGTTATCTTATGACAGAGGACAGAATTAAAACTTTTCTAGCTGATGAATAAACTAGCAGCAACGAACCGCTCTTCACTCCTACTTCAGGTTCTCACTAGGATCTTCTCCACGCTTATTCTATCTATTTTCCCTACCAAGTTTGACTCGTACTTCACATCGACAGTGCCTAGCTGGCCTCACTTTTTAACAGTATTTTACTTTACTAGCTACTCCATCTCCATTTATTTATTAGGCTCTCTCTTCTGTTTTTTTTTATCGTACCAATGGCATACCCATTCGTTTATTACGTTCTCTCTCCTGCTTTCTATCCCACTAATGTCCTCCTTACATCTTACCATTCATCACTACTATTACCTTTCTGGTCCATTTCTGCCATCCCTCACCATACCATCATCGCACTTATACTCTTTAAACATAGCCATCCGTCATCAGTACCATTTATCTTCTCTCTTCCCGTCCACCTCGACACTGCTCACTTCTTCTGTAACTAATAATGACATTACAGTTCTCTTCCCCGTTGTATCAGTGGTGAACTTATATTCACCAGCCAGCCAGGATGCTGGTACATTACGACCTCTATAAAGACCTATATTTGGAATATTTCGGTGTTATTTCCATTTTGTATACATCAGGTTAAGTCGAGGACTGGTATTACTCAACAAGTACCGTAACACATCCTCAACATCGATCAGCCTACTCCTTGCGTTTAATTTTCATTAAGCCTCAAAATACCAGGAGGGTTTTATGAATGCTGTTAGTCATGACACTAACCACAACACTGATTTAAGAGATTTTTAATATATTGTTACAATTTTTTTCTATTACAGACATCTATAACCTTCTCTTTGCTGTCTTTCTTTTCTACATACATCACTGATAATTCCCGTAGTAAGGTACCCAGACCATAACTTGCAATTATTTGAAATTCCTCTGTTTCTCTTAACATGTCATAATACTTTTGTTTTCACAACTATTATTACAGATCCCATTTCTCTACATTTTGCATTACGTTTCATTTTGTCATAACATGGGGATTGAGTCACTATATTATCAGTATACCTTACATGGACCTTACCATTAGCATACTTGATTTTTAGCAATTTTGTTTATTAAAACATTAAACAGCTTAGGATCGAGGACACCTCCTTGGAATGTAATCATTTCCCTCACCATAAGAGCCCTTAAAGGAGGTTCTTTGATGCAGGTGAAGGGGTTCTTGATCTAAGGAATTGAACCTATGCTCCAATTCCCTGAATCAAGTCTGAATACCTTCCAGTTGCCCAGGAGTTTTATGACGCCTACAGGTTTAGCGCTCCCCATGACGATAATAATAATAATAATAATAATAATAATAATAATAATAATAATACTCATCATGAGAATGGGCTCCTCAAATAGCAACTGTGGAAGCTTCTAAACCCTGAGTGTCCCAGTAGGACGCTCAGGGTAATGAGATATTCTCAACTTTTGTCAAATGAGCATCCCACTTTTCTACGGTAATACTCTTTTCAACAAGTGTTATAGGTCCTCTCCTGTTATGAGAATCGGGAAAGCAACGTTTGTCGTATCAATTAAATCATGATCTGTATGCTTCATCCACTAGTATTTCTAATAGCGCCACTACATCCACGTCATTTGCCTTCACATTGCAGAATATCAGTCTCATAACATATTCCACTGCAGTTCTAAAAGGAGACTTTGAAAGCACTTTATTTCCAAAGTTCTTATCTAGACCAAAGCATAGGCTGTCACTTTCAACAAAGTGATCCAGATACAATTCCTATCTGTTATAGAGGTCAATGATCCGATGTCAGTTTATTCGTTAACATTTATATATTTTGTGAAGCTAATTTCTTGATAGGTAATTAGCAGGTCTTTTTACTTTGTATATGTTCGAAATATTTTTTCTACATTCCCCTGATGCTTGTGCACATCCCTTTCTGCTTCCTCTGTATCTGTTATCTTCTTTAGTCGATTACATTCCTCTCTCACTTATTTATTCACATTTATTTGTTAGTTCCTGTGTTGGTTCTTATTATCGTTGGTGCAGCCGTCGTATTTGTCAATTTTGTACATCTACTTGTGTTTGATACATGATGTAGCTCTAGTTGATTTTACTTGATCATTTGTGCCTTATTCTTCAATTTTTGTATTTACTGTTGATCTTGATACTTAAGCTCTCTAATTTTCTCTTCCACTTTAATGCTACAATGAATATACCTGCCGTGGTAGATGCTGCTGCTATTCTTGTGACAGCGGCTGTTTTTCAAACGCCAACTGCTGCGAGCTGCGACATCTGTTGCTGCACTATCTACGGCTGCTGCATGTATAGTTGTCGTTACTGCACCTTCTGCTGTTGTTGCAATATTCTGTGATGCTGCTGTGACATTTGTTGCTTTTGAGTCACTACCTGCACATGTACTGGTGAAGTGTTAAAGCTGGCTCTCCTTCCAATATTTCCAAACTCGTGTCATGCATGTGAGGAGCAAATCGAAGACTCTGGTCAAATGAGCTCTTTTTTTCCAGTTGTAGTAACACCATTTCGATTTCGCTGAACACGACAAAGACCAAGCATAATGCTGGCCACTGCATAGAGCACCCTTAGGTTCAACATTTGTTATTCTCATTTAATTATCTACATATCTTAGACTCGTGTGGTCCAGCACATTAACCATATACCACCCTGTCACAAGCACAGGTTCTGGAACCTCATCTTGACATTTGCAGCACTGTAAGGATTCTCAATGTATTTACTTATCAATGACTGCCACCAAACAGGGACTACTTGTATCTTAGCAGCAATTTCTATCCAGCAAGATATTTGTAGTTGTACTTGTCCTATTGATTTACATCATAAAGCCCAGGAGATAATGTCAATTTTAGTTTCCACTGAGTAAGGTGACACTCATCATGACTAGGTTGAACTAGTTTGATGCCCTAACATCCTGTTCTCACCAATAACAGTCCCTGCTCTTCCTACAGCATCAACAAAATATGATTTCAAACACACACAAACCATGCTGAATGCCGTAAGCCAGTGTTTATTCAATTGTACTGTTGTCCAGCTTTCAATGAAGTGGATAATGGAATAGATAATAGCCATGACTTTTAAGATTTTCGTTGTTACCACTTTGATTCGTTATTTTGTTTTCCAATCCATGCAGCACTATTTAGTTCATTTTTTTTTATGTATACTCTTCTTCCATTCCATCGGCGTCCGTGGCAGTCGCTTCATCCCCATTACCCTAAAAGTCCTCTTCCTCTCTGACGTATTTCCTTGTCCAGTGTTTGAGGTATTCTGTCCGGTGTTCCATGTCTGGGGTTCACTGCCTTGGGAGGGGGGGTTGGTTAGCACGAGTTCCGTTAATTTTCCCGAATCACAAAACGTAACGTTGGGATGAGCCCAGCATTAGAGGGGCTCTGCCATTGGTGCCAACTCAGCGAGGTTGTAGGGTCTGACATACTTCACAATGCCCTTGAAAGCTCTATGTCACTTAGGCCTCAGGTTTAATAGGCTCTCCGTAAGCATAAAGTAGCCGTACAATGCTAATGAGCATGCACAAGTGCAACAGTTGGGTATCTTCGACTGAAGAAGCCTGCTGAGCAGGTGAAACGTTTCGACAACAGAACTACCCAGTAGTTGCACATGTGTCTGATTCAACTTATTACCGGTATTGTATACCATAAATATAATGTCCCAACCTAAAGTAAAAAAGCTATTAAATTGGGTAAGTTTTTTTTGCCTTGGTTTTGCCTCCTTTATACAACTAGGCCAAGGTAGTAGTTAACGCCTCAACCGCTCCTCAAAGAGATACTGTTCAGATAATATGGGCCAGGAATGAGGTCTGGCTACCTACTTCTTCCCCACTGGCTTCAGCCTCACCACAGCTATGCCGCCACGCCCACCTGCACTGGCGGTGGTCCCGCCCACGGAGCTCTATCACTCAAGCTACTGATTTATATAATAGTTGGCAAGCATCACTATCACACAGGCTGACTAATACATGCAACTCACTGCAGCAAGTACTTGGCATGTTACTCACTGCCACCGCACTGGACAGGTGTCACTCACTGCCACAGCACTGGGCAGGTGTCACTCACTGCCACAGCACTGGACAGGTGTCACTCACTGCCACAAGTACCGGACAAGTGTCACTCACTGCCACAAGTACTGGACAAGTCACTCATTGCCACAGCACTGAGCAAGTGTCACTTATTGCCAAAGCACTGGACAAGTCTCACTCACTGCCACAGCACTGGACAAGTGTTACTCACTGCCACAAGCACTGGACAAGTGTCACTACCTGCCTCAAGGACTCGACAAGTGTCACTTAGAAAACTGCTATATGTTTCTAGATAACAAGTAGCATTTAGGCTGATGTTACGAGATACTGCGTTAAGATCTTCAGTAAGTTCCCTCGTAGTGAGCTGTGACTTCGTAAACAATTTGTAATACTGAGAGCGGCTTAAGGTAATATAAGGTGTAAATGCAGATGTACAGATATCTTAATATCTGAGAACTTTCTCTTGTTGTAATGAAATGTAGTTGGATCTTCTTGAGATGCGATAAAATTCTACTAAATGTCTGCCTTACAAGATTCAACTGCAAATACTTGGGCCACCACCGGTTCAATGGACCATAATGAAGACCTGGATCACAATAATCTGGCAGCAGATCCTCCTTTTGTGTTACTTAAATTTCACGAGTATTTGTGGTGGATGTAATACAGCTAATATAATATTATTGTCCATGTATGTTCTCTAAATCCAACAGCCAAAACGGGGGAGAAGTGGTATTCCGTGCGTAATACAACCAATATTTACCCACTACCTTGTTCAGTAAACATTTTTATGGACGAGCTGCTCATCTTACGGTTGCAACACTGCGCCACTTCTCTGTACGTTATATGGTGCTATATGCTGGAATGCTTTGTATCTTTCTGCCTGTTCAGAATACTCTCGTGTTCCACTGATATACACTGTACTGATTTTTAACGCCATTTTTTATAACGATCAGATTAAAATGTAAACCATAGGGATACACAAATATTTATGTATGAAAAAAAGATGACGACTTTACTCGGATTATTAACCTGACAGGTTTGCAACCCAAGATAACTCAAGTAAGCCAATCTGTGTGACTTATTTCCATTTAGTTCCCTCGATCTACTTTCTCACTATTCAACCCACAACTGTCGGTGAACCGAGACAAGTCTACGAAAACATGCCCAACGTATGCATCCAACCCAGGATTTAACCTGAGTTCTTCGGTTGAGAGCCGAAGGCGCTACCACTGAACTACGAGCCACACAATCACACTCACAATGCACCAACACCTGTATGTGCATTTAAGAGGAGACATGATCATGAGTCCTCGACATGCAAAATATTCCGAGACATAGGTAGGGAAGACATTACCCAGCTTATTTGTGGATGCTGATCAAAACTTAAAATACAAGCACAATGAAGCAATCATAAATGTAAAAAGTAAGATATAATGGTAAATAACGTTCACGAGCGCCATAACAAATCCTTCCCTCATCTGAGCGATAACTCTTTCGTATAATAACAAAATCAACTAGCTTAATATGAAATCTAGGCTTGGGTAACATTCAACCAGCCGAAGACAATGAGGCAAAAGTTTTGAACTTTCCACGAAAAGGCTTTATCCACTGATATTGAGTGGCCAGATGTGTGAAGCGTAGAATCTGCAGCACCAGTATAAAACTCACATCTAATAAAACATGTCAAGAAGCTTGAAACAGTGCAAAGACTTGCTAACATGAGGGGATGTGAGCTATAAGGAGAGACTAAAGGAGTTAAATAAAATGACAGTGGCCAGAAGGCCCACAGGTGATATAATAGTGAAGTACAAAATACTGAGAGGAACTGACTGGGTGGACAAGACCATTCTGTTCGAGAGGCGGGAATCAGGTATACGAGGACACAAGAAGTTAACAACAGATGAATCACAGGGATGTTAGGACTTAGACTACTAAGTGGTAGAGGCTGGAGCCATACATAGTTTTAAGGAAAGGTATGACAGGGGCAACGCAGCCAAGAGGAAACCCAGTAGCGGCCATCGGAGAGCCGGTACTAGAAGCCGAGATTAGACCCTTGCAACCACATATAGGTGAGTGCATGAGAGCCCGTGTACACACACATACATACATACACAAAGCATGCACGCACACACACAAAGTAAGCACGCACGAATGCGCACACGCGCGCGCACGCGCGAGCGAGCTCGCACGCACACACATACACACACAGCGCAAACAGGCCAAGTGTCTAGTGTGCAAACAAACCAAAATATCTATAGACAATTGCCTTTGACAACTGATAACTAAATAACATACACACACACACAAGGCAGTTGGTAAAAGTGAATGTCACCAGGCGTGGTGGTATGATGCGTGGGCAAGTGCTCAGACAGATGTGACACTCAAACCATCTGTGACCGGCTCGTAGACCCCGCACCATCTGCGGCTCCACTCTAACCACTCAGCCACTGATAAAGCAAAATACAAATAGTGATGATCCCATCAGGGGATTATATCCTTGCATGTTGCGCTCGCTCGGGTAAATAATCCCCTCAGAGAGTAACAGAGATTATTGTCTGAGAGATGTGACACCGCGCCCTGCTGTGATACTGATGACAAAACATCTTAATCTCAATGAAGAAATAATGTTAAAATATTAAACGTGTTTAAGCTAAAAAATGTGCAGTGTTGCCAGCATTACAAGAGAGACAATTCCTTACCAAAATATGCAGTGCTGCCAGCATTACAATAGAGATAATTCCTTACCAAAATATTCAATGATGGCTAGCATTACAACAGAGATAATTCCTTACCAAAATATTCAATGTTGCCCGACTTACCTACAACCTGTGCACGTCTGCACACCTAAAGTTCCAAGAAAACTTTATATAATTGTTTTTCTTGTTTAATTAGGTTTGATTAGATTACCTTATATTAATTTGTATTACATTATAATCACCCGACAAAAATATAATAAAAAAAAATTGTGGCTTACGTTTGGCAGCGCGGGACATACATGGAAATTTCGAGCATGTTTGTTTCCCTGCACGATGCAAAATGTGGAGGATGAGTTGTTACACAAAATCACTCCTTACCAAAATTCTAGTAAGCTCGAATTTTTGAGTTGTTAGACGGGAGTAACAGCACAGGAACATGGCTGAGACCGTCACTCTCACAGCTATATGGTATGATATAGGTCGTAAACTAACACTGTGGACCTCCTATTTAGATATGAGAAATAAAAAGTTAAGCACGTATACAAGAAAACCTTGTCTACGTAGTATAATTAACATACCATCGCCTACTTTACTAATGTTAGTCAATGAACACTGCCGGAGGCAATCGCTCAACCAGTTAAGACCGTAAGATCAGCGGTGCTGGAAAGACAGGTAATATAATACAGTGGAACTCTGGTTTTCGTACTGTCCAAATATCGTACAATTTGGATTTAGAACTTTATGGGGGCAAAATTTTGGTCCAGATTTCGTACCTCCATCCGGAAATAGTACGTATCAGACGCGTCCACCCGCCCGGGACACCGCCACGTACGTGTCTCAGTCTGGCTCTGTCACTGGTTGAGCATTCATCCGAAACATTTCACAATTTTTGTGCTTGTTTATTGATTGCAACTGGGAAATAAGCCACCATGGGCCCAAAGAAAGTTCCTAGTGCCAGCCCTATGGTAAAGAAGGTGAGAAACACGATAGAATTCAAGAAAGAGACTGTAGAAAAATACGAAAGTGGCAGATTTTGAAAGGTTTGAGGCTGACCCTGTCGACCCTACGCCTGCTGTGGAATGTATTTTGTCTTTGGGGAAGTCCATGGGGTTGGATGTGAGTGGCCAGGATGTGGAAGAGTTGGTGGAGGACCACAGGGAAGAGCTAACCACTGAGAGCTGCAAGACCTTCACCTGGAACAGCAACAGACCACAGCTGAGGAAATTCCTTCAGAGGAGGAGGAAGAGAGAGGGGAGAAGGTGCCTTCTTCATTGATTAAGGACATGTGTGCAAAGTGGAATGAGTTGCAAACTTTTGTTGAAAAATATCACCCTGACAAAGCTGATACAAGCCGTATCTGCTATACGTTCAGTGACAATACCTTGCCCCATATTAGGTAAATTTTAAAGAGATGCCAGAAACAGAGCTCTCTGGACAGATTTTTTGTGCGACAGGGGTCCAGTGCAAGTAAAAGACAAAGAAGGGAAGTAACCCAGGATAGGGCTTTGGTATCTGAAGTCTTTATGGAGGGGGATTCCCCTACCAAACAAAAAGCTCTCCTCTCTCTCTCTCTCTCTCTCTCTCTCCCCTCCTCGTTTTCTTCCACATGCCAACAAGTCTTCAATAAAGGTATGTAATAGTGATTTAAATGTTCATTTATCCATTTCATTAGTGCTTTATATTTATTTCTCATTGTTTTCTGTATGTAAAACTATAGTTATTCTCTAAAAAATGTAGCTTTGTTAATATTTTTGGGTGTCTGGAACTGATTAATTGTATTTACATTATTTCTTATGGGAAATATTAATTCGGTTTTCGTACGTTTCGGATTTAAACCGACCTTCTGGAATGGATTAAGTACAAAAACCGGAGTTCCACTGCATAATAATACCTTCACAAGTACATGTACAAGGTATACAGTCCTAGCTGACATCAGTGACATACTACTATATAGAATGCCGCTTGTTATACAGAGCATTTTGGGCAAAGTAGGTCAGTTTTGTCCCAGGATGCGACCCACACCAATCGACTAACTCCCAGGTACCCATTTTACTGATGGGGAACATAGACAACCAGTGTAAAGAAATATGCCCAATGTTTCTACCCTCAATGGAAATCAAACCCAAACCCTCGCCGTGTGAAGCGAGAGCTTTAACCACCAAGTTTAGAGGAAGCTTTAATTGTGACAACGTTGAGCTCTGTGTTGAGCTTTATTAAGTCGAATAACCTGATATAATTCTACACAGAGCGAAAAGCTATCAGAATAAAAGCTTGTTCTGCATCTGTATTTTCAACTTCATTATTGTCTTCAGTGTGCTGCTGCATCCAAGACAGGTGCTGTCTGATTCACATTTGGAGACTGGGGCAGCTGACGACATATTTCCTAACACTTCAGTCTTTGCTGCAGCCTCTCTTGTACAAAAAAAAGGCCTAACACAAAAATGATCGAAAACGACAATAGGTTGCCTAATAAACCAGACAAAATTATACCTTTATTGAATCGCTCTGCTATCGATATACATCTAGTTCGTATGAAAGTTCAGAGAAAATACATAATTTATATCTAACCAGCCTGTAAGCAAACAGAAATTTCGTTTACCTGTCAAGTCTTAAATTAAAGCATCGTCGACACACAACATGCAAAGATTTGCAAATAGCAACTGGAATTCCCATCTCAGTGACACTCATGTTAGACTCGAAACAAAGGTCAGAGACAGGCACAATGTTTAAGTTACATTATAAAAGTGTGGACAAACAAAGCGAGTGTAGCGTGGGAATGGAAGAAAAAAAAAAAAAAAAAAAAAAAAAAAAAAAAAAAAAAAAAAAAAAAAAAAAGAGTACAAATATCCTGACTGTGAGGGATATGCGTACTACACACCTCTCGACCTACTGTTCCCCCAGACCATCTGCATCTTTTGCCCACAACCAAAATTTACGTTTTTGACCATTCTAGGAATAAGACATTGTTTTCGCAGTTGTAATAATGTGATGCAATGAAATGACAATTATTTTTTTAGCTTTAGTTTACAGATGCTGATATAAATATATAGATACAGAGACGTTTCCAGTTTGTATATCATTGGGCAACCACTATAAAAAAAAAATATGTATGATAGATGCCTCAGTAATTTTTGTTATGAAACACATCTTAGTATAATGTGCCTGAACTGAAAACAAGTTGGAAGGACTATATAAAACAAGAGAGATCAACATCACTATGTGTTGGGGAATTATTGTGTAGTGTAGTAGTATGCGTGAATATAGTTTTCTATGCACCCTACCCTCTACAATACTAACCAACATCATTTCCATTAATTCCTCTTTCCTTCCTTACCCAATCTTGTTCCTCTCTCCTCCTCTCCTAATCTAATGCTCCCTGACCCGTTGTAAGTCATATGAGGAAGGATCAGTGTGGATACTCCCGGGCCTCCGTCGGATTACCCAAGGGAGGTCCTGTACAGGTTCCATTAACATCTATACATGGCTCGATCCACCACACCCACGCAAAATAACCCATCACAACACTACAAAAAACATTTGATAGTATATTTATCGCTGGAAGATACCTGGGTGTAGCATTGTAATTCCTAATTATCTGTTTATCTGCCTCTCTGAATATCTGTCCCTCTATGTCTCTGTCCCACTAAGTATTCATCCCACTGCGTATCTTCCAGTGCGCATTTGTCCCATACCGTTCCACTAGGTATCTTCACCTGTGTGTATGTGCCCATCTGTCTGTCTGCCTCGCTGTGTATCTGTCCCCATAAGTACCTGTCCCCCTGTGTATCTGTCACTTCCTTCCCCAGTATTCACAAGCGTTTGCGAGGAACGAACCACTTTCTAGGTCCCACCTCTTAGCCAAAACTTGACTGTTGCAATGAGTTCCTAACAATGGATTTTTTTTTTTAATTTACAATTCAGCCGTATGAATTTTAGTGATATTTACATTACAGTCTCATGTGCTTTTCTGATATTTACATACCTCAAAGACTTTTTTTTTTTAAATTTACATTTCAATCTCATGAAATTTTGCTACATTTACATTTCAACCTCGTGGACTTTCTAGATAGTTACATACCCCTCGGTTCCCTTTCCTCTAGCCTTGCGAGAGTTAGCTTTGAGGCTATTATCATGACTTAGTTCCTTCATTTAAGAGACAAACTGTGCCTGAAAAGTTTTGGCTCCATTTAGGTAATGCATACTCCATGAATATAAATGCTATATATGTTAGTAGTTTCAGCGGTCATCATCCCCAAGGCAGAGTCCCAGACAAGGTCTAAATTACAAAGTAAATATTTCAGGAATAAGGATTAATCTTACAGAGTATATAAAAAATCCTGCAGGATGCTCTTCTACTGGTCGACCTTGAATGTGCTAAATTTAAACAAAACTCTTTCCTCTCCTTCTCACACATGAGGGTACAAACGAAATTCCATAAGTAAATAATTAGCAAAAAAAAAAAATACATTCACTAATAACATGGTTCCAGGTTCTCAACAATCAATTTTCAAAGGTTTTCAAAGACAGAAAAGGGAAACTTTACAAACTGTTAGCTATACTCAGATATATCACTGCAATCGGATATCGTGCCGTGGATGAGGAATATGGCTGATGCGATAACTATTTACAAAGTAGGAGATACTAGGTCCCTCATTTCGAAACACAATTTATCAGCATGACATCGATAGTGGAAAAATTCCCCTGGAATCAATAACTTTGGATACAATTCAGAGTTACCCTGATGAACATAATCTGATCAACGAGCCAAAATAGTTTTATAAATGTAGTCCTTGTGTAACAAATTTAACTTAAACCAAAGATACAGAAAGAAAAAAAAACGAAGACGTTGTATATTGAAATACAGTAAAGTTTTTGATAAAAGATACTGATAAAGAATGAGTGCTAAGTATGAAGAAAAAATACTCTTATCGATCGAAGCATAATTACCTACAAGCAACAGAAATATCCGGAACTGAAGAGAAATCTCAAGTGGCGGCTCACAGTGATCAGTGTTGAGTCCCTTGTTGCTCACGATTATACAAATATCCGAGATTAGGAAAATAAATAACGATGTAAGTCCTCTGAAGAAACAATAAATAGGGCGACAAACTGTTGTCGGGAAAGTAGCTGATATTTTTAATGTGGACAGATATAAGTTCCTAATTCTGGGTAAGAAAATATTACAGAATTGTAGACAGCCAGTATTCACAGAATTTAAGGCAACTGCATTGGCACCTGCCAAGGCAGGTGTCTAAGTGTTCGCAATAAGGCTGATAGATCACTTAGATTCATATCAAGAAATATAAGTACTGTAAGTCTCGAAGTTATAGTATTATTAAACACATCAGTGTTTAAATTATGCGGCATACTTCGAGTCACCATATTTATTTCTACTCACCGTATTTATATCCATTTAGAATTAACGTAAATACGGTGGAAAACTTACTGAAAAAGATGACATTGAATCTTATATACATACTTTTTTTCAAAGTTGATGGATTAGAAGCATAGAAATTACAAACACACACGAAAGAAGTGGAATGAAGGAAAGATGCGATTGGTGTATACAGATGGAAGATAGGGGATATAAATATACTAAAAATGTTTAATAAAAAATTATATAGGATATAAGACACAGCTTTAGAAATGCTGTTGTAGAAGAGCGAAATCAACTGTCAAACTCACTGAAAAAACTTTAAGGTAGAGTTAAAAATTGGTTGGACAAATACGTGAGTGAAAAATGGTTGTGCAAGATTAAGACCTGCCTATCATGGATCAGTAGGCCTACTGCAATGCTCATTCGTTCTTATTTTTTGTGATAAAACATGTGTGGAACATTCAGGTATCAGGCTCTATCAATTATACCTCACGATATTGAAAAAAAAAATAAAAACAAGATATATCATCATGCCAAAGTCCTCATAAGAAAGTTGAAAACAGATTAGCTTAATAAATTTTACAGCACTTTTGTAGCGAAAAGACAGTAAACAGGTGGGAAAAAAGGCATGAGAAGCTGGCCCCGTTACAATTACAGTACCACCTCATGGGGGTAAGGATTTGGCCTCCTGATATTCATGATTTACTCATACATAAACATTAGTCAATCAGTAGTTACGGACGTAAGAAAGTTTGCCTGCCACGTAAATTGGCCAATAAGCAAATTCTGAAAAGAGCAGGCAGTTTCCGAATAATTTAGATAGGCTAATGTGGTCGGAAAAAGTGGTAGATGAGGTTCAGTGTAGACGAATGTTTAGGGTTTAATCCTGGGACAATAAAATATTCGCGACATCAATAAGCTAATAATATAGAACCTAACCAGATCATATGCGAAAAGAACTGAGAAGCTCTGATCGGTAAAATCCAAAGACAAGGTAGATGTGAAATAAAGTGTTTCAATGTCATTTAGCTTAACCAAGTACGTAATAAGTGCTTCTTTGTGCATTTCTTAATCTATACGCGTTATTTTTGTCTGTACGCGTTTCTTATTCCGTACGTGCTTCAAGGTCTGTATTTGTGTTTTAATTTTTTGTCTCGTGTTACATACTTACCAAGTGTATCTCTGTGTCTATCTCCTGTATCACTTTAGTTATTTACTAAATGCCTAAATGTTTTATGACATTTATGTATAACATGATGAGAAGAAATGATCGTACAAGTTGATACCGCTTAATCTCTCCCGTAGAACAGACATTTATTTCTCACTGCTGAGTCACACATTCTTCCACTGTATTCTCAACGAAGCTTATCGCCAAGTTGTATTCACACTATTTGATTTCTCGTGCACCTCATCAAATATATGAAACATCCCTCACTGATGATGCCTTCGTCCGTATAACAAACTTGTTTCATTAACCGACGAAGACTGAGAATGTTTGATCTTATCCCCAGCAAATGATGACTCTCAGAGGTGTTAAAACGTGTAAACAGATACCTGAAACGTTCGCTCTTATTTCTTCTCCGCAGAGAAACCATTGTGACCAACAATCGGATACCTTCATCTTCAACTATTATCTCTAGTACAACGAGACGGCTTACATGCATATGCATATAGGTTAGACGAGAATTTTACAGATAAGGGCAGCCGTACTTTCGGGTGTCCTATTGTTTGCACTGCTGCTGGTATGAGACAAAAGGACGCCAAGAAATCCTCTAGAGATGAGATTTCCTGAGCAGTGTTGTGAGGTGAGCGGCGGCGTCTCTGTGTCAGTTTTAGACATTGTCGTAGGATAAGACTGCGTCACTTACGTTGCTATAAAATCAACAGAGGTGATATGCAAAGATGAAGAAATGCCAGCACAGCTAAGGCTAAGGGACGCCAACACAGCTCAAGCTAAGGAAAGCTAGCACAGTACAAGCTAAGGAACGCTAGCACAGTTCAGGCTAAGGAACGCCAACACAGGCCAGGTTAAGGAACGTCAGCAGAAGCCAGAATAAAGAACGCCAGCACAGGCCAGACTAAGGAACGCCAGCAGAGGCAAGGCTAAGGAACGCCAGCACAGTGCAGACTAACAGACTAAAGAAAGCCAGTACAGGCCAGGCCATGGACACAAATGCAGTATAATGCGATCCAATCTCTTCTCAGTTATATAGTCACCCAACCTGTCATTATTCTACCGAAGTAGTTTCAACATACCTCACCTGATGCTTCACGTCACATGAACATCCTCTCTGCCCAGGTGGATGTTTGTGACTTGATAAAACCCACTGTATGGGAGAAACGTTTCTAATAAAGTATCGCGGTCCAGCTTCTTGACGCCACACTAAAATTATTATTGCATTCTATTCTATGCTTAACATTTTATTTTAATGAGCAGGTCTACTGAATGTCAACATTTAAGGCGGAAAAATACTGCAGTGTAGGCATGACCAGGCTGTTGAAGGCAAGTGCCAATATACTGGATTTTCCCGTCGGTGTTTATGTGTCGTTGAAGTATGTTATGGATAACTCAATAGGTATTAATATAATTCTTTAAATCTACTTTCAACTGAAAATTGTGTGTTTCCTAGCTGCTTAACAGCGAATGTCTGGTGACCTTGAGAGTAGTAGTGTAGTGCACATTACCCATCTTCTAATGTTCTGCATTGACAAAGATTTATCAAGAATTAGACACATGTGCAGCATCTGGGTATTTGAAATTTGCAGACGTTTCGCCATCCAGTGACTTTATCAATACAAGGACATAATGTTAAGACTGTAGAAGTATATACAAAAGACGAGGTAATCAGTTCCTCAACCTTCAAGTAGGTGATGAGCACCGTAGTCTTGAAGAATCTGAAGCACGGGCCGGAATACTGGCACTTACGTACTAGCATCAAATGAAGGTGTAGTAATATAAGCGGCAATCTGAGGAACTGATTACCTCGTCTTTTGTATATACTTCTACAGTTTTCACATTATGTCCTTGTATTGTATTGAAAAAGCCACTGGATGGTGAAGCGTCTACAAATTAAAGATATCCAGATGTTAAACATGCGTCTATTTCATCATCTTGTTAGTACTGTATACCATTCATTATAGATAATATAAAGCGAGATGGTGTTTTAATAAATAAGAAGTATGTGTGACAAAACAAATGTACTGAAGTGATATAATATAGGTACAAGAATCTTAAATTATTTTATAAATAGCAGGATAATGTTTAAGTCGTGAAATGGACCGTACTGATGCCAGACAGCGCCACTCTGTTTAAGAAATGAACTCCTCCTCCTGTTAACACCACCACACACAGGAACAAGAAATCTGCTTTTTTTATCTTAGCATATATTACGCACATTTACCTACAAATTGCCTGAATATCATACATTTCCTGATAAGAACAAATTTACTAATTTGTAAAGGTAGTTGAGAAGAAGAGCGGATGGGCTAGCGAGAGAACAGCACTTAAACACTATAACAGTGAGTGAAACAAACGCAGGTAACCTGCATGTAAATTTAATGACAAAGAAGTTATGTGCCTCATACAGAATACAATACGATCATTTGTTTTTAAAAGGGTAAAAACTCAACTGCTGTAAGTAAGCAGATGGTAACCTCGGTATGTAGTAGTGGTAAGTCGGCGGTAGCTTTACTAGTTATACCCAATAGTGGTACGCCAGTGGATTCTTAATTACCGATACCTAACACCGGTACTACACTGGTGCATTACTCATTGATACCCGGCACCGATATGCAAGTGGTGGCTTCATCACCGAGCTGGCGCCGCTGACAAACAACTCAGTCACACACATATTCCTGTTTCCTGACGAGCAGACCACCTGGGAACGTCAGGTGAGAGACAAGTTGCTGGGATGCGAATATGATACTTCGATTAAAAAATATGAATGATAAAGACAACCGACTTTTTTAGGACATGAAGGTGAAAATATTTAAAGAATAATCGTGAACAGGTGAAATTTCAATACACAACCACGGAACGGGTGGGATAAGAACCCATGGCAAGTGAGTCGTAAAACTTCAGGCCAGTGTGTAAGCTATAAATAAAAGGTTATAATTATAACCTTAATTTCTAATGGGGTGGACCGGTAAGCCAGCGGAAGGCCTCGGTCAGATGACCAAAAGCTCTAGCTGCAGCTTATCATTTGACTAAGACCCCCGTCAGGAAACACTTGTCCTGTTTCCTGACAAACATTACCTAATCCAACCTAAGTGCGTAAGCCACTGGGCCAGCAATCGTGTTATTACGATTTTGTTATTCAATACACAAAATTTCCATAATGACAAATACAATTCATTAAACAGTACAATTCACCATACAATATTTTTTATATTAAATACAATTTACAACATAATGATTGTAAATTTAGAAGTGTAATGATCACCTGTCAATATATGAGTTAACACCTAGGATGCAAACACTAATATCTGAGGATGTGTATGTTGCGAGCTCCACTTGAGATCCTCTTCAATGGATACAGGCAAAAAGAGAGCATAATATTTCTAGAGTAACAAAACAAAATGTTCCTGAATAAAAACATGCCACAGTTTCTCTCAAAATTCACCGGCATACCTTTCCTGAGTAAACTTAACCAATGCTTTTATCTATCTACACCTTCCTTTATTATTTCTTCTATTCTGTACTCACCAACCATCTTTCCCAATACTGCTCCCACACCATCTCCCTCCCATCACTACTCCCATACCAACTTTCCCATTACTACTCCCACACTATCTCTTCTTCCATCATTACTTCCACACCATCTCTTTCATCACTACTCCCGCACCATCTCTCTCCCATCACTACTTCCATACCATCTTTCCCATTACTACTCCCACACTATCTCTTCTCCCATCACTACCACACTATCTCTTCTCCCATCCCTACTTCCACACTATCTCTTCCATCACTACTCCCACACCATCTCTCTCCCATCACTACTCCCATACCATCTTTTCCATTTCTCTCCCATCACTACCCCCACACCATCTCTTCCTCCACTACTCCCACACCATCTCTCTCTATTATGCAATCATCCTCTATCAGTGTTCTTTAGAACGTAGTTACTTTTACCTCTCTCGATTATCATCCATCATTACCATAAACGGCTTTCAATTCTTATTACAATATGTCTTTCATTCTCCATTCCTTTTGCAGTTTCCATCTTTGTTCGTCACCCTCTCTCATAATAACCATCAATCCCCTTTATCCTACCCCATTAATTATTACCTACCATTACCCCACTCCACCATTATAATGCCTTTCTACAGCATCCTTTCGGTTTATACCATTATTTGCGTGCTGTCAGCCTTGCCCATCACTTCCCAGCCTGGACACCAGCAGCCAAGAAAACTTTCAAGAACACCTAATTGGCATTCCCCTGCACTTGGAGCGACGGCTTCATTAGCAGCCTTCTGATGGAGGGGCGGGGGGACTCTTGAAAGAGGCGGGGGAAGTATTGGAGGAGCGGGTAGGACTCCTGGTACAGTGGGGAGGAATACTAATGAAGGAGGGTGTAGGATTCTTGATATAGTGGGGATGAGTGCTGATGGAGAATTCCTGATACAGTTGGGAGTAGTATTAATGGAGGAGCGAGGACTCCTGACAGAGGGTGAATTATTGATGGAGGGGCGGGAGAGGGAACTCTCTTCATGGAAGGGAAACTACTAATTGAGGGGGAGAGACTCCTGACTGAGGGGGGAATAAATACTAATTGAGAGGTGGGGAAAAACTCCTAACTGAGGGGTTTCTACTGATGGAGTGGCTTGGGAAGTCTTCTGATTAGGAAAGGAACTACTGATGGAGTGGCTGGGAAAGGCTCCTGATTAAGCAAGGAATTACTGATGGAGTGGAGTAAAAGGGAGATTTTTGATGTAAGATCGGGGACCTCGTGTTGTCATGTGGGTTTCGAAAACGTGGATAGGGTAAAAATACTCACGTAGGCTGGTAGTACGTATAATATAACGGAAAGTGTGGGAAGCGCCAACAGCCGACCTGCCTCTCTCTGGCTCCCTGACTAGACTAACTGACCCACCAGTGTCTATGGGTGAGGTGGTGTTTGAAATCCTGCTATGGTCAGCAGCAATATGAATACAGTCAGTGATTCACGCAGAGACGGTTGGTAGTGAGTCATCTACTGGTACACTGGTTACTGGTAACTGGTTACTAGGAACTGGTACTACTACTGAGAGTGTGGCTGACAGCAATCCTGATACACAGTCCCCTGTTTTATGTAACTAGTCGTGGTAGTTAAGTATTTGGAATGGAGACACGATACATGACTGATAAGGAGTGTTCCTGGTCCCAACTGTCACAACTGTGTACCACACACACGGTATACACTGTGAAGTGTCATTCTCTTGGTGCATAATACAGACTTTAATCCCTTTTAAAGTAATTTAAATAATCTTGAAGATAGTGTTCAGTCTGGAACCCACACCTAGCCAAGCACGTAAAGAAACTAGAGGAAGTGCAAAGGTTTGCAACAAGACTAGTCCTAGAGCTAAGGGGTATGTCCTACGAGAAGACGTTAAGGGAAATCGACCTGACGACACTAGAGGACAGAAGAGATAGGGGAGGACATGATAACGACATATAAAATACTGAGAGGAATTGACAAGGTGGACAAAGACAGGATGTTCCAGAGATGGGACACAGCAACAGGATGTTCCAGAGATGGGACACAGCAACAAAGGGACACAGTTGGAAGTTGAAGACACAGATGAATCACCGGGATGTTGAGAAATATTTCTTCAGTCACAGAGTAGTCAGGAAGTGGAATAGTTTGGGAAGCGAAGTAGTGGAAGCAGGATCCATACATAGCTGTAAGCAGAGGTATGATCAAGCTCATGGTTCAGGGAGAGTGACCCAGTAGCGACCAGTGAAGAGGCAGGGCCAGGAGCTATTACTCGACCCCTGCAACCACAACTAGGTGAGTACACAGGCTACAAGCCTGGCCCAGCAACTGGCTCCTTGAATTTAACCCTGCCAAATGCAAAGTCATGAAGACAGGAGGGCAAAGAAGACCGCAGACACAGTATCGTCTACGTGGCCAAAGTCTGCAAACCTAACTCAAGGAAAACGATCCTGGGGGTGAGTATAATACCGAGTACATCTGAGGCGCACATCAATCAGATAACTGCTGCAGCGTACGGGCGTCTGGCAAACCTAAGCATAGCGATCCGATACCTCAGTAAGAAATCGCTCAAGACTCTGTACACCATATACGTCAGGCCCATACTGGAGTATGCAGCACCAGTTTGGAATCCACACCTGGTCAAGCACGTCAAGAAATTAGAGAAAGTGCAAAGGTTTGCAACAAGACTAGTCCCAGAGCTAAGGGCACTGTCCTGCGAAGAAAGGTTAAAGGAAATTGGCCTGACGACACTGGAAGACAGGAGGGTCAGGGGAGACATGATAACGACATATAAAACACTGCGCGGAATAGACAAGGTGGACAAAGACAGGATGTTCCAGTGACGGGACACAGAAACAAGGAGTCACAAATGGAAGTTGAAGACTCAGATGAGTCAAAGGGATGTTAGGAAGTATTTCTTCAGTCACAGAGTTGTCAGGCAGTGGAACAGCCTAGAAAGTGACGTAATGGAGGCGGGAACCATACATAGTTTTGAGACGAAATTTGATAAAGCTCATGGAGCAGGGAGAGAGAGGACCCAGTAGCAATCAGCGAAGAGGCGGGACCAGGAGCTATGAGTCAACCCCTGCAACCAAAAATAGGTGAGTACAAATAGGTGAATACACACACGCGCACACACACACACATATATATATATATATATATATATATATATATATATATATATATATATATATATATATATATATATATATATATTTTTTTTTTTTCAACATGTCGGCCGTCTCCCACCGAGGCAGGGTGACCCAAAGAGAAAGAAAATCCCCAAAAAGAAAATACTTTCATCATCATTCAACACCTTCACCTCACTCACACATAATCACTGTTTTGGTAGAGGTGTCCAGAATACAACAGTTTAGAAGTATATACGTATAAAAATACACAATATATCTCTCCAATATAAATATATATATATATATATATATATATATAATGTGGTAGTAGGTTGGTAGACAGCAGCCACCCAGGAAGGTACTACCGTCCTGCCAAGTGAGTGTAAAACGAAAGCCTGTAATTGTTTTACATGATGGTAGGATTGCTGGTGTCTTTTGTCTGTCTCATAAATATGCAAGATTACAGGTAAGTCTTCCTACTTCTACTTACACTTAGGTCACACTACACATACATGTACACGTTTATTTATACATACTTGTCTGAGTTTTCTTTGATTTTATCTTAATAGTTCTTGTTCTTATTACTTTTCCTTTTATTTCCATGGGGAAGTGGAATAAGAATCTTTCCTCCGTAAGCCATGCGTGTTGTAAAATTCAACAAAAATACCGGGAACAATGGGCTAGTAACCCCTTTTCCTGTAATAATTACTGAAAAGAATAACAAGAAGAAAATTGTCAAAGTGGGATGTCTGAATGTGCGTGGATGTTGTGCAGATGATAAGAGATGATTGTGGATGTTATGAATGAGAAGAAGCTGGATGTCCTGGCTTTAAGTGAAACAAAGCTGAAGGGGATGGGAGAGTTTCAGTGGAGAGGAATAAATGGGATTAGGTCACGGGTTTCAAATAGAGTTAGAGCTAAAGAAGGAGTAGCAATAATGTTGAAGGATAAGCTAAGGCAGGAAAAGAAGGACTATAAATGTATTAATTCAAGGATTATGTGGAGTAAAATAAAGGTTGGATGTGAAAAGTGGGTTATAGTAAGCGTATATGCACCTGGAGAAGAGAGAAGTGTTGAGGAGAGAGAGAGAGAGATTTTGGGAAATGTTGAGTGAAAGTGTGGAGAGTTTAGAACCAAGTGTGAGAGTACTTGTGGTTGGGGATTTCAATGCTAAAGTGGGTAAAATGTTGTGAAGGTAGTAGTAGGTAAATTTGGGGTGCCAGGGGAGCCTTTAATTGAGCTATGTGTAGAAAGAGGTTTGGTAATAAGTAATACATATTTTATGAAAAAGAGGATAAATAAATATACAAGGTATGATATATATAGCACGTAATGAAAGTAGTTTATTAGATTATGTATTGGTGGATAAAAGGTTGATGGGTAGGCTTCAGGATGTGCACGTTTACAGAGGGGCAACTGATATATAGGATCATTATTTAGTTGTAGCTACAGTTAGAGTAAGAGGTAGATGGGACAAGAGGAAAATGACAAGTAAGAGGTGAAAGTGTATAAACTAAGAGAGGAGGAAGTTCGGGTGAGATACAAGCAACTATTGGCAGTAAAGTGGGCTGGTGCAAGTATGAGTAGTGGAGGGGTTGAAGAGGGTTGGAATAGTTTTAAAAATGTAGTATTAGAATGTGGGGTAGACGTTTGTGGTTATAGGAGGGTGGGTGCAGGAGGAAAGAGAAGTGATTGGTGGAATGATGAAGTAAAGGGTGTGATAAAAGAGAAAAAGGTAGCTTATGAGAGGTTTTTACAAAGCAGAAGTGTTATACGAAGAGTAGAGTACATGGAGAGTAAAAGAAAGGTGAAGAGAGTGATGAGAGAGTGCAAAAGGAGAGCAGATGATAGAGTGGGAGAGGCACTGTCAAAAAATTTGAATGAAAATAAGAAAAAATTTTGGAGCGAGATAAACAAGTTAAGAAAGCCTAGGGAACGAATGGATTTGTCAGTTAAAAACAGAGTAGGGGAGTTAGTAGATGGGGAGAGAGAGGTATTGGGTAGATGGCGAGAATATTTTGAGGAACTTTTAAATATCGACGAAGAAAAAAAAGGCGGTAAATTCATGCACTAGTCAGGGAGGTATACCATCTTGGAGGAGTGAAGAGCAGGATGTGAGTGTGGGGGAGGTGCGTGAGGCATTACGTAGAATGAAAGGGGATAAAGCAGCTGGAACTGACGGGATCATGACAGAAATGTTAAAAGCAGGGGGGGGGATATAGTGTTGGAGTGGTTGGTATTTTTGTTTAATAAATATATGAAAGAGGGCAAGGTACCTAGGAACTGGCAGAGAGCATGTATAGTCCCTTTATATAAAGGGATGGGGGACAAAAGAGACTAAAAATTATAGAGGAATATGTTTAATGAGTACAGCAGGAAAAGTGTATGGTAGGGTTATTATTGAAAGAATTAGAAGTAAGACATATTGCAGGATTGCGGATGAGCAAGGTGTTTTTAGAGTGGGTAGGGGATGTGTAGATCAAGTGTTTACATTGAAGCATATATGTGAACAGTATTTATATAAAGGTAGGGAAGTTTTTACTGCATTTATGGATTTAGAAAAGGCATATGATAGAGTGGATAGGGGAGCAATGTGGCAGATGTTACAAGTATATGGAATAGGTTGTAAGTTATTAAATGCTGTAAAGAGTTTTTATGAAGATAGTGAGGCTCAGTTTAGGGTGTGTAGAAGAGAGGGAGACTACTTCCCGGTAAAAGTAGGTCTTAGACAGGGATGTGTAATGTCACCATGGTTGTTTAATACATCTATAGATGGGGTTGTAAAAGAAGTAAATGCTAGGGTGTTAGGGAGAGGGGTGGGATTAAATTATGGGGAATCAAATACAAAATGGGAATTGACACAGTTCCTTTTTGCTGATGATACTGTGCTTATTGGAGATTCTAAAGAAAAATTGCAAAGGTTAGTGGAAGAGTTTCGGAGTGTGTGTAAAGGCAGAAAGCTGAAAGTGAACATAGAAAAGAGTAAGGTGATAAGGGTATCAAATGATTTAAAGAAAAATTGGATATCAAATTGGGGAGGAGGAGTATGGAAGAAGTGAATGTTTTCACATATTTGGGAGTTGACGTGTCAGCGGATGGATTTATGAAGGATGAGGTTAATCATAGAATTGATGAAGGAAAAAAGGTGAGTGGTGCGTTGAGGTATATGTGGAAACAAAAAACATTATCTATGGAGGCAAAGAAGGGAATGTATGAAAGTATAGTAGTACCAACACACTTATATGGTTGCGAAGCTTTAGTTGTAAATGCCGTAGCGAGGAGGCGGTTGGAGGCAATGGAGATGTCCTGTCTAATGGCAATGTATGTTGTGAATATTATGCAGAAAATTCGGAGTGTGGAAATTAGGAGAAGATGTGGAGTTAATAAAAGTATTAGTCAGAGGGCTGAAGAGGGGTTGTTGAGGTGGTTTGGTCATTTAGAGAGAATGGATCAAAGTAGAATGACATGGAGACCATATAAATCTGTAGGGTAAGGAAGGCGGGGTAGGAGTCGTCCTCGAAAAGGTTGGAGGGAGGGGGTAAAAGAGGTTTTGTGGGCGAAGGGCTTGGCCTTCCAGCAAGAGTGCGTCAGCGTGTTAGATAGGAGTGAATGGAGACGAATGGTATTTGGGACCTGACGACCTGTTGGAGTGTGAGCAGGGTAATATTTAGTAAAGGGATTCAGGGAAACCGGTTATTTTATATAGCCGGACTTGAGTCCTGGAAATGGGAAGTACAATGCCTGCACTTTAAAGGAGGGGTTTAGGATATTGGCAGTTTGGAGGGATATGTTGTGTATCTTTAAACGTATATACTTCTAAACTGTTGTATTCTGAGCACCTCTGCAAAAACAGTAATTATGTGTGAGTGAGGTGAAGGTGTTGAATGATGATGAAAGTATTTTCTTTTTGGGGTATATATCAACAAGTCGGCCGTCTCCCACCGAGGCAGGGTGACCCAAAAAAGAAAGAAAATCCCCAAAAAGAAAATACATTCATCATCATTCAACACTTTCACCACACTCACACATTATCACCTCTTTTGCAGAGGTGCTCAGAATACAACAGTTTAGAAGCATATACGTATAAAGATACACAACATATCCCTCCAAACTGCCAATATCCCAAACCCCTCCTTTAAAGTGCAGGCATTGTACTTCCCATTTCCAGGACTCAAGTCCGACTATATGAAAATAACCGGTTTCCCTGAATCCCTTCACTAAATATTACCCTGCTCACACTCCAACAGTTCGTCAGGTCCCAAGTATCATTCGTCTCCATTCACTCCTAACACGCTCATGCACGCTTGCTGGAAATCCAAGCCCCTCGCCCACAGAACCTCCTTTACCCCCTCTTCCCAACCCTTTCGAGGACGACCCCTACCCCTCCTTCCTTCCCCTATAGATTTATATGCTTTCCATGTTATTCTACTTTGATCCATTCTCTCTAAATGACCAAACCACCTCAACAACCCCTCTTCTGCCCTCTGACTAATGCTTTTATAAACTCCACACCTCCTCCTAATTTCCACACTCCGAATTTTCTGCATAATATTTACACCACATATTGCCCTTAGACAGGACATCTGATATGGGTGTGAAGCATGGGTGATGAATGTTGCAGCGAGGAGAAGGCTGGAGGCAGTGGAGATGTCATGTCTGAGGGCAATGTGTGGTGTGAATATAATGCAGAGAATTCGTAGTTTGGAAGTTAGGAGGAGGTGCGGGATTACCAAAACTGTTGTCCAGAGGGCTGAGGAAGGGTTGTTGAGGTGGTTCGGACATGTAGAGAGAATGGAGCGAAAGAGAATGACTTCAAGAGTGTATCAGTCTGTAGTGGAAGGAAGGCGGGGTAGGGGTCGGCCTAGGAAAGGTTGGAGAGAGGGGGTAAAGGAGGTTTTGTGTGCGAGGGGCTTGGACTTCCAGCAGGCATGTGTGAGCGTGTTTGATAGGAGTGAATGGAGACAAATGGTTTTTAATACTTGACGTGCTGTTGGAGTGTGAGCAAAGTAACATTTATGAAGGGGTTCAGGGGAACCGGCAGGCCGGACTTGAGTCCTGGAGATGGGAAGTACAGTGCCTGCACTCTGAAGGAGGGGTGTTAACGTTGCAGTTCAAAAACTGTAGTGTAAAGCACCCTTCTGGCAAGACAGTGATGGAGTGAATGATGGTGAAAGTTTTTCTTTTACGGGCCACCCTGCCTTGGTGGGAATCGGCCAGTGTGATAATAAAAAAAATATATATATATATATATATATATATATATATATATATATATATATATATGGGTAGCAAATACGTTGGAAAGCAAACTTTGGTTATGAGGGCTGGATGTTTTACGTCACAATCCCTGCCCATACATGTGAGTGCAATGTGGGTACATGTACCCATTATCTCTCTGCGAGACGCAGCTCTCCAGCTATATTTCTGCGTATATCATTATATATATATATATATATATATATATATATATATATATATATATATATATATATATATATTATATATATATTTGTGTGTGTGTGTGTGTGTGTGTATATATATATATATATATATATATATATATACATATATATATATATACATATATATATATATATATATATATATATATATATATATATATATATATATATATATATATATATATATGTCTATATAGTTTTCTTGTGAAAATAACTATTATCTCCCATTACTCAAGAACCTCTGCATATATACGCCTTCTCTGTAGATTTGCTCACACAGTATACAAAAACTCTGGAGATGTGCACAATACATACCCTGAAGATGTGTACACAAACACACGCTGGAGATGTGTACACACTCGTCGAATATATGAAGCTACACACTCTGGAGGTGCGTACATACACACACCCTGGAGATGTGTGGACACACACCCTAAAGATGTGCAGATAAAACCCCTTGAAAGTGTACACACACAAACACACACACATCCTGAAGATGTGGACATACACACTCCATGAAGATGTGCCGATACACACTCTCGAGATGTGTTCACTCAAACCTTGGAGATGTACACATACATACCGTGGAGATATGCACACACACCCTGGAGATGTGCACACATACACACTACAGAAGTACTCATCTATATGTGATTAAGGGGTCGAGTCTGCAATCCTGGGCCCCGTTTCTCCGCCTGAGTCTGTTCTTAGCCCCGCCTCTCCACTGGCCGCTACTAAATCACTCTTTAGGCTGCGTGAGCCCTGTCATACCTATTCCTAAAACTATGAGTAGATCCTGTCTCTACCGCTATGCTGACTAAGTCTTTCCACTTCCTGACCAATCTAGGGCTAAAAATATAATTCCTAACATTCTTGTGATCTATCTATGTTTTTAACCTTTGCACTTTTTCTCGCTACTTCATATGCTTTATCAAGTGTGGGTTCGATACTGGTGTTGCATACTCCAAGATAATCCTGACATATGCCGTATATAAGTGTCGTGAATGACTTTGTCGTAGCTCCTGAAAGTTACCCTCAGATTTGTCAGACGAGTGTTTGCTGCGGTGGTTAATCGGTTAATGTGCGCCTCAGGCGATAGGCTGCGAATTATGCTTTCCCCTAGAATCCTCCTTGAAGGTATGCGATGTTTGTCCCCCAAGCCTCTGCTTTATTTCTGTTTCTCTTTGACCTGGAGATGCGCACATGCCCAAAATATGTACAAAGTACAGAATTACACAGATGTGCACACCACACGCATGTAGACACACCAAAGATATACTCAAAACAGATGTTCACGCACTGTAGCCGCACACCCACACTTTAGACGTACAGTACCTTGGGGAATGAGAAACAATCAATTCCATCCAAGTAAAGGGCGTGTAGTTCCAATTCTTTGCATCAAGAACCCTTGAAGGGTTCGAATCTCAAAAAAAAAAAAATACTTTGGATTGTTACTAGTGTTTATTGTGTTTTAACAGCTAATAAATGATATTAGGAAACACGAGCTAGACTTTACCCCTGTTGATGAAAAAGACATACAAGCAACACTTGGCTATCTTTATTGCCGAAACGTTTCGCCTGCGAGTAATCTTCCTTAGTCGAATACAAGTGAATATAATAAGTCATATTTCAATAATATTTCCCCTTATGTCTGTCAAGAGTGTGTTCTTGTGTTACACTTGTCATAGTCATCAATTTGTCGCTATTATATATTATTAATAATATGATATTTTCCCCAGTTGTACCACTAAGATACTTGATGTAAAAGTAGCAACTGGGTTGTAGAAGTGGCCTCAGCAAGTTTCCCAAGCATTCAGTGGTGGGCTAGCCAAGCATCATAAGGTAGGATATCGAGGTAGAATACTGCCCTGTCATTTGACTTGCTATCAATTCGAATCCCGAAAAAACTACACGCCCGTGTAGTTACTCTAGATTTAGATCTAATCTAAACCTGGAGTAAACAGTTTACACAACGAGAGAGAGAGAGAGAGAGAGAGAGAGAGAGAGAGAGAGAGAGAGAGAGAGAGAGAGAGAGAGAGAGAGAGAGAGCAAGGGACCCTCCTTGGCTAGCTGCAAGAACTGTGTCAAAACTGTCAGTGGTGACAATAAGGCAGGAGGAGGTGTATTTCCTTCTTAAATCGCTTGACCAAGAAAAGGCTGTGGGCCCAGACAAGTTGAGCCCAAGATTGTTGAGAAGATGTACAGACCAGCTAGCAGCACCTCTAACTCGCATCTTTCAGCACTGCCTAGTACAGTGTAAATGGCCCTCTCTATGGAAAGAGGCAAATGTAGTCCCTGTTCACAAAAAGAAGAGCAGAGCAGAAATCAGCAACTACAGGCCAGTGTCACTCCTGTCAATCACTGGTAAGATCCTTGAGACAATAATCTCAAGACAAATGACAGAGTTTTTGACTACCACTCACTACTTTGTGATCGTCAATATGGCTTCAGGAAAGGTTACTCTGCTGCTGATCTGTTGTTAAACCTCTCCACTAAGTGGCACCAGTCACTGGATGAATCCAAAGTCAGCTGTGTGGTAGCACTGGACATTGCTGGCGCTTTCGACCGAGTGTGGCACTGGGAATTGCAGGCTCTACGCTATGTCTCCTCAGTGATTACCTTCATGGTAGATCTCTAAGTGTAGTTCTCAATGGAACGGAATCAGCAAGACATCCTATTGGGGCAAGTGTTCCACAAGGAAGCGTGCTGGGTCCATTGTTATGGAATGTCTACTTCAACGACCTTCTTCATCTCATCCCAGAATCACATGCATATGCAGACGACTGTACACTGACATTCAATTATCCAAGAGAAGAAATGCCAGCTGCTCTAAGCTACATCAATCACCAGCTGAGAGCTATATCAGCTTGGGGAAATAGAGGCCTGGTCACAGACCGGGCCGCGGGGGCGTTGACCCCCGGAACTCTCTCCAGGTAAACTCCAGGTAACATTTGCACCTGAGAAAACGCAAATGATGATCGTCTCTAGGCACCATGATGGTAATGCTGGTGCAGTAGTAAGGATGAATGGGAGGGTGTTGGCACCTGGAGAAGAAGTTGATATCCTTGGGGTGAAATCTGACTCCAAACTAACCATGAAGAACCATGTTGTAAATCTTGCAAACAAGGCAGCCAGGAAGCGTACAGCACTTCGCCGTATCTCGCATCTGCTTGACAGTAGGGGTTGCAAGATCCTGTACGAGGCACAAGTACGCTCACACCTTGAGTATGCTCCACTTTCTTGGTTTGCCTGCCCCCCCTCTCATCTGCGACTGCTTGACAGAGTAGAGAACAGAGCAAGACGGCTCATCTCTCGCCTGGACCCATCCTGGATAGGTCTGTCATTTCAGCAGAGCCTTCAACATAGGAGGGATGTGGGTGGCCTTACTGTTATGTACAAGGCCAATATTGTCAAAATACCACACTTGGATCCACTTCGAGGACAGCGTGAAACAAGCTTTTATGCCACAAGACGGGCAGAAAGCAGCAACCACTCTGGCTGTACCCTTCTCCAGAACATCATTCCATCTGAGATCATACATACCCAGGATGACTCGAGTATGGAACACATTCGTACAGCATAATGATGTCAACGAGATAAAGTCAGTTGATCAAATGAAAATGCTGGCCCACAGATGGCTCCAACTTCATCCTGTTCCCTACTTGTATGTCTCATAATAAAAATGCTGATATAATGAGCTGATGTAGGTAACAGCTCTTAGCTTGCCAATAAAGTTAGGAACCCTAACCAGTAAATAGCTTGTCAATAAAGCTAGGGATCCTTAACCTTGTCAAAGCCTGTGTAAAAAAAAAAAGAGCGAGAGAGAGTGAGAGAGAGCGAGAGCGAGAGAACGAGAGAGAGCGAGAGAGAGAGAACGAGAGAGAGCGGGAGAGGAGAAAGAATGAAGACAGGGAGAGGGTGAGGAGGGGAAGGGAAGGAAAGAAGGGGAAGAAGAGGAGGGGAAAAGAAGAAACATCCCACATTTGGTTGAACATTAAAAAAAATAAACTAAGTAACTTTCAAGAGACGTGACATCAGCAGGCACGAGCCTGGGATACACTGGCCCTATTTTGAGTACACGTGACCTAAAGTAAAGTTCATAAGATCAGCACAGCATGCAAGATAACACTTTTACACCACATTATTTTCTGCTTACATGATTCACGAAAAAAATTCATAACAGCATTACAATTATTATGAAGAAATCAAACACAGTGACCTTGTAATGGATTCCATAACAGATGTCAGTATGTGTTAGTCTCAGGGACTCATCATTAATTCTTACCTAAAAATTTCAGGCCCTTCATCTTCGTCTTGTCTCACGGCTAAATAGACGACCTCTCATCCATCTTGCTACACCAAATTAAGGAAATTCCTTTAACGTCTCTAAGAATTCGTGTTACCGTAAATCCATGATAATACAAAACAAGCCCCAAACACTTGTTATCCTAAAATTTTCATTATACTGGGCAAGAAATGAATACTTAACAAAGGAACTTGAGAGGTTTCATCTCGTTATACTTGTGGCATTTGAGGATGCAAGAGCAAAAACATTGTTTCCCAAACACACTGAAGGTGGATGGCAAAAGTTCTGTTATTCAACACCCAGTTCAACGCCTGTTTGTATTTTTTTTAATATATTTACGTACAGTATCTACTAATCAAAGATTTTCAATATTCTGTAATGGACGATACAGAATTTTCGTAACTGTGTGGTCACTGAGTTGTCTAATCTCATCACTACGAATGAAAGTGTAAGATAAATAAAAATACGATATTAGATTTTTTTCCTCAACACAAGAAGTAATTTAGACATAGCCACAAACCTGTGCTGGAGGAATACTGGATTAGGCTACGTAAGGTTTGTCAGGAAACAGGGAAATGTTTCCTCACGCGGGTCTTAGTAATATAATAACCCACAGCTGGAGTGTTTTGGTCAACTGACCGAGGCCTTCCGCTGGCTTACGGTACACCCCTTTAAAAATTATGTTTGTGATTATAACCATTATATTTTGGGAGAAATGTGTAGGTAGGTGCGATGATAATCTGTTCATTGATCAGTTAGACTAGTAGTCATCACAACGTCAAGGGAGTAATACCTGGACAACATCGACCGAGAACAACGCCACCAAATTAAGAAAGGAATTCAACTTGTGTCGTTAAGGTAATGGAGGAAGGTAACTTCATCGTAATTAAGGAGAGTAGTCAACGGTGGCTCATGCGCTATGGATAAGTGGTTACGAGTGTGGCCAAGAATGATGGCAACTAAGACAAGAATGCTGGTAGCAAGACTAAGAATAGTGATAGCAAGGCCAAGAATGCTGGTAGCAAGACCAAGAATAGTGGTAGCAAGGCCAAGAATAGTGGCAGTAAGACCAAGAATGGTGGTAGCAAGTACAAGAATGGTGGTAGTAAGGCCAAGAAAGGCGGTAGTAAGGCCAAGAAAAAGTGGTAGTAAGACCAAGAATTGTGGTAGCGAAACCAAGAATAGTAAGTCCAAGAACGGTGGCAGTAAGGTCAAGAAGGTGATAGTAAGACCAAGAATTGTGGTACCAAAGCCAAGAATAGTAAAACCAAGAATGGTGGTAGTAAGGCCAAGGTGGTAATAAGGCCAAGAAAGGTGGTAGTAGGCCAAGAAAAGTGGTAAAAAGGCCAAGAATGGTGGAAGAAACGCCAAGAAGGCCGGTAAAAGGCCAAGAAAGGTGGTAGTAGGCCAAGAAAAATGGTAAAAAGGCCAAGAATGGTGGTAGCAAGGCCAAGAATGATGGCAGCAAGGCCAAGAATGATGGTAGCAAAGCCAAGAAAAGTGGTAATAAGGCCAAGAATAATGGTAGCAAGGCTAAGAATGGTGGTAGCAAGGTCAAGAAAAATGGTAGTAAGGACAATAATGGTAGTAGCAAGGCCAAGAAAGGTTGTAGTAAGGACAAGAATGGCGGAAGCAAGGCCAAGAGTGGTGGTAGCAAGACTAAGTATGGCGGTAGGAAGGCCAAAAATGGTTTAAGTGGAGTCAAAGAATGATGGTAATGAAGGAAAGAATGTTCGTACTGAGGGAAAGAATGATGGAAGTGAGGCAAATAAATATTGGTAATGGGGAAAGAATGATGGTAATGAGGGAAGCATGATGATGCTGGACCACTAATGAAGGTAGTGAAGGAAGAAATACATAATACAAACAGGTAGAAATTTAATCCCAAGAGCAAATGAACATGAAAGGTCTGTTAAATATAACCCAGGTGACTCGCTGTTCCAGCATTAGAAGACAAGGTAATCAGTCACTTAGTCTAGCAGAACTATGCACAGACGACAGTGGAAGATGAGGTAATCAGTCTCCCAGCCTGGAAGCGGGTATTCAGTATCTTAATTTTAATGAATCTCATTAAGACTAAAGTATGTTAACACCGGTTTCCAGGCTGAGGGACTGATTACTTCATCTTCTGCTGTTTTCAAAATTCCAACATGTCAAGGGCTGTATATTTGTTGGCAAAATTACCGACAATATGTAAAGTAAAAGGACACAAGTGCAACTAATGTGACATTTTATTGTGGCAACGTTTCGCTCTCCGGGAGCTTTATCAAGCCGTTACAACGGCTTGATAACCCTCCCGGAGAGCGAAACGTTGCCACAATAAAATCTCACATTAGTTGCATTTGTCCTTTTACTTTACCTGTCAAGAGTTATAACATTGGAAATCAGGAGTTCATGAGTGTGTACCTCGATCGAGACAGAACACAGGAGGAAAGGATGATACTGAGTGCAAAAACGAAAGGAGGAATGGGAGGAAATGAAAAAGGAGAGCAGAATAACCCAGGAACAGGTGGAAGAACAAGCACACCCCCCAGAAACACCTGCAGAAGGACTCCAGCCACGACACCCCCAAGGCAACTGAATAATCCAAACCAACCATCACACACCGATCCCTCTGTTCCCACCCCCTGCACCACGAACCCTACCCCTACAGCAACCCCCTATGGGAGCTTTTCCTCCACCTCCACTGCAACCCCCCACAGGCCCCCACCAGGGCTCCTGCTCTCCCAACCCCAGTATTCCCCCAGGACCACAGTTACAATATTAGAACAGAAGTTGAAGGTTTGGTACACAAATGCGGATGGATTAATGAATAAATATGAGGAATGGCAAGAAAGAATCAATGAGAAGTCCCCAGACATCATAGCAGTTACAGAAACAAAACTCACAGAGACAATAACAGATGCAATCATCCCACCAAGATACCAGATCATGAGGAAAGATAGAAGGGGCAGAGGGGGAGGAGGGGTTGCTCTGCTCGTAAAAAAACTGATGGAAATTCGAGAAAATGGGAGGCATAGACGAGACAGGAGAAAGGGACTACATAGTAGGTACACTTCAGTCTGGGGAGCACAAGGTGATCAATGAAGTGATGTATAATCCACCACAGAACTGCAGGAGGCCAAGAGAGGAATATGAAGAGAGCAACAGAGCAATGGTGGACACACTGAGGTGGCAAGAAGAGCTCACTCCAGCAGAGCAAAGTTGCTGGTTATGGGGGATTTCAACCACAGGGAGATTGACTGGGAAAACCTGGAGCCACATGGGGGTCCCGAAACATGGAGAGCCAAGATGTTGGATGTGGTGCTGGAAAACCTCATGCACCAACATGTTAAGGACACTACCAGAGTGAGAGGGGAGGATGAACCAGCAAGATTGGACCTTGTGTTCACCCTGGGCAGTTCAGACGTTGAGGACATCACACATGAGAGTCCCCTAGGAGCTAGTGACCACGTGGTTCTGTGCTTTGAATACATAGTAGAGTTGCAAGTGGAGAGAGTAACAAGAGTTGAATGGGAAAAGCTAGACTATAAAAGAGGGGACTACATAGGGTTGAGGAACTTCCTGCAGGAGGTTCCGTGGGACAGAGAACTGGCAGGAAAGCCAGTAAATGAAATGATGGAATATGTAACAACAAAATGCAAGGAGTCAGTGGAAAGGTTTATTCCCAAGGGCAACAGAAACAATGGGAAGACCAGAACGAGCCCCTGGTTTACCCGACGGTGTAAGGAGGCAAAAACAAAGTGCAATAGAGAATGGAAAAAGTACAGAAGGCAGAGAACACATGAAAATAGGGAGATTAGTCGCAGAGCCAGGAACGATTATGCACAGGTAAGGAGGGAGGCCCAGCGACAGTATGAAAATAACATAGCATCGAAAATCAAGACTGACCCGAAACTGTTGTATAGCCACATCAGGACGAAGACAACAGTCAAAGACCAGGTGATCAGACTGAGGACAGAAGGTGGAGAACTCACAAGAAATGATCAGGAGGTATGTGAGGAGCTAAACAGGAGATTTAAGGAAATTTTTACAGTAGAGACAGGAAGGGCTCTGGGAAGACAGCACAGAAGGGAACATCAAGAGGGAATATACCAACAAGTGTTGGATGACATACGAACAACCGAGGAGGAGGTGCAGAAGCTGCTAAGTGACCTTGATACCTCAAAGGCGATGGGACCGGACATCTCCCTGTGGGTCCTTAGAGAAGGAGCAGAGATGCTGTGCGTGCCCCTAACCACAATCTTCAACACATCCCTTGAAACTGGGCAACTACCTGAGAAATGGAAAACAGCAAATGTAGTCCCCATATTTAAGAAAGGAAACAGAAATGAGGCACTAAACTACAGACCTGTGTCTCTGACATGTATTGTGTGCAAAGTCATGGAGAAGATTATCAGGAGGAGAGTGGTGGAACACCTGGAACGGAACAAGATTATAAATGAAAACCAGCATAGGTTCATGGAAGGCAAATCCTGTGGCAAAAACCTTCTGGAGTTTTATGACAAGGTAACAGAAGTAAGACACGAGAGAGAGGGGTGGGTTGACTGCATTTTCCTAGACTGCAGGAAGGCCTTTGACACAGTTCCCCACAAGAGATTAATGCAGAAGCTGGAGGATCAGGCGCATATAACAGGGAGGGCACTGCAATGGATCAGGGAATACCTGACAGGGAAGCAACAACGAGTCATGGTACGTGAAGAGGTATCACAGTGGGCGCCTGTGACGAGCGGGGTCCCACAGGGGTCAGTTCTAGGACCAGTGCTATTTTTTGATATATGCGAACGACATGATGGAAGGAATAGACTTTGAAGTGTCCCTATTCGCAGATTATGTGAAGCTGATGAGAAGAATTAAATCGGATGAGGCAGGACTGCAAAGAGACCTGGACAGGCTGGACATGTGGTCCAGAAACTGGCTTCTCGAATTCAACCCTGCCAAATGCAAATTCATGAAGATTGGGGAGGGGCAAAGAAGACCGCAGACAGAGTATAGGCTAGGTGGACAAAGACTACAGACCTCACTCAGGGAGAAAGACCTTGGGGTGACCATAACACCGAGCACGTCACCGGAGGCACACATCAACCAAATAACTGCTGCAGCATACGAGCGCCTGGCAAACCTGAGAATAGCGTTCCGATACCTTAATAAGGAATCGTTCAAGACACTGTACACTGTGTATGTTAGGCCCATACTGGAGTATGCAGCACCAGTCTGGAACCCACACCTGGTCAAGCACGTCAAGAAGTTAGAGAAAGTACAAAGGTTTGCAACAAGGCTAGTCCCAGAGCTCAGGGGAATGTCGTACGAGGAAAGGTTGAGAGAAATTGGACTGACGACACTGAAGGACAGAAGGGTCAGGGGAGACATGATAACGACATACAAGATACTGCGGGGAATAGACAAGGTGGACAGAGATTGGATGTTCCAGAGAGGGGACACAGAAACAAGGGGTCACAACTGGAAGCTGAAGGCTCAGACGAATCACAGGGACGTTAGGAAGTAGTTCTTCAGTCATAGAGTCGTCAGGAAGTGGAATAGCCTAGCAAGTGAAGTAGTGGAGGCAGGAACCATACATAGTTTTAAGAAGAGGTATGACAAAGCTCAGGAAGCAGAGAGGGAGAGGACCTAGTAGCGATCAGTGAAGAGGCGGGGCCAGGAGCTGAGTCTCGACCCCTGCAACCACAATTAGGTGAGTACAATTAGGTGAGTACACACACACACACACTAAAAAGTGACATCAGCGTCAACTTTAAATAATTCTCCTTGTTCAGCTAGTCAAATTAACCCGTTAATTACTGGACCATGAGCAAAATTTATACGTTCTGCTCGCACAAAGACCACGCAAGACTGATTAATGACTCAATTATCCTCCCTGATTAGTGAATCTATTGCCAGCTATGAATAATAGCAGGATAAATCCCAGTTCTTTATTATCTCGCTGCATATCTGCCCTTTAATTGAAATGGAAATAAGATTTATTTTTAACTCTAACAGTCCCAAGGTGAATATTCACATGCTGTTGCTCAGCAGCAGAATCAGCAACAGCAGTAGCAGCAGTAACCGTAGCCTCATCAGCTTCAGGAACAGCAGTAGCAGCAACAGTAGCAGCAGCAGCAGCAGCAACAACAACAGTAGCATCATCATCATCATCAGCAGCAGCAGCAACAACATCAGAATCTAGATGGTTGCTTCAAGCGCCACAGGTGAGGAGGTTAAAGAGCTAGCTGGACTTTTATCTAATCATGGGAAAGCACTAAATCCGTAGGGATCGTACAGCACCTTGGGAAAGGGGGTAATCAGGTCTCATCTAAGGAAAAGAAAGGTAGCTGTAATTCCAGAGATGAAGATTCCTTCGGGTGTAGCAGGGCCCCCTTCCCCTCCTTGAGCGAAGAGGTAGATAAATTACGTAATTAGCAGCACACACCACCACAATTCTCAGTAATGATGGAAGAGGTAGATGAGTCATTAGCAACACATATCACAACATATGTCTCTATATTGAAGGGAGAGGGAGCTGAGTTATTAGTAGCACATATCATCACATATGTCTCAATAATGAAGGAAGAGGCAGCTAAGTTGAGTCATTAGTAGCACATATCACCATATATGTCTCAATAATGAAGGAAGAGGCAGCTAAGTTGAGTCATTAGTAGCACATATCACCACATGTCTCAATAATGAAGGAAGAGGCAGCTGAGTCATTAGTAGCACATATCACCACATATGTCTCAATAATGAAGGAAGAGGCAGCTAAGTTGATTGATTAACAGAACACACCACCACATAATTCAGTAATGAAGGAAGGGGTAGCTAAGTTGAATCATTAGCAGCACACACCACCAATCTCAGTAATAGCTCCACTCTACCATCCACCTCACACACACCTTAATGGCACTAAAATACTCTCAAACAGAATACAAAGTCAACGTGCATCTAACGACTGCTTCCCCTTAACCGTTAAATTGGCAAATCATCCAGAGTTGCAGGCTGTTGAAGCCTTATTGTTAGTCTTACAAGAAGACGATGTTAGGCCGGTCATCAGTTGCTGACACACAAGACAGTGGTAAAGCCAAACGAAAAGAAAATATTGATCATTGCCTTTGGAGAAATGTTACATGTTAGCTCGTGATGCCTACCAAGATAGTAAATATACTATACAAGAAGCTACTGTAAGGATACTGCGTGTAGGTGGTGAGAGTAGTGAGGGTTAGTAATTCTCCTACACTCTCCTTTCTAATTCTTGTCGTTTGTTGAAATGCCATTTAAAAATGTATATATATGAGGAGGTATGTACAGTATAAGCCTTAAGATAACTGTTATGTTTGACAGGACATGTTAATCAAATTCACTTTTCTCCTGTCGATCGTCTTCCTTGGTCCACTTTATTTCTTAACATTTTACTCCACTGTACGTCCCTAAAAAGATTTATTCGAAGTTGTTTTTTAAACAGTATACTTTTCTAACGATAATTTTAAAATTTACTAAAAGAAATCGGACCTCTATCGTTCTCCGCATCGTTCACGCCATACAGCCTCTTTAAAAGGAATAATCGACACCTGTTCTCTTCACAGATGTGAGAAACTAGTGTCCATCTCGTTATTAGCGGACGGAGGATCAAGCCTCCAATACTCCGTGCTAAAAAGCCCTCTCGGGTTTAGTACTCCATAAAAATAAGAATTTTCTCGACAGATGAGTGAGTTTCCCCAACACTGGACGGGCAGAGGCAGCTTCCTAATCTTCCATAACTCAAGACTGACGTCGTCCTTAGCATCCCCTGAGAGGAGTGGACGCACCTCTTCCTGCACTAAAGCTCTGACCATATCAGGGCTTAATCACTATTACTGATCTTAATAAATCCCCCAAATTAGCTTAGCCCTGGGGTTTTCACCCAAGTAAAGAGTTGTAATGCATGCTGTAGACGAACCCCAGGGTGAGCAGCCTCTCACTCAGAATTAAGACAATCAGAAGTAACTGGTTTGCGCTTGTGGCTTGAAATGCCAATTAGTTTCAGTATCAAATGTTTGATAGTAATGTGGGTTGAAACACTTTTTTTTTTTTTTGCCCCCTCTATTGCTCAACATGAACTATAAAAGTTTCTTGTCAAATCTTGACTTAATTATTGCAACTAAACACGAAAATAAAAAAAAAGTTATTTCTACCCAGCGTTTTTAAATAGAAAGCAGTTCCTTCCTATGCAAAATAACGAGCAAACAGAATCAAATATGATGAGAAAATAAAATTCTTACCATACACAATATAAAAACACTCACATCATCTCGTCCGAGTCATGTCACTTAAATCAATTCACTTGAGTAAACAATATCACATTTTCGTTTCAGCAGCGTATCTAGATAGTCGTAACCTTTTATTACTAGACTCAAAGAGAATATAGGAAACTTGTTTCAAGCTACCAGGAACACATTTATCAAAGTAAATTTACAGACAAATGTCAGTGATACATATGACACTCTTCCTTACTGAAAGTTGACTGCCCAAACGTCGACGTTGTTTCACTAATATATCACTGGGTATGATTCACTAAGCCATAATTAAGTAAATGACCATAATGTAGTCTCGTCACTCGTGCACCCGGGTATAACCCCCTGGTAGCAGCAACAGAATGCAGTCTCGTGCATCCCTGTACATCACTCTAGCAGCAGAATACATGCGTACACTACCTTCTAAGCATTCATAAAATACATTAAGTTTGACAGAATTGTAATAATGTCTATCATTCGAGTCCCTGAATGATATGTGGCTTGGAAGAACAGCCATTTGTTAAATCTATCGCTCGAACAACGATTGAATGATGAATGGCTTGCTCGAACAGCCACTGCATAAATGGTTTGTAAGTGATAACTACTGAACTACCACTAAACAATGAATGTCTTGCTCGACTAACAGTTACGTTATAACGGTTACCTGAAATATACCTGGAGGGAGTTTCGAGGGTCAACGACCCCGCGGCCGGGTCCGTGACCAGGCCTCGCAGTGGATAAGGGTCTGATCTGCCAGGCTGTTACTGTTGGCCGCACGTAAACCGACGTAAGAGCCACAACCCGGCTACTCAGGAATTGACTTTCGGTGCGTGTCCAGCGCCTTCTTGAAGACTGCCAGGGGTCTATTGGTAATCCCCCTTATGTATGCTGGGAAGCATTTGAACAATCTTGGGTTCCTGACATTTACTGTTCTGTCTCTTAGCATACTCGTGGCACCCCTGCCTTTCATTGGGGGGATGTTGCATCTCTTGCCAAGTCTTCTGCTTTCATAGGGGGTGATTTTCGTGTGAAGATTTGGAACTAGTCCTTCTAGGATTTTCCATATTAGCATGTATCTTTCTCGCCTGCGTTCCAGGGAGTACAAATCAAGGGATTTCAACCGTCCCCAGTAATTTAGGTACTTTATCGTGCTTATACGTACTGTGAAAATTCTTTGTATATTCTCCAGGTCTGCAATTTCGCCTGCCTTGAAGGGGACCGTTAGTGCATAGAAATATTCCAGCCTAGAGAAAACAAGCGATTTGAAGAGAATCATATGCTTGGCATCCCTAGTTTTGAAGGTTCTCCTTATCTGTCCTTTCATTTTCCTAGCAGATGTGGTAGATATATTGCTGTGGTGTTTGATTATTATTATTATTATTATTATTATTATTATAATCAAGGGGAAGCGCTTAACCCGGAGGATTATACAGCGCCTGGGGGGGGGGATGTGGAAGGCATTCAGGCTTAATTCGGGGAACTGGAGCACAGATCCAATTTCCTAAATCAAGAGCCCCTCACCAACATCAAGGAACCTTCCTTGAGGGGTGTGGTGTTTGAAAGTTAGATCCTCTGACATTATCACTCCCAGGTCGTTCGCATTACTTTTTCGCTCTATTGTGTGATTGGAATTATTTTATACTCCGATAAAGTTTTAATTTTCTCGACTTTTCCAAAGCGGAGTAATTGAAATGTCTTCAATGAACTTCACATTTTCTGCAGCCCATTTAAAGATTTGGTTCATGTCCGCTTGGACACTTGTAGTGTCTTCGATGAATGTTATCGTGTCAGGTGTCATCCTCAAAGGAAGACACGACGCTGTGGCTTACATCTATGTCTATGTTAGCTATGAGGATGAGGAACAGGATGGGAGCGAATAATGTACTTTGTGGGACAGAGCTTGCCACTGTAGCCGCCTCTGACTTTGTTTATTATTACTCCTTGTGTTCTATTTGTTAGGAAGTTATAGATCCATCTACCAACTTTTCCTATTATTCCCTTAACACGCATTTTGTATGCTATTACACCATGATCACACTTGTCGAAGGCTTTCGCAAAGTCTGTGTACTCTACATCAGCATTTTGTTTGTCCTCCAGAGCATCAAAGAACATGTCAAGCGGTCCAGTAGTTGAGATAGGCTGGAGCAACCGGCTCTAAACCCATGCTGCCCTGGGTTGTGCAACTGTGGGACGTAAGTGCTATCGGTCTGTAATTCTTTAGAAATTGCTTTACTGCCACCTTTGTGGAGTGGGGCTATATTTGTTGTTTTTGTGACTGTAGGATGACTCCTGTGTTCATGCTCCCTCTCCATAGAATGCTTAAGGCACGTGAAAGGGGCTTCTTGCAGTTCTTGATGAACACGGAGTTCTACGATTCTGCGCCTGAGGCAGAATGCATGGGTATTTCATTTATTGCTTTTTTTTCAAAATCTTGTGGTATTAGGATATCAGAAATTTCTGAATGAACGAAATTTTATCTCGGTCATAAAGAAAAAATAATTTAGATTGTCGACTCTTAGTCTGTTTAACGACTCATAGAAGTTATTATAACCAGAGTTATTATGGAAATTGGAATATCCGTATGCGAGTAACCAAAAGAGGTTTACATGGCTAGATAAAGCTCTCAGCGAAACGTTGACCCAGTCAAAGCTTGTTCTGCATCGTGTCTTTTCTTCATACTATGGGGAGTGCGCCATTTAGATAAAAAAAAAAAGCTTTCAAGTTACCCACAGGCGATACCATATGAATATTAGTTAAAAAAATTTAAATAGTTTTTTAACAAGATGTCATTTTCTACCTATCCATCTTTATTTTACTGTTGATAAACACTATTTTCCTACAAACCTTTTGCACTGTCTGTGTACTCACCTGTATGTGATTGCAGGGGTCGAGTCACAACACCTGAGTGTGGTGGTGGTGGTGGTGTGTGTGCGAGTAGTAGTTACTAGTTGTCAAAGGCACTTATCGATAGACGCTTGACTTTTTTTGTGTGAGTGTGTGTGCTTACCTATATGTGATTGCAAGGGTCGAGTCACATAACCTGTGGTCTGTGGTGTGTGTGTACTCACCTACTCACCTAGTTGAGGCTGCAGGGGTAGAGTCCAAGCTCCTGGCCCCGCCTCTTCACTGGTCGCTACTAGGTCACTCTCCCTGAACCGTGAGCTTTACCGTACCTCTGCTTAAAGCTATGTATGGATTCTGCCTCCACTACATCGCTTCCCAAACTATTCCACTTCCTGACTACTCTGTGGCTGAAGAAATACTTCCTAACATCCCTGTGATTCATCTGTGCCTTCAACTTCCAACTGTGCCCCCTTGTTGTTGTGTCCCATCTCTGGAACATCCTGTCTTTGTCCACCTTGTCAATTCCTCTCAGTATTTTGTATGTCGTTATCATGTCCTCCCTATCTCTCCTGTCCTCCAGTGTCGTCAGGTTGATTTCCCTTAAACTCTCCTCGCAGGACATACCTCTTAGCTCTGGGACTAGTCTTGCTGCAAACCTTTGCACTTTCTCTAGTTTCTTTACGTGCTTGGCTAGGTGTGGGTTCCAAACTGATGCCGCATACTCCAATATGGGCCTAACATAGACGGTGTACAGGGTCCTGAACGTGTGTGTGTGTGTGTGTAGTTGCTAGCTGTCAAAGGCACTTGGCCTGATTTCTGTGTGAGTGTCGTGTGTTTTGGCCATCATAATTAGTGAAATAATGAGGAGAAAGAAGCATTCGAATTGCAAAGAGGTTACTCTAGTGACCCTATGGAAGCCTCCGATTTGTAAAGGGCTGTTCAATTTGGCTTTTCCAGAAACCTTAAGCTTGTAAAGGATTCTGAAGAACCATGACGATTTTCGTCATGGTTCTTCGGAATCCTTCGACTCGTGAAGCATTCCTCCACAGGATCCTCTTGGAGGCCTTCGATTTGTGAAGGGTTCTTTCACTGGATCCTTTTGAAAGCCACGAACTTGTGAAAGGTTCCTCAGTGGGATCCTTTTGGAAGCCTTCAGCTTGTGAATGGTTCCCTAATAATAGAAAGCAACAAGCCAAGAAGTTGAAGAAAGAATTAAGAAATTTTGTTTTTATCAATTATTATATTACTGTGTTCGGGTTGTAAACATACGAGGTGGTAGACACAAAGATGCATCACCGCTGGTCGTGTCCAGATGGCAGACACACTAGGTGCATCACCACTGGCCATGCCCAGAGGGTAGACATACAAGGTGCATCACCGCTGGTCGTGCCCAGATGGCAGACACACGAGATGCATCACAGCTGGTCGTGCCCAGATGGCAGACAAACGAGGTGCATCACCACTGGCCATGCCCAGGTGGTAGACACACGAGGTGCATCACCACTGGCCGTGCTCGGGTGGTAGACACACGATGTAAATCACCGCTGGTCGTACCCAGGCGGTAGACACGCGAAGTGCATCACCACTGGTAGTGCTCAGGTGGTAGACACACGAGGTGCACCACCGCTTGCCTTGCCCAGGTGTCGACCAACCCAGCGTGACAGGAGGCGCCCTCTCCAGCCGACCTTGTTGGTTCTCACTTTCTTGCCCCAGAGTACATCGGAACAGCGCGCGCCACCCACATCTGCTCGAATAAACTCTCTGTGGGGGTTAATACTCCCATTAATCACCTGCACTTTATGAGCAGTTAAAAGATTGCAACACGATGACAGTTGGTTCATATTATCGAAATAAAATCCCAAATCCCAATAGCAACCGAAGGAAAGTTAGAAAAATATCGAAGTCGCAGACAACGGCAAAGATCTACTGAGGCGAAATTAGTTAGTGAAGAGTAAGGTGATGCCGACCATGTGAGAAGTGGGAGCTGAACAGATCGCGGGGCGCCTCCCCGGGCAACACCCATACCGCTGGGCATCAGGGCAGCAACACACATTATACCAAGTAAGGAGAAGTCAGCTAGTGCAGTCCAGCTCATTATGGTATCCCTGGACCATCTGGACCCCACCACCGGCCAGAAGAGGAGAAACAAACCGGTAGTAAACAACATAGCCTCTCTCTCTAATCACTTTATATATATATATTTATGTCGTGCCGAATAGGTAAAACTTGCTATTTTGGCTTAAACAGCAACGCTCTTCTTGCCGAATAAGGCAAGCGAAAATTTGTGTATGCAATAATTTCGCAAAAAAATCATTCTGAACCTAACGAAAAAATATATATATTTCCTTGTATTTGTTTATTATTAAATTATTGTGAACCTATCTAAAATATATCTAGTTGGATTAGGCTAAATTAAATTGAGCCTGTTATAATAAGGTTAGGTAAGTTTTCTAAGGCTCTTTTGGTTCAAAATTACTAATTTTTATATTAACATCAATAAAAAAATATATATTTAAACGTATAAGAGAAAATTTTAGAAAGGACTTAATTTTAAATGAGTTCTTGCTAAATGACCAATTTTAGCTAATGTCAGAGTAAGTTTAACAGCCGCCTCCACAGTCTTGTATGCGAGAGGCTATCCTGGGAAATGGTGAAGTCAATATAATTAAAATTATCCGCAGACATGCTGGAATGGATTATTTCAAGCTTTACAGCACTGAACCCATTATATATATTTGAGGATGTCCTCAGTGACCGTCCAAACTTTGTCAGCTCAGATTCATTACCGAAAATATAAAAATCCTCCTGTGTTATAAGCGTGCGAGCTAACTAAATTTGGGTTTGTTGTTGACCTTGTGACTGTCCTATAGATCAGGGCAGCAACACAATGCTGATGTACCAATTAAACAAAAAGGTATTATATCAACAAAAAATCCTGCAACAATCATCACAGAGTTTAGCAGAGATATAAAAACATATATCATCCCTCGAACGTATTCGGCATATGATTATACCTAATTATAAGCTATAAAATAAAATAAAAACGGCCCTGGGTTGTTTCTTGATTATAAAACAATAGTGTTTTCAGGAGAGAGTACGGAGCAAGAGAAGAGCCTTTCCCAAACTTCAGGACTGCTAAACGACCCTTTAATAGGGCTGCCCAGATCCAGCTATAATTGAATCTGTGAATTTTGCACGGTTCGTCGCTGGTGGGTAACTGAATTAGAACTCTGTGTGAAGATGGTCATAACTATGATACCATGAAAGTTGTTGTTGTTATGGGGATATTAAGAGCAACCACAGTTTACGACGCAGTTTTGAGCCATACCTCCCGGTATCTGGATTGGAAACATTACGTAAATTCAGGCGGAAATAGAAAAAGTGAACAAGCTCTCCCAGACAAGAAAGTTGGACCTCGGTACGTAAGACCCATTCGGAATGAGACGTATAAATCCTACCCGAGTTGATGACCGGCTTTCCCAGAAAGAAATGTAAAAAAATACATATCATGGATACTAATTAGTATTATTTATATCATATTCATGGACAACGATAAACCCGTTGGGAGGGGTCCTTTATACCTTTAATGAATTTCGAGTTTTTGTATTTCCGAAGCCCGGCCTTGGGCCAGGCTCATCAGGTCCTTACCTGGTTAACCAGGCTGTTGCTGTTGGCGGCCCAATGGCCCACATATCCATCATAGCTTGGTTGATCTGGCACCTGGTGAAGATACTTGACCAGTTTCCTCTTGAAGGCTTCTACACTTGTCCCAGCCGTGTTCCTGATATCTTCTGGTAAGATGCTGAATAATCTGGGACCCCGGATGTTGATACAGTGTTCCTTTATTGTTCCCACCGCAACCCTGCTCCTCACTGGGTTTATTTTACACTTCCTCCCATATCTCTCACTCCAGTATATTGTTATGGCAGTGTGCAGATTTGGGAGTAGGGCCTCCAGTACTTTCCAGATACATATTATCATGTATCTCTCCTCCGCTCCAATGAATACATGCTCAAGAATTGAAGGCGTTCCCAGTAGTTTAGGTGCTTTACAGGCTCAATGTGAGCCGTAAACGATCTCTGTACTTGTTCCAGCTCCGATATTTCTACTGCTTTGAACGGAGCCGTCAGCACTGAGCAATATTCTAAGTGAGGGAGCACTAGCGATTTGAAGAGTGTCACCATCGGCATTATTTACTTTGAAAAGTTCTCAATACCCAGCCCGTCATCTTCCTGGCTGTCGTGATCTTTGTCTTGTTATGGTCTTTAAAAGAAAGTTCCGCTGACATAATTATTCCCAGTGTCTTCTTCAGTAAATATACTTCACAACTTCATATTTTATACCTCACATATTTCAGGTTCGAATTTGCTCTTTAATGATGCCTTATCTTCATTTTTAAATAAAATTTGATTACAGGGAGAGAGAGAGAGAGAGAGAGAGAGAGAGAGAGAGAGAGAGAGAGAGAGAGAGAGAGAGAGAGAGAGAGAGAGAGAGAGAGAGAGTGCGTGTGTACCCACCTAGTAGTGGTTGCAGGACCTGCCTATTCACTGGTCACCACTAGGTCCACTCTCTCTGCTTCATGGGTTTTATCATACCTCTTCTTAAAGCTGTATGTATCCCGTCTCCACTTCATATGCTGCAGCAGTTATTTGGTTTATGTGCGCCTGAGGAGTGAGGTTTGCAGTCTTTGGCCTCCTAGCTTGTACTCTGCGGTCTTCTCTGCCCTTCCCCAATCTTCGTGACTTTGCACTTGGTGGGGTTAAACTCCAGGAGCCAGTTGCCGGACCAGGCTTGTAGCCTATCCAGATCCCTTTGATAATTGATCTTAAGGCATATTACGCGAGCTGTCTGACCAAACATTATAGAGATTTCTAACAAAACATCCAGCGAAAATATAGCTTAACACTGCACGAGATACCTCATGCCTGTAACAAAATATCACATGAATTTTCTCACCAAACATTACACGAGAAAGCTGTAATCAAATATGATACGAGAGCGTGTTAACTACCTAGTTTTGGAAGGAACTGCATTAGTGAACAATGTTATAATTTCTCATGATTACTTTGCTAGCTTTAAAGGATTTACCCTTATCTTTCACTATAAACCCACAATTTGA
>NC_091320.1:28028309-28075809 GCF_038502225.1 Cherax quadricarinatus | reverse complement strand
AATAAACGTAATACATGGCCCAGGTTTTGAAATGAGCCAAGTTCGTATACATAGTTTTTTAACAGAAAAAAAAAAGAAATTTGATAGGGAAAGTGGTGGGAGAGGGAGGGGAAAGGGAGTGAGGGATGGAGGGAAGGAGGAAGGAGAGGGAGAAAGAGGACAGCGTGAAGCAAGCTTCTATACCACAAGACTGGCAGAAAGCAGCAACTTCACTCTGGCTGTACCCTTCTACAGAACATCACTTCATCTGAGATCATTTATCCCCAGGATGACTCGAGCATGGAACACAGTCGTACAGCATTATGATGTCAACGAGATAAAGTCAATTGATCAAGTGAAAATGCTGGCCCACAGATGGCTCCAACTTCATCATGTTCCCTACTTGTATGTCTCAAATAAAACTGCTTTCAAATGAGCTGATGTAGGTAACAGCTCTTAGCCTATCAATAAAGTTAGGAATCCTTAACCTGTAAATAGCTTGTCAATAAAGCTAGGGATCCTTAACCTAACCTTGTCAAACCCTGTGTAAAAAAAAACAGAGAGAGAGAGAGAGAGAGAGAGAGAGAGAGAGAGAGTGATCTAGCGGAAGTTATAGTCACTTGTCAACGCCTCGGCTATGTTGGATCGTCTGACCGCAAGGCTGTTTTTACGACACTTAATATCCCAACAGTAGGCGAGGAGTCCACACGCACAACCTGGCTATGGGAAAGAGGTAATTGGCCAGCCCTTTGCTCTGAACTCGCCACCACCGATTGGAATGCTCTTCTCCAAGTGGATGTTGACAACCAAGTGAAAGCCTTCACCAGACACATTCTTAATCTACAAGAACACATCCCTCACCGGCAGTATGTGACGAAGCCTACAGATCAGCCTTGGTTTGGCTTTCGTTGTAGAGAGGGTGCTACTGCTAAGTACAAGGCATGGCGAAGGTATAAGAGACATCCTATCACCTATAACAGGAGCTTGCACAGGCAAGCCTGTAGGCATATGGGTGAAGTTCAGAAGTGGGCCATCGCTAAATGGAAGGTGGACACATAAAGAAAACTAGCATCAGGTAGGGTAGGCTCCAAAACCTGGTGGTCCCTGGTCAAGGGCAGACAAGGTTATCTGCCTGATGAACTCATTCCACCTCTAAATCAATAGGATGGAACCACCTCTACTAGTAGTCACGAGAAAGCGGACCTCTTTGCCGAACACTTTCCTATCAAAATGCAAGTTCCTGATTCAGCAAGGGACCCCTCCTTGGCTAGCTGCAAAAACTGTGTCAAAACTGTCAGTGATGACAATAAGGTAGGAGGAGGTGCATTTCCTTAAATCTCTTCATCAAGAAAAGGCTGTGGGCCCATACAAGTTGAGCCCAAAATTGCTGAGATGTGCAGACAAGCTACCAGCACCTCTAACTCGCATCTTTCAGCACTAACTAGTACAGTGTAAATGGCCTTCTCTGTAGAAAGAGGCAAATGTAGTTCCTGTTCACATAAAGGAGAGCAGAACAGAAATCAGCAACTACAGACCAGTGTCCCTCCTGTCAATCATTGGCAAGATCCTTGAGACAATAATCTCAAAACAAATGACAGATTTTTTGACTACCACTCACTACTTTGTGACCGTCAATATGGTTTCAGAAAAGGTTACTCTGCTACTGATCTGTTGTTAAACCTCTCCACTAAATGGCACCAGTCACTGGATGAATCTAAAGTCAGCTGTGTGGTAGCACTTGGCATTGCTGGTGCTTTCAACCGAGTGTGGCACCAGGGCCTCTTGGCAAAACTGCAAGCACTGGGAATTGCAGGCTCTACGCTACGTCTCCTCAATGATTACCTTCATGGTAGATCTCTAAGGGTAGTTCTCAACAGAACAGTCAGCAAGGCAAGACATCTTATTGAGGCAAGTATTCCACAAGGAAGTGTGCTGGGACCATTGTTCTGGAATGTCTACTTCAATGACCTTCTTCATCTCATCCCAGAATCCCATGCATATGCAGACGACTGTACACTGATATTTACTTATCCAAGAGAAGAAATCTGATTCCAAACTGACCATGAAGAACCACATTGTAATCTTCCAAACAAGGCAGCCAGGAAGCTTACAGCACTTCGATGTATCTCGCATTTGCTTGACAGTAGGGGTTGCAAGATTCTGTATGAGGCACAAGTACGCTCACACCTTGAGTATGCTCTACTTTCGTGATTTGCCTCCCCCCCCTCTCATCTGCGACTGCTTGACAGAGTAGAGAACAGAGCAAGACGTCTCATCTCTCGCCCGGACCCATCCTGGATAGATCTGTCATTTCAGTAGAGCCTTCAACACAGGAGGGATGTGGGTGGCCTTACTGTTATGTAAAAGGCCAACACTGTCAAAGTATCACAATTGGCTCCACTTCGAGCACAGCGTGAAGCAAGCTTCTATACTACAAGACGGGCAGAAAGCAGCAAATTCACTCTGGCTGTACCCTTCTCCAGAACATCACTTCATCTGAGATCATTTATCCCCAGGATGACTCGAGTCTGGAACACATTCGTACAGCATTATGATGTCGACGAGATAAAGTCAGTTGATCAAATGAAAATGCTGGCCCACAGATGACTAACTTGTAAATAGCTTGTCAATAAAGCTAGGGATCCTTAACCTAACCTTGTCAATCTGTGTAAAAAAAATGGAGAGAGAGAGAGAGAGAGAGAGAGAGAGAGAGAGAGAGAGAGAGAGAGAGAGAGAGAGAGAGAGGGAGAGGTAGAATTAGGTTAAAAGTTCCTACCATTATTTACAAGTTAAGAACTGTTACCGCCTCAGCTCATTTGAAAGCCATTTTTTGTTTCATAATAATAGAGAGGTTTTCAAATGAGGTGAGGTAGGTAACAGCTCTTCGCTTTCATATAAAGACAAATTCTTTACCTAATCCTGCAAAAAAAAAGTTTAAAGACAGAGAGAGAGAGAGAGAGAGAGAGAGAGAGAGAGAGAGAGAGAGAGAGAGAGAGAGAGAGAGAGAGAGAGAGAGAGAGAGAGAAAGAGAGAGAGAGAGAGGGAGAGGGAGAGGGAGAGGGGGGAGAGGGGAGAGAGAGAGAGAGAGAGAGAGAGAGAGAGAGAGAGAGAGAGAGAGGGAGAGAGAGAGAGAGAGAGAGAGAGAGAGAGAGAGAGAGAGAGAGAGAGGGAGGGAAAGAGAGCGAGAGAGGGAGGGAGGGAGGAAGGGAGAGCGTGCGTCTGCCTCAAACTTTCATTTCGGTGATTAATACTTATTGGGCACAAATGCTGTTCACCTTTTTCACGGCAGGCAGGCAGGTAGGGAGGCGGTACCGCCAACTACTAGAACCTTTCACATTGCACCAGGGAATCCACACACACACAATGGCTATGACGTAGAAGTTATCTCACCACCCACTTCAAAATTTGCGGTGGCCCAAACACTCCACTCAGTAGGACACCAACGCTTTGGAGATACACACAAACACACACACACAAAACAATAGCATTTGATTCTTGGGCAGGTCATATCGAATATTTGTGTTGTGATATCCTAATATCTAGAGGTTTGCCACTCTTTCCTACATGAGGTGCACCCACTGCAACCAATCCTATACACACCACCGACACAATGTTGTAGAGAATTCTTTATCAAAATGCTTTTAACAGTCTGTGAATTCCTAAAATCTACTTGTATGGAAAAATCTTTTAAGAGCATTCGGCAGGACAGATAAATTCTCATTGTATGAGAGAACCAACACATTCTTGATCTCAGGTGTTATTCTAGGTACAGTCTTATAAGTTTTTCTAGCTGCCAGCAACGATGATTCCACAAAATCTTTAGGGTACCGCAGTTTCGTGGCAATATCAAATATTTTCCTAATCGCTGGTTGGCGATTTTTTTCATATAATATATATATATATATATATATATATATATATATATATATATATATATATATATATATATATATATATATATACATATAATGTCATGCCGAATAGGCAACTTACGATTTGGGCTTAACAAAAATTTGTGTATGCAATAATTTCGCAAAAATAATTCAGAACCTACGAAAAAAATGTATTTCCTTGTGTTTGTTTATTATTAAGTTATCTAGAATATATTTAGTTGGATCAGGCTAAATTAAACTGCACTTGTTATAATAAGGTTAGGTAAGTTTTTTAAAGTTTTTTGGTACAAAATTATTAATTTTTACATTAACATAAATGAAAAAATATATCTTTATCCGTATAAGAGAAAATTATAGAAAGGACTTAATTTTAAATGAGTTCTTGTTAATTAACCAGTGTGTAAAAGTAGAAAGTTGAAAGTGAATATAAATAAGTGTAAGGTGATGAGGAAATCAAACGATTTAGATAAAGAAAAATTGGACATCACATTGGAGAGAGGGAGTATGGAACAAATGAATGTTTTCAGATATTTAGGAGGTGACTAGTCAGCGGATGGGTTTATGAAGGATGAAGTTAACCATAGAACTGATGAAGGAAAAAAGGTGAGTGATGCATTGAGGTATCTGTGGAGACAAAAAAAACGTTATCCATGGAGGCAAAGAAGGGAATGTACGAAAGAGTAGTGGTACTAACACTCTTATATGGGTGCGAAGCTTGGGTTGTAAATGCTGCAGCGAGGAGGCAGCTGGAGGCAATGGAGATGTCCTGTCTATGTGCAGTATGTGCAATTATGCAAAGAATTCGTAATGTGGAAATTAGGAGGTGTGGAGTTACAGAGGACTAAAGAGGGGCTGTTGAGGTGGTTTGGTCATTTAGAGAGAATGGAACTAAGCAGAATGAGTTGGAGGACGTATATATCTGTAGGGGAAGGAAGGCGGGGTAGGGGTCGTCCTCGAAAAGGTTGGAGGGAGGGTGTAAAGCAGGTTTTGTGAGCGAGGGGCTTGGATTTTCAGCAAGCGTGCGTGTGTTAGATAGGAATGAATGGAGACGAATGGTTTTTGGGACTTGACGAGCTATTGGAGTGTGAGCAGGGTAATATTTTGTAAAGAGGTTCAGGGAAACCGGTTAGCCGGACTTGAGTCCTGGAAATGGGAAGTACAATGAAAGTGTTGATTGATAATGAAAGTTGCATAATATATATATATATATATATATATATATATATATATATATATATATATATATATATATATATATATATATATATATATATATATATATATATATCTTGATGGGAAGAATAATAGTGGACATAGGAACAGTTAAACTGTCTGTTTTCTCATCAGTGTTTTTGAGAGCTTTACGAATTGTAGTCCAGAGTTCATAGATGAGGAAATATCCAAAATTTATGAAATAGGTAATGATTTGAAATACCCAAGAAATGTAATTGATAAATCTTTTAAAGTTGCTAGAAATACTTTTTACAATCCAAAAAGGGACAGCCAGCCTTATTCAACTAAAAATATGTTGGTTCTCCCTTACCATGAAAACTTGGTTGATATGCCTTTTCTTTTTAAGACTTTTAATATTAAATTTGTATTCAAAAATCTTGATACAGTAAAAAACTTTTGATAAAGAATTCCCCCCAAAATGCTGATGGATGTGTCTATAAGATTCCTTGTAAAATTTGCGATAAAATTTATTACGGTCAAACTGGTAAAAATCTTGAACTAAGATTAAAACATCATAAATATAGCATTAGAACTGGACAAGATTCCAATGCTCTATTTATTCATGTAAGATATTTTAACCATCCAATTGATATTCAAAAAGTTGAGAAAGTAGTATCAAGCAAGTCCATGGTCGACAGGAATATAACTGAATCTTGTTTCATAAAAAGCAGTTTTGACAATAATATGAATATTTCCTTTGGTTTATATAAATTAGATCCATTTATAATTAATAGAATTTGGGAAGAATTTAATAATACATTGGACAAATAATAATTTTTTAAATTTCTTATTTCTTGGGTAGAATAGTTTGTTGGTGGGTTGTGTGAAGGACCTGTCTAGTTCGGCCGGCAGGCCTGCTGTCTAGCGTCAGGTGTTTCTTTGTTGTGGGATCTGATAGTGAGGTGTGGGCTACCCCTTTATATACCTTCCTTTGATGCTTTACTTTCATTGTTCCTTGATAATGTGAGTAGTCACGAAAGCGCTTGGAACTTATCTATTCTTTCACAGTGGTTGTTTTGCATATTCTGAAATCACCTGTTTACTGTGATCTTATTGCATACATATATGTATATATATATATATATATATATATATATATATATATATATATATATATATATATATATATATATATATATATATATGCAATAAGACCACAGTAAATAGGTGATATCATAATATGCAAAATAACTACATTGAAAAGATAGTGATATTCCAAGCGCATTCGTGATATATATACACACTAATTATATTAACTAAATTACACTACTGTCACGGTATCCCACTATTCTACCACATTACTTTTTAGGGCACCTTCATCAGTGACCACCCATCGTCTGTCCGACGTAAGCAAGTGAATACACTTGCTTACGTAACCTTCACGTTACACCTTTCCGATCCTTGAAAGCATTGGCATGTTCGAAGCCGCGTCCTCATTTTGTTCCTATAGCAACAGCAACATGTCTATGTTTCAGATGACAAAAGCAACACTAATAGCTGTTACTACCGCTCGGCAGCAATTAGGTTAATATCTTAGCGAAAAACGTGAAAAAAAACTGGTTACGAAAGCAGTCTGTCTCGCAATTAACGGACGAAACATCGAGCCTCCACTACGCAATCCGAAGAATAACCACATACGGGTTTGACGCTGTACATTCTCTTAATTAAAGATTGATTTTGGAGGTTTGAAACATTATCTAATCCAAATCAAATCAACTGTAACCACTGTCAAAAAAATTATTTTCATACCTTCTATTATTATGTACTTTGATACGAAAAAAATATAGTACAGTCATTCACACATGATAAAAAAATGCCTAAACATTCCATGTGAAATTTGTGACTAAGCAAAAATAAACTTGACTTTTATCTTAGACTCATGATGCATACCTAGCTTATTCCACTACTCACACAGAATACGTTCTGGATGTATAAATACACCATGTAAAATCCTCTCGCGGTGCACTGTTTCATACTCTCCTGTGATTTCTTTCAGGTCTTCTCACTTTTTTCCTTTCCTTAAGTCCCATACCTTTATCCACTTTCTCTAAACCATTCCATTAATGCTATTTTTTTTATCTACTCCTCGCACTTTCATTACCATATTTTTTTTTAATGTTTTATCCAACCTGACCCATCACTCTTCTCTCCCTTATTTCTTATTCCTCTTCCTTACCCCTACTCCTTTCTTATCCCCTTTCCTCCTCTACTTTTTTTATCCGCTAGTCATGTATAATTAAAGCACTATTCATGTCTCAGTAATTTAGATGCTGAAGTCAATAGAGTAATCTAATAAATAAGTATACATAATTTTTCTTTATAATAATAAAGAACGCAAAATATATGGCAAACGAACTTCTACTTAGTAAAAAATAAAACACACCGCTTACCTTTTACAAGTTAATAATATTAGGCTACTAGTTTGTGTAAATATATACAATTACGGGTCCCACCTCTCCATATAACATATTATATGCTGTTCATAGTCGCTGACTACTAAAAAAAATAATAATAATGAAGGAATTTTATTGAAATCTTTAGGAATGTATAAGGTAGGGGTCGCATTTTGCCGTTATGACAATTCTAATAATGATAATTATATTTCAAATTAAACAAAGAGATAAAATACTTTGAAAGTCCATAATATACACAGCATATGGTGGACCATAGATACAGTTGACCGCTAAATCCCTTGTATGTGGTATAGCTGGTATATTAGTTATATTATAGAGATAAATACTGTACAGACTTAAGTTATATGCAATAATACAGAGGATGCTTGTTGAAAGTTACGATCAACGTAAGTAAGGTGCTCGTCATAAACGGATGACTGCTATTCAGCAGCAAGCAGGAAATAGATTAGCTGATAAAGGCAATCTTATACAAGTAACTGATGGCTTCTTAACTGCTGTAAAGTATAGAGGTAATCACTCTAGTCCAGTAATAAGATAATACTTAAGTATCTCTTTAAAAATGAGTTTGCTATAAAATAGATATTAATAGTCGTAAACTGTGCTTAATTACTATGTGTGTGAAACCTTTAACCCGAGATCATAGGTGGAATTAACTTTGATTTGAACGATAACGTGAACGATGCAACAATATAAGAGTAATTGCTATACTCGAGTAGTACAGGATTTTGGCGTGTGCCTAATGGGCTTCGGGCCGATTCCTACCCTTGGCCCTTTACTGAATGTCCGAATTTTTTATTGAAAGTGTTTCTATATGGAAATATGACACCGCATAATTTTCATGGTGATAAACCTGATTTTTTTTTACACTGCAACACCCGCGTACAGGAAAATTGAACATATAGAAAGTACTGCAGACAACTGCACACGAATAAAAATGGTTATTTGAAATTTCCTTCACACAAGTAAGAAAATCTATCGTCTTGAGTTTTTAAAAAAAATTAATAAAAATCAATAAAATAAAATATTTCGAGATTGAATCTGATGAAAGTGTGAGAACGGTATTCAAAAACAATGACGCCCTGTATATTGTCAGAAAGAATTTCTATGATTCTTCAATAAATAATGAAGCTACACATACGAATAGCCAAATAACTTACTTCCAAGATAGTTCCGAATAAAAAAAAATAATGTGTTTTATGTCTTCAAATGGCCATAATTTTTCTTCTAATCAAATATTTCTGCCTCAAAGAGCTGCATAAAAAATAATAATGGTATAACTATGAACAAAACAACGCAATATTCATTATTATTTTTTGACGCGTAATTGTATCCAGGCAAAATTCGAAATTTCCAGAAAACTCGCTTAGAAAATTCAGAGACACTTTAAATATCAAAATATTCCTTAAATTATTCACTATTTTTTTAAACAAATAAAAAAAAATAAACCAAAAACAACTGTTTTAATCTTGTTCGTTTAACCTGATACAGGGTCCCCAACCCCTACTAAAGACACCATCATCAGCACCTGCCCAGTGCAGAGTTTAAAAAATAAAGGACCCACACCTACCAACATGTGATCTCGTTCGATGGTACTTCATTATTCATTAGTGAATGTTTTACGGTATTTATGTTACATGTTGAGCAAGGTAATTATGCTGTTATTCACTCGTATCTTTCTCGTCCCCAAATACTCTTACAGCTGGTGAAAAGAAGGATAAACCTGGAATTTTATGAAGCATAATTGTTCTTAGCTGATAATAAACCTCCAAGGATTTAGATTCATAATCCGGCGGATGCCACTGTCACCCTTAAGAAATCTTAGAAATCTAAGATACATTCTGTTCGAATCCGTGGCTTGTCTTGCATAGTTAAGATCGCCCGTCTGTGATTGTTTGCATGCATATATATATATATATATATATATATATATATATATATATATATATATATATATATATATATATATATATATATATATATATATATATATTATATATATATATATTATATATATATATATTATATATATATTATATATATATATATATATATATATTATATATATATATATATATATATATATATATATATATTATATATATATATATATATATATATATATATATATATATTATATAAATATATATATATACATATATATACATATATATATATATATATATATATATACATATATATACATATATATATATATATACATATATATATATATATACATATATATATATATATATATACATATATATATATATATATATATATATAGTAACCTATACATGGAATTTTTTGAAACAAGGTTGCTTAACACAATCCTCCCTAATAGAGCTAAATGGTTCAGATATGTTGATGATATTTTGTGTCTTATGCCCAAAAATGTAGATATACACCATTTTCTTGGAAAATTAAATAGCTTAGCCCATTCCATAAACTTTACTGTTGAGTTTGAAGAAAATAACTCATTGCCTTTTCTAGATGTTTTAATTATTAAGGGTAATAATGAATTCAAATTTAAAATTTACAGAAAACCTACAAATAACTGTTCCTTTGTCCACTATTATTCCTCGCATCAAGATAGAGTCAAACTGTCTGTTTTCTCATCAATGTTTTTGAGAGCTTTACGAATTTGTAGTCCTGAGTTCATAGATGAGGAAATATCCAAAATTTATGAAATAGGTAATGATTTAAAATACCTAAGAAATGTAATTGATAAATCTTTTAAAGTTGCTAGGAACACTTTTTATAATCCAAAAAAGGGCAACCAGCCTTATTCAACTAAAAATATGTTGGTTCTCCCTTACCATGAAAACTTGGTTGATATGCCTTCTCTTCTTAAGACTTTTAATATTAAAGTTGTATTCAAAAATCTTGATACATTAAAAAAACTTTTGATTAAGAATTCCCCCCAAAATGCTGATGGATGTGTCTATAAGATTCCTTGTAAAATTTGCGATAAAGTTTATTACGGTCAAACTGGTAAAAATCTCGAACTAAGATTAAAACAACATAAATATAGCATTAGAACTGGACAAGATTCCAATGCCCTATTTATTCATGTAAGAGATTTTAACCATCCAATTGATTTTCAAAAAGTTGAGAAAGTAGTATCAAGCAAGTCCATGGTCGACAGGAATATAATTGAATCTTGTTTCATAAAAAGCAGTTTTGACAATAATATGAATATTTCCTTTGGTTTATATAAATTAGATCCATTTATAATTAATAGAATTTGGGTAGAATTTAATAATACACTGGACAAATAAATAGCTTGGGGGTGAGTTTTGCAAAGGACCTATCCAAGTTGGCTCGCCGCGCGTCACGTGTTTAACCGTTGTGGGATCTGATAGTGAGGTGCTGGCCGACCCCTTATATAGCTTCCTTGGATGCTTCACTTTCATAGTTCCTTGATAATGTGAGTAGTCACGAAAGCGCTTGGAATTTCTCTATTCTTTCAGAGTGGTTGTTTTGCATATATATATATATATATATATATATATATATATATATATATATATATATATATATATATATATATATATATATATATATATATATATATATATATATATATGCAAAACAACCAATGTGAAAAAAATAGTGAAATTCCAAGCGCTTTCCTGACTTCTCACATTATCAAGGAACTATAAAAGTAGTACATCAAAGGCATATAAAGGGTCTAGACCACACCTCACCATCACATCCCACAACAAAGCAACACCTGACGCGCGACGACACCCGACTCATAAGAAATGAGGAACACTGCAGCAGGCCCATATACATGCAGCATAAATATATATATATATATATATATATATATATATATATATATATATATATATATATATATATATATGGTTGGTAAAACAAACACATAGGCAACAGTTAGGCTTCTTTAATCCGAAACGTTGTAGAAAGTACAGCATAGGGCCGTAGCAGTGGCTTATATACTGTAGTCAGGTGAGGTGAAGCAGGAGGAGGCAGGGTCAAAGTGGAACTATCCACTAGTCTAAGAAGGTCTTCGTCCAAAGGCTGGACAAATTTTGAAGAATTCTTTGCATTATTATTATTATTGTTATCATTATTATTATTACTGGCAAAACCAGCAATATCAACAACATTAAAACACTACCAAGCATCAGAATTTTGCTGAAATCAAATTTTTCAGTCTCTCATAGTGATACAATTTTCATACTAATTTTAGTACCGTTCTTAAAAGAAGAAAATAAATTATAGTTTATGTTTATTTCTACTTCTGGACTTACGATAAAAAAGAATAAAGGTGAAAAAGAAAGTACGTTGTGGAACTGAGCATTTTATGCGCTCAAAAAGAAACACGAGAAAAAACACACTCACACAAAGAAAAAGATACACACACACATCTTGGAGTGTGCAGCATCTGGTCAAGCGTGCAAAGAAGTTGGAAAAGGTGTAAAGGTTTGCAATGAAACCAGTCCCAGAGCTGAGGGGAGGTAACTATGAAGGTCAGGTAAGATTCGTCAGGAAACAGGACAAGTGTTTCCTGACGTGGGTCTTAGTCATATGATGACCCGCCAATGGAGCTTTTGGTCATCTGGCCGAGGCCTTCCGCTGGCTTACCGGTCCACCTACTTAAAAATTAAAATATAGGACCTATGAAGAGTGCCTGGAGGAGTTAAATCTGACAACATTAGAGGGGTAGAAGGACCAGAGACAACATGATTACGACAAACAAAATACTGAGAGGAACTGACATGGTGGATAGGGAGAGTCTGTTTGAGAGGCCGGTCTCAAGCACCCAAGGTCACAGCAGGACATTAAAAGCACGGATGAGTCACAGGGATATTAGGAAATCATTCTTTAGCTTTAGAGTGGTCAGGAAGTGGAATAACGTACACGGCGGAACGGTAGAGGCAGAATCCGTACATGGCTTGAAGAATAGATACGACACCGCTCACGTAGCCAAGAGTGAAACCAGAAGCGGCCAGCAGAAGCGGGGCCAGGAGCTTAGACTCGACCACCGCAAGTATAATAAGGTGAATGCATAAACACAATCCTCTCAGTCACAAACATCTCTCCACAAACACTCAACACAAACAAGCGCTCACAGTTTCAACTTGTAATATTGTTTTACAGTCTAGAAAAAAACATTACTTCACTATAATTAAAACCAAAAACACTGAGCAGCCAACCATCAATCACCAAATATCTTGTGCAAGGGTAGACAAACAAGACAGGGTGAATAAGACAGATCTTCCAACACACTGCATGTTGCATCATGGTCTTTTAGTGAAATCGAGGCTTGGCATTATATTCCAACACAGCATGACTACACTGGTATATCTCATGCAAATTTCAAGGGGGTGTGGAGATACCATGCTATATATACCGAGGCTCTCACTCTCAGGTTCACGATACACCAAATGTCCTGCCTCTGCGTCACCAACACGGAATTTCAAGCTATAGAAACCCTACTATGTAAAGCACGCGGGAAGAATAGAGGCCGAAGCCGTCATAAGTAAATTTAAATGTATTCCTCCCTCGTGAATTATGTAAACCATGTATGTCAATTCTTGCATTTTTGTGGAGAAAAGTGAAGTTTCAGTAATATGTCATTATTAGCTTTTCTGAAGATTTTTCTCTATGTGTAACACTTACAAAAATGACAAAATATATGTATGAATAAAAACTATTTTAATGCATAATTAATTATGATAAAGTCATTATGTAGGCTCTTTCTTGGCATTTCATACTGTCCTCCAGCACTTTTCGTCTCTTGCTAAAGCTACTCCTGAGTAGTGACATCTGGCGGATACAAGTTAGGCCAGTTGGTGCCTGCTGCTACCTTCTCCGTGTCTGATAGGCATCTCTGGCTCCTAACATCACTTGGGACACTCCGCAACTATTATTTTCTGTAATGCTATATCCGTTTAACGTTTAAAAACACGCGCAAGGGCCAGGAGCTGAGACTCGACCCCTGCAACCAAATATAGGTGAACAAACACGCACAAATCTTGAGATGAACGACTTAATTAAAGCCATAAGGGTAAATATTATCACAAACTTTTTCCCCCAAATTCCAAAGAGACATCAGCATATACAACAAGGCTTGAAGGTTGGCAGCCATGGTAGACAGTGACAGCGTTTTTGCAAGGGAAGCATCCACAAGAGGTCACGGGTGGCATTTGAACATCCAATCAACACATGGAGAGTTCGACAGTAAACAAGTGGAACAAACTGAACACCGACAGGACAAAAGCTGACTACTCATAAGGATTCAAACAAATACAATAATTCTTATTTACGGCATTCACTGTAAAGGTAAAAGGCGGGCCCAGGAGCTCTGACGTCACGTTTTCTTCCCAGCAAATACAAATATGTAAATACATGCACACAACAAAATTGTGCACAAAACTGTTCAGATTTATTCGCATCTGAAAGTGCAAGATTGGCAATCTTGCGAGCAAGATTGGCAACGGGAGGAAGGGAAAAGGCCAAGCAGGTCACTGGGGCGGCACAAGGCAATAGTTGAGCACTGTGTCAAGCTTGAGTGGACGAGACAACATCCGTGTCTGCTGTCATCATTGACAATTGAAGTTTATGTGTAGCGAAGCATAATGGAGAGGAGTTTCGCCTGCAATACGAAGGTTCTGATGTGAAAAACGTATAACACAGAAACTGTTAGTTATTTTATATCATTCCTGTTCAGTAACTCTGTGGAACCAATAGACATAAAAATTTATAACTATACATAGTAATAGTTTTGATCATTTTACCCTGCACGGCTAGTTTATTGTGCTCTATCAATGCTCATCCTGTGAGCAGTAGCCCTCCCCAACCCCCCAAAAAAGTATTAAAAGGTTCATAATTGAAGTTTTACGACCCAATACTTTCCAGAACTTCAGGAAAGACCAGAAGCGTGCACAGTGATGAGCAGAGTGAAGCCGCATGTTCCTCGACACTAGACAAACACATTGTGTGTACTCCCATCCATCCTGGACACGACCCAAACACATCAACAATCATGCCTTAGTCTCTGCCCAAACATGTTTAACAAAACTGAAATACTACACTAAGCCTTAGTTTGTTTTTCTGCCGGTCCTGGTAGTTTTTCCGTTAATTCAGTGCTTTTTCGACAGTTTTTCCAAGACACTGAAAACATAATATAACTGAAACTCTATTAACACTTGTTTTTAACAGTTGACTCCTCTACCAAAAGATTATTCTTCATTGTTTCATTACTGAGCTTCGGAATAGTTACATATATTTTAACACTGCAGCTCCTTCCCCTTCCCAAACAAAACAAAAAAATCTGAATCTTCTTGATACCTCACTGCAGTTAAGATTCTTACAAATTAATAAACAAATCAAGTGAATACGAACAAATAAGCGTGATACACATTCATGAATCATCTTTCATCAAGTGTCGTGAACCAGATGTTGAAACAACTCTCGGGTGGGCATTTTCACCTGAGTCATAACTGCTTATGAACGGAATACTAGCTTCTCAGGTCATAAAGAGCCAATTACCTTTCCACTGAAGAATATGTCGCAATAACGTGGCTGGAATAATTCACAAATAACCCACACTATAGAGAGGATATTTTAAACTGCATTTCGATCCGTTTTAGAAAATGAAGAAAATACTCAGACAGGCTTTATATACTGATATTTTTCTTGGTTTTCACTGAAATTTCATCTTTAGGATCTTCCCTGCTCAGCATAAACAAATACTTCAACAGGAACCCCAGAAACTCAGCACATTTGGGAACAGGATAGCCTATATGTATGAATTTGTTCGCGAGTTGCAAATCCTCATACATGCGACTGTATTGACGCAATAATCAAGAACAGCTTCACTGGTCACAGACATAGCTGCGATTAGCGACTAGAGGATTGAGTCTTCACCATCCTTGCACTGAATGACCCACATGGATTTAATGCTTCATAAAATATAACAGTGTGACGGTGTTGACAGCGTCGAATACAGAGAGCTGTGTGCTGTGAGTGACAGTCATAAAGATATCCTGTGCATCACTACGAGATTAAAATTATTATAATCAAAGGGAAGTACTAAACCAGTAGGAGTCATACAGCGCCTAGGGGGAAATAAGACGTAATCAGTTTCATCCAAGGAGAAGGTGGTTTCAATTCCTTGGATAATGTCTTCTTCAGTTATACGATACTCCAATCAACTGAAAAGAGACCTGCTTTCCTACCCTTCAAGAGACGTTAGCTACTATTCGACATACGATGACTAACCTCTTTTTTGAATGGTATGAGAGCAGGTGTCCCTTAGAGGATTGAGATGTCGTTCAAGGGGTCAAGCGCCTCTTATAGTGGCCAAGTGCATTTTGTAAAGGAGAGCTGTCATAAACCCCAGAGTTCATCAGACTTGCCAAGTGTACTGCTGATATAGCATATCAGAAAATTCAACAGGAATGTGCTCTTTTAGGCTCTGGAATTATATTTATGTGAAACGCTCAACCCGTGTGGGCCATTCAGCGAAGACTCATTCCTCAGTGTGCTAATACTGAGTCACTCAGGCAAAGCGTCAACAAAATGTGTCATTGTCTTAGAAGTCAACAGAAATACGGCGCCATTTCAGACGTCAACAGGGATGCAGCATTGTAGATGTTAACAGGAATGAGCCGTAGTTTTAAACATCAGCAGTAAAGTGGCTTTATAGACACAAGGTTAATGGGTCGTTGATTTAGACGTCAACAAGGATGTGCTTTGTAGACGCATTAGAAATGTACCGTCGTTTTAGATAAAAAAAAAAAGCTATGCCGTCATTTTAGATGTCATCAGAAATATAGCGATGTAAACGTCAACAGAAATACATGTATAACGTTATAGATGTCAGAAAGAATGCAGCATCGTACAACTCACCAGCAATGTGCAGTTAAAGAAATCGACATGAATAAGTTGTTGTAGGTGTCAACAGAAATATAGTGATGTAGACGCCAACAGGACTGTAGCGTTGTAGAAATTAAGAAGATTGTAAGATATACTGAGCTACTCTTGAGTATCATCAACGGTCTAACTGGTCAGTGAAAGGGGCACGATTTGTGGACGAATGATCGAGCCTCTACTACTTTCGGTAATGAACAGCCAATATGGGTTTAGCGCTCGTTAGTCGTTAACTGTTATATTAATGTAATGTGGTGACCCGTATAATATTTTCTTCGTCAGGAAAAAAAGCTGACACAAGTCTTCAATCAAAGATGACCCGCTGTGGTGACCAGTAAGGTGGTGATTGAATATTGCAGGAATATATACGAGCAATTAATCAATAGGGAAATGAAGTGAGCGAGCCTTTTAAACAGTGTAAGGTCCTAACATGACAAAAAAAAATAAAGTCACTATACCATCGCTAGAACAATTCGCCAAAAACCTGCACTTTGCAGAGGAACTTTATGATGACGTTCCAGTCCGTCCTGGACCAATGTCAAATTCCAAGTGAACGAGAAAAAGAGAAGGCCAGAAGACAGAACGGGAGGAGGAAGAGGAGGAGGAAGAGCAGCAGCAGCAGCAGTAGGAGGAGGAGGAGCAACAACAACAGAAGTAGTAGCAGCACCAACAGCAGCAGTAGAAGCATCAGCGCAACAGGAGGAGGAACAACAACAACAGCAGCAGCAGCAGTAGAAATACCCGGTAGTAGAAACGGTGCAGCAGCAGCAGTGGTAGTAGTACCCGGTAGCAGAAGTGGTGCAGCAGCAGTAGTAATGAGGAAGTAGCAGCAGTGGTGGTACAGATAAACCAAGTGGTAGAAGTACTGAGAGAAAGTAGTAGTGACTCAGTGATAGTATTAGAAGAGGTTGTGCAAAAGAACAAGAGAACAGAGGAGCACTGTGGGAGGGCTACTAGCCCTCGGGCGTAAGACAAAACCACTACGGGACAAAACCTTCCAAGATTGAATTAACATTATAAATAATGAAGAAAACAGTATTAAGACAAGCAAATATCGTAGTATTAATTACAAGAGTTACTAGCTGTTAGAGCTAGTGATATTACTATGTAATTACCCAGTAATTACATGGCACCATCAATCTATATTTGAGATTACCTTACATTTAGTAATACTGCATTTAACATCAACACAAAGGTTCTAACGACATTTGTCACGTTCAGTGTAAAAAAGTCATCACCCTAAATCATTACTGAATTAAGGCAAGAGATCATGGATGACTCCGACATCTAATGTATGGGCAACTGAGAACGAAGAAAGGAGGAAGAGATGGAATAAGAAGAAAAGGAAGAGATGGAAGAGAAGGAGAAGTAGTAATAAGAGGAATAGAAGATTGCAACAACCGGTGAGTTAGGTTGTGAGCTCACTATAACTTCGTCAGACTGGATGCCGCCTCTGTGAAGCCGATACCTTGCATTTACTCTGCAAACCTAGATATGTTTGCTTGAGATAAGTGCTAACATTGAAGCCAGAGTACCCAACACACAAACAGCGTGAAACTACACACCCTCCAACGTCCTATTGCGTAAAGATCTACAATCCTTGCTTGACCTGTGCATGGGCATTCCTAAACTGTTCGTGCACATGTCCACACTACAACGCTGGTGTACATACACTACAAAACTGGTGTACACGCCCACACTACAAAACTGGTGTACATGTCCACACTTCAAAACTGGTGTACACGCCAACACTACAAAACTGGTGCACATGCCCACACTACAAAATGGTGTACATGCTCACACTACAAAACTGGTGTATATGCCAGCACTACAAAACTGGTGTATATACACACACTACAAAACTGGTGCATATGCTCGCACTACAAAACTGGTGTATATACACACACTACAAAACTGGTGTATATGCCCACACTACAAAACTGATGCACAGACCCACTCTACAAAATTTGTGTATATACACACACTACAACAGAAGTATAAAAGCTATGAAAACAGAAGAGAGGTACAGATCTCTAGTTACTAACGATGCCGTGAAATTTTAATTTCATACTCGGAGGAAGAGGCAAGATGGGTAGCGACAGTCTAATTGATATGCGAGGAACAGGTTGGTTGGAAAGAAAGGGGGCAAACATGAAGTTAAAACAATTATTTATATGGATTCGCTTCTCCCTCCCCCCCCCCCCTCGAAAAATCTACGATTACGATACAGGCACTGTAAAAACACTCCACTCCTGGTTATGTACACAAACAGGCGCAGTTCATCACTTTCTTCCTACATTCTGGGTTACGTCCCGGTACCTAACAATAACTCAGACAATAATGCACCTATCAATATTTACTTGTAATATGTACAAGGATCAAACTCAGCCGAACGCTACACAGTTCTTTGCGCAGTAAACAAGAAGTGATTTATATCACGCAAGGTGAATTATACCGGCAAATATACAAGACACGTGCATGTTGTTCATGTGCCTTATAGAACTGATTTGTGGCTCCGGCTCCCGATGGACTTGTTTTTGCAGAGGTCTTCACAGAACTCACTAACAGCCACCATGGGCCGCGGTGGCTACTCATAAAACGGTCTATATGTTTCGATTTGTGTGATCTGTGTAGGAAGACTTTTTTTTTTTTGGGGGGGGGGAGGGGGCAAAGAAAACAATGTTACGATTTACGGATGAGAGTTGAAAATGGGAGTAATACAAAATGGTAATAAAGGGATTACGCTGACAATTATAAGTTAAGGAGGTGAAAACATTTATTATGGAAAATTATAAAAAAAAAAACAGGAAAATAGTGATGTCATATTCATCTGGTGCAATAAGAACAATTACACATTTAATCTACCAATGACAGACGAATTAATGAATTAAATAATAATTAAACTTCGTAAAAATCATGGTGTTTAATGTCTTACATTATTCGAAAAGTGTTACCTGACACAGAACATGGTCACATTCACAAGGAAAACGAAATATAAGATAGTTGAGGTCAACAAGCAACAGTCGACAAACGCTTCTTATACATTATAAAGTGCTGGCTCCGACTAACACCCTGAAGAAAATCCCAGAACATAAATCTTGCACTGCCACGAAAAAAAAAAAAAGATATCTTCCATTAAACAGATTCACAGTTTTAAGAAAATTAATTAAACAATTATCGGTCGTATCTTCAGCTTTTTAATTAGTGCATAAATAATAATAAAATTGTAAAAAGAATAGGTGAAGGTGAACTCTGGAAAAATCTGTATGGATACTACAACGAGTGACAAAAACTTCTTGAAATATTTCCTCTATGAATTCTATATTGAGGACTAAACTGGTTTGAACGGTTCAGAATGAAAATTCAAAATTAAGGTCAGCTTATTATTTGTCGGTAATATAAGTTGCAGGTAGCAACAACTGGAGGATAAATTAATGTCGAAAACGACAAATCTTGAGTGAGAACCTGACCCTACCGTAGCATGTAAAAGTAACATTGGATAAACGTATAATTATGTGTGTATAACAGTTTTGCTTGATGCAACTGTGAAATAAAATATAATTTTAATAAAACTAAAAGGAGTTAATTAAACAAGAAGGTCGCACTGTAACCCTGTCTGCATATATACAGTGCTGTTACAAGTATTATTACAACGAGTGGGTTTCAATGTGATGCACTGACAGGGCACTTAACAATGGGACCTAGGTGCATGGAGAATGGAAATGACGCTGGTGAATGATACGTGTTCACTTGGACAATTAGAGGCAAGCACGCACCAAAGCAATATGATTGCTGTGTTTGCATCGGTATACAATGTGTGGTGTGTCTGAGTAGTACAAGACACACATGGGATGAAAAGTAACAAATAACGTGGTGAAGGCAAGAACAAACGTTAAACGAGTAGGGAAATAATAACGGGTAGTAGGGCAACTTAAAAATATCATGAGATACGATAATATATGCATGGTGAAGAACGACAGATGAAAGAATGGAATGTAACCCACATAAGCAAACCAACAAAGTAAATAAACCCTTGATGTGTTGTCATGTCCCGCGACTTAAAATGGCTGTAAACGAACCGAAGCGGCATCCAGTTTTCAATTAAAATTGTACGTTTGTGAACGATTCCAGCAACGTTGTGAATTTTCCGTCTTCTAGTAGACCAACATACAACAATGGAGTGGCATGGTTCACTTCCAAGCTAACTACAACCAAGTGCAGAAAAATAAATTTTCTAGGTAATGTATGTAAATACTAGAGCATACGTATGGGGACGATAAGGAATAAACACATGAACGAGAAAAGATGGGATGTAGAAATATGAACGATAACACTGAAGGTTATGACATCTAGTAACTGCGAATGTACCGGTGAGGAGACTGTGAATAAAGAAACATGGGTTACAGGGAAGAGGGAAGAGCAAGGTTTGAGAATGCCTAGATGTATAAAGGGTACACAAACTAATAGTCTCAACAACAAAAATAATGTCGAATGGTATGAAATCGGGACAAAATTGCCGAGCAAAAATGAAATCTGTGGAAAAGGGGATTTACTAGGATAAAATATAGACTTTACTACAACTTTTAGGTGTTGCAGCTAGCAATTTATTCTCTTACAGGATTCAAATTTTTTCATCACTCGCCCTTCAAATAGAAAATTACTAACAGATCCGTCTTCAAAAACAAACTTGATAAGCGCGAGCCATGTCCTGATCAGCCGGGCTGTGGTTACCATGTTCCATAGCGTGCTGCTAGCACTAAAATTCTGAATGATCAGGCAGTCAACCAGAAAGACTGGCATGGGACCGGGCCGCTGGGCCAATGACCTCCTTAATCAACAACTGGTATATGTCGAGATCACAACTCACAGGTTAAACTGAACCACTCGGCGGCAGCAACTTCACTACCAAGCATAAGTTCCACAACACCAGCTCAGTGACTACACACTCTCTAATCTACTCAAGTATGTTTACAAACTTTTGTAAGTGTTTTTACGTTCCCGAGGCTCGCTTTATATTTTCCATTCACCTCGCTATGATATTCGTTAATAGAACTCAACTTTTATTTGAAGACCACCGTAACGCACAATCTGCCTAAGCCAAGGAAAAACTCATGTCAGTAATCCACTGAATACCTTGGTGAATAATTGCTGATCTTTCAAAATTTATGAGGAACTTCAAGGATCGAGAGCAAAAAAAGTGGATCCAAAGACACCCCGCAGCCAAGATCTCAGCGTGGGCAGAGATTCAAGATCAGCGAGATGATAGTCAGGCTCAGGAAGTGACCTAAATTGTGATCAAGAGAATTAACAAAAAAAATGTTAAGGAGAGTTTAAACCTAAATCAACCGAAAACAGCTGAAATCTAAAGGTGGTGAGAAAACCCTAGACATAAAGGTGGTGTAGGAAAGTTCAAAGTAGTGTGTGCTCTCGGAAGGACGAGACACGTGTTTATACTTCTGTAAATATCTTAATCTAATATGTAACGCGTGGTCACATCGACACGGGTCTTTCATCTCTACCTTCACACACTCTGGCGCCAACCTGACCCCCTTTCCTCTATCATGGGCCAGTCGTCTGGACCATCCTCCTTCCACCATATAATCGTTCATACCAGCAAAATCACTGGGCGGGTCCTGTAATTACTCCCATTCTCTAGCCGCGCTATTATTAACTTAATGTTTTCGTCTAGAATAACATCATCGTCTCATCTTTTTACACCAATCATAATTTTATATGGTCAAAACTGAATCGAGCAAATTCTTTAATGCATTTTATTCTGCATCCAATTTAATAATTAGACAAAGGTTAGAACACTTTTTCTAGTAAGTTAGTAGACAACAACCATCTATGGAGATACAACCATCCTGCCATACGAGTATGACAAGGAAGTATGATAAATGTTTAACACTCTTAATGTTTCCTGAACAAGTAAATCTTACAAACTTCTATTTCCACTGAGTATACTCTTTACTTTGCGTTTTTTAATAACTTGTATTCCTTCAGAGTTTCCCTAGGATGAGCCTTACCCCGCCTTCCCTCCACTATCGACTTTTACGCCTTCCTAGTCATCCTATTTTATTCCATCCTTTCTAAATGTTGGAATCGCCTCAATACCCTCATTTAATCCTCTGGATAATACATATAATACAGACCGTGGTTCCAGCCACTCGTTCACTCTTCTGTTTATTCATCGACAGATAATAATAATAATAATAATAATAATAATATGTACATATATAGGCAAGACAAGCCACGGGGGTATGGAAATCTTCAGTTCAAGATCTCTCACACGTCTCTGCTCCTCATCAGGAGTTATGCAATGTTGCAACATGCTACCTCTCCTCTGAGAAAACTTTCCCTCAATTTACCTGTTACGGCTATTGAACCATTGCGTAGCTCCTGATGACACATGGAGACGTGTGAAAGCTATAGCTGAAGACTTCCATCCCTTCCCCCCCGTGGCTTCTGTTAGCAATGTTAAGTTCGCCTGTTTGTGACTGCATTGCACACACAAGCACACACACACACACACACACACACACACACACACACACACACACACACACACATATATATATATATATATATATATATATATATATATATATATATATATATATATATATATATATATATATATATATATATATATATATATATATATATATTTATATATACATAAATATATATAAATATATATAATATATATATAAATATATATAATACATATATAAATATATATAAATATAAATATATATATATATATATATAAATATATTTATATATGTATATGTATATATGTGTATATGTATATATATGTATATGTCGTGCCGAATAGGCAGAACTTGCGATCTTGGCTTAAATAGCAACGCTCATATTGCCATATAGGACAAGTGAAAATTTGTGTATGCAATAATTTCGCCAAAATCATTCTGAACCTAATGAAAAAAATATATTTCACTGTGTTTGCTTAGTATTAAATTATTGTAAACAAATCTAAAATATATTTAGTTGGGTTAGGCTGAAATAAATTGTTCTTGTTATGATAAGGTTAGGTAAGTTTTCTAAGATTCTTTTGGTGCAAAATTAAAAAAATTTACATTAACATTAATGAAAAAAATATATCTTTAAACGTACAAGAGAAAATTTTAGAAAGGACTTAATTTTAAATGAGTTCTTGCTAATTGACCAGTTTTACATATTCGGCACGACATATATATATATATATATATATCTATATCTATATATATATATATATATATATATATATATATATATATATACACTAATGCAACCACGAACAAGTGGTATTTTAGTAATAAACTGTGGCGAGCAGGGGATCGAACTCGTTGTTTTAGCCTACCTCTTGGGAAGCAAGTCAAAACTCACCACGTTCTAACCACTACAGTAACCTAGGGGTGGGGAACCTGCAGCCTTAAGGCCGCATGCATCCTTCTAGGTCATTAAGTGCGGCTTTCTGAATGAACTGTTTTCTTAAAGTTATTATATAATAATTAACTTTTAACAAAATAACTGACAGTATATCTAATCAAAATTTCTTGAATGCGGCCTTATTAGATTATAGCTAACTTTAATGCGGCCTTTTATTAGATTACAGCTAACTTTAATGCGGCCTTATTAGATTACAGCTAACTTTATTGCGGCCTTAATAGATTACAGCTAGCTTTAATGCGGCCTTCCAATAGAAAAAGGTTTCCCACCCCTGCAGTACACCAACAATCCTACAAACATCATGTACCTACTAACACTAGGCATGTTTTATGATGCGAGGACATACATGGCTGTGGTAGCTCAGAAATATTTCATTCTACTCCCGTTTGATATACTAGCCTTCACTGCGGCTAGCCGCAGTTTGATATTGCTAAAATACCACTTGTTCGTGGTTGCATTAATATGTAAACTGCTTGTGAAGGATGGTACATCAAAGGGGAGTAGAATGAAATTAGTTCTGAGCTTACCACAGCCGAGTATGCCCTCGCATCATGAAACATGCCTAGGAGTACCAGGTACATGATATTCGTAGAATTGTTGGCACAGTCGTTAGAACGTCGTGAGTTTTGACTTGCTTCCCAGGAGGTGGGCTAAAACAATACTGGCTAGATCCTCGGCTACCCGCAGTTTATTACTAAAATGCCACTTGTTCGTGGTTGCATTAATATGCACTGCTTGTATAGGCTAGTATACCAAACCGTTATTTCTGAGCTTATCATAGTATAGTCCTCGCATCATGAAACATGCCAAGTGATACTGGGTAAATGATGTCTGTAGGATTGTTGGCGTAGTGGTTAAAACGTCGTGAGTTATGTTGTGGTTCTCAGAGCACCTTATCGAAATCTGACGTGGAAAATAAACACAGGGATATTTTTACATACTTATTTTACCAGAAGAATACATAAGAGATGCCATCTTCTTGTGGTCAAATATGCCCACCGACAGTCAGCCAGCCTAAGCCCACAAAAACTACACGAATAATGGACTCATCCAGGTCAAGTGTAAACATCTCCACTCACTACTCTTCCAGCCATTTTTTATTTTGGTGAGTTGCAACACCAACTTGACATCCCCCAGCACATCTCCTGTGATAGTAAACACCAGCACCCTCTCTCTTGGGGTAGTAAACACCAGCACCCTCTCTCCTGGGGTAGTAAACACCAGCACCCTCTCTCTTGGGGTAGCAAACAACAGCACCCTCTCTACTAGGGTAGCAAACACCAGCACCCTCTCTCCTGGGGCAGCAAACACCAGCAACCTCCTGGGGTAGTACACACCAGTACGTATACGTTGGACTGCGGGCGGCGGGCACTAACAGCTTGATTAATCAGGACAGCAACCAGGAGGCCTCCTCTGGGACCGGGCCGCAGGGGCGGTGACCTCCGGAAGCGACTCCAGGTAAACACTCCCTCCTGTGATAATAAACACCAATAACCTCCATGCTATGATAGTAAACATCAGTACCATTCCTCCTCTTTTAGTAAACACTAGCACCCTCTCTCCTGGGGTAGAACACCCCAGCACCCTCCTTCCTGTAGTAGTAGACATCAGCACCCACCCTCCTGTAGTTGTACACATCAGAACTCACCCTTCTGTAGTAGTACACCATCAGCACTCACCCTCCTGTAGTAGTACACATCAGCACTCACCCTCCTATAGTAGTACACATCAGTACTCACTCTCCTGTAGTGGTAAACATCAGTACTCACTTTCCTGTAGTAGTGCACATCAATACTCACTCTCCTGTAGTAGTACACAACAGTACTCACTCTCCTGTAGTAGTACACAACAGTACTCACTCTCCTGTAGTAGTACACATCAGTACTCACCCTCCTGTAGTTGTACACATCAGCACTCGCCTTCCTGTGGCAGTACACACCAATACCTCCTTCCTCATCACCCGATGCCCCACCGCCACCTATTCTTGCGGCTGTATTTCCTCGTTCCTAGTCACCCATCAGACGTGCTGGCATTACCTTGCCAGACGCTCCCTGGCGGCCTAACTCCTATGTCAAGGTGGGAGAGCTTGTGGTGATGCCTCCATTTGATACTGCCCGAGTATCTCGACAACGATATGACGGTCCCAGCTAATTCATGGCTGTCATGTCCTTCAGAGACTGGTTAATATCATGCGGGGTGACTGAGCTATGAACCAATGAGGCCAGACTCACCCACCACTCGCCAATCCGTGACAGTGAACTCCTCGCCATGTTCTCACACCCAACGACGCTCAGGACGGAATAAACAGTTTTTTTTTTTTTTACTCTGATGGAATTTCACTCTAATTTTTTCTTTAAACTCTTGGACAGTTAGAGTTTAAAGAGTGGTGTCGTAACCCCTCTCTCCCTCTCTCTCTCTCTCTCGTGTGTGTGTGCATTCACCTAATTGTGGTTGCAGAGGTCGATTCTTAGCTCCTGGCCCCCCCTCTTCACTGGTCGCTACTTGGTCCCCCCTCTCTCTCTCTCCTTGCTCCATGAGCTTTATCAAACCTCATCTTAAAACTATGTATGGATCGTGCTTCCACTACGTCACTTTCCAGACTATTCCACTTCCTGACAACTCTATGCCTGAAGAAATATTTTCGAACATCCCTTTGACTCATCTGAATCTTCACCTTCCAATTGTGACCCCTGTTGCTGTGTCCTATCTCTGAAACATCATGTCTTTGTCCACCTCCTCAATTCCTCGCAGTATTTTATATGTCGTTATCATGTCATCCCTATCCCGTCTGTCCTCCAGTGTCGTCAGGTCGATTTCCCTTAACCTTTCTTCGTAGGACACTACCCTTAGCTCCAGGACTAGTCTTGTTGCAAACCTTTGCACTTTCTCTAATTTCTTGACGTGCTTTACCATGTGCGGGTTCCAAACTGGTGCTGCATACTCCAGTATGGGCCTGACGTACACGGTGTACAGAGTCTTGAACGATTCCTTACTGAGATATCGGAACACTATTCTTAGATTTGCCAGGCTCCCACATAACTGCAGCAGTTATGTGGTTGATGTGCGCCTCAGGAGATGTGCTCAGTATTATACTCACCCCGAGATCCTTTTATTTGACTAAGGTTTGCAGTCTTTGGCCCCCAAGTCTGTACTGTGTCTGAGGTCCTCTTTGTCCTTCCCCGATCTTCGTGAATTTGCATTTGGTGGGGTTAAATTCAAGGAGCCAGTTGCAGGACTGGGCTTGCAGCCTGTCCAGGTCCCTTTGTAGTAAGTATTCTCTGATCCTCATCCGATTTAATTCTCCGCTGTGTGTGTGTGTGTGTGTGCTCACCTAGTTGTGGTTGCAGGGGTCGATTCTAACTCCACTACATCACTTCCTAGACTGTTTCACTTCCTGACAACTCTGTGACTGAAGAAATACTTCTTGACATCCCTGTTTATCCATCTGAGTCTTCAACTTCCAACTGTGACCCCTTGTTGTGACCCATCTCTGGAACATCCTGTCTCTATCGACCCTGTCAATTCCTCTCAGCATTTTATAAGTCGTTTTCATATCCCCTCCTATCTCTCTTGTCCTCCAGTGTCGTCAGGTCGATTTCCCTTAACCTCTCCTCGTAGGACATTTCCCTTAGCTCCGGAACCAGTCTTGTTGCAAGCCTTAGCACTTTATTAAATTTCCTTACATGCTTGGCTAGGTGTGGGTTCCAAATTGGTGCTACATACTCCAATATAGGCCTAATGTGCATGGTGTACAGGGTCCTGAACGATTCCTTATTGACATGTGGGAATGCTATTCTTAGGTTTGCTAGGCGCCTGTACGCTGCAGCAGTTATTTGGTTGATGTGCGCCTCAGGAGATGTGCCCGATGTTATACGCACCTCAAGATCCTTTTCCTTAAGTGAAGTTAGTAGTCTCTGGCCCCTAGACTGTACTCCGTCTGCGGTCTTCTTTGCCCATCCCCAATCTTCATAATTTTGCATTTGGTGGGGTTGAGCTCCAGGAGCCAGTATCGGGACCAGGCCTGCAGCCTGTTCAGAGCCCTTTGTGGTTCTTTCTAGTTCTCGTCCGACTGAACTCTTCTCGTCAACTTCACATCATCTGCAAACAGGGACACTTCTGAGTCTATTCCTTCCGTCACGTCTTTCACAAATACCAGAAACAGCACTGGACCTAGGACTGACCCCTGTAGAACCCCGCTCGTCACAGGCGCCCACTCTGACACCTCGTCACGTACCATGACTCGCTGTAGTCTTCCCGACAGGTATTATCTGATCCACTGCAGTGCCTTCCCTGTTATCCTTGCCTGGTCCTCTAGCTTTTGCACTAATCTCTTGTGTGGAACTGTGACAAATGCCTTCTTACAGTCCAAGAAAACGCAATCTACCCACCCCTCTCTCTCGTCTTACTGCTGTCATCCTGTCATAGAACTCCAGTAGGTTTGCGATGCAGGATTTCCCGTCCCTGAAACCGCGCTGGTTGTCGTTGATAAACTCATTCCTTTCTAGGTGTTCCATAACTCTTCTCCTGATAAACTTCTCCATGGCTTTTCATACTGTACATGTCCGTGACACCGGTCTGTAGTTTAATGCTTCGTGTCTGTCTCCTTTTTTTAAAAATTGAGACTACATTTGCTATCTTCCATACCTCAGGTAGTAGCCCTGTTTCGATAGATGTGTTGAAGACTTGTTAGTGGTGCACATAGCGCCTCTGCTCCCTCTCTCAGGACCCATGGAGAGATGTTATCCGACCCCATCGCCTTTGAGGTATCTAGCCTGCTTAGCAGCCTCTTCCTCGGTTGTATGTATTGTGTCCAACACTAGATGGTGTATCCCACCTCTCTGCCTTTCTGGAGTACCATCTGCCTCCTCAGTGAACACTTCTTTGAATCTCAATGTTGAGCTCCTCACATACTTTGCGGTCATTTCAAGTGATCTCCCCTCTTTCCTCAGCCTGATTACCTGGTCCTTAAGTGTTGTTTTCCTCCTGAGGTGTCTGTACAACAGCTTCGGGTCAGATCAGGCTTTCACTGTTGTCATTTTCGTATTGTCGTTGGGCCTCCCTTCTTACCTGTGCATATTCATTTCTGGCTCTACGACTGCTCTCCTTATTCTCCTGGGACCTTTGCCTTCTATACTTCTTTCATTCTCTAGCACACTTGGTTTTTTCCTTCTCTACACCTTTGGGTGAAGCAAGGGCTCATCCTGGCTTTCTCGTCATTTCTGTTACTCTTGGGTATAAATCTCTCCTTAGCTTCCTTGCATATTGTTGTCACATATTCCATCACCTCATTTACTAATTTCCCTGCCAGTTCTGTCCCACTGAACCCCGTGCAGGAAATTTTTCATGCCTGTTTAGTCCCCTTTCTTGTAGTGTGTCTTCATTCGTCCTGCTCTTCCTGCTTCCCTCACCACTTGTAACTCTACTATGTATTCGAAGCTCTAAACCACGTGGTCACTGGCCCCGAGGGGTCTTTCACATGTGATGTCCTCAATATCTGCACTACCCAAGGTGAATACTAGGTCCAGTCTTGCTGGTTCATCCTCTCCTCTCTCTCTGGTAGTGTCCCTTACGTGTTGGTACATGAGGTTTTCCAGTACCACCTCCATCATCTTAGCCCTCCACATTTCTGGGCCCCCATGTGGCTCCAGGTTCTCCCAGTCAATTTCCTTATGACTGAAGTCACCCACAATCAGTAGCTTTGCCCTGCTCACATGAGCCCTTCTGTCAACTTCAGCCAGTTTATCAACCATCGTTCTGTTACTCTCATCATACACTTGCCTTGGCCTCCTGCTGTTCTGTGGTGGGTTATACATTGCTGCAATTACCACCTTGGGACCTCCAGATTGAAATGTTCCTATTATATAGTCTCTTGCTTCTCCTCTGTCTCCTCTCTCCACTTCATCAAAATCCCAATGGTTTTTGATGAGCAGTGCCACTCCTCCACTCCCTCTGTTCCCTCTGTCTTTCCTCAGGATCTGATATCCTGTTGGAAATATGGCATCTGTTATCATTCCTGTGAGCTTGGTTTCTGTGAGAGCTATGATGTCTGGTGATGCCTCTTTGATTCTTTCATGTCACTCTTCCCACTTATTCGTTATTCCATCAGCGTTGGGGCTGTTGGACCTGGCAGTGTGCTGTGGGATTCTACAGCATAGTGTGGGGTGGAGGCTGTAAGTTTGCATAGTGGGTTGTTTTGGAATAGCGTATTTGGCTGCGGGGTTCTGAGGGTGATTTTGTGTGCTTGCACTTGTTGGTCTGCCCTGCTCTGGTTGTCCTCTGCTGACTCTGTCCTTGTGTCTCTTCCCAGCCCCTTCCGTTTCTGTGTCTTCTCTCTTAGCTGCTGTCGTTCTGTCCTTGTTCAGTCACGGTCTAGGAACACCCTCTTGTATGTTGATGATTCCTTCAGCCGTGGCTTTTCTTGCAGGATCCTGTTCTGCACCGTTTCTGTCTTGGAAATCAGTTTGACCGGCCGATTTCTCCCCTTCAAGTACCCTCTTATTCTCTGAAAATTTACTATCTCAGTCATGTCCTCCTCGCCTATGTGTGTGCGCGTGTGTGCGTGCGTGCGTGCGTGCGTGCGTGCGTGCGTGCGTGCGTGCGTGTGTGCGTGCGTGTGCGTGTGTGTGTGTGTGTGTGTGTGTGTGTGTATGTGTGTGTGTGTGTGTGTGTGTGTGCGAAATATTTTGCACTAACAGATATGTGCAAAATATTTCAAATATCTGTTAGTGTTATCTGCTAGCGGTTCTGGAGATTATCGTACCCACGACCCAGTCTCAGACCAAGCCTCCTAGCTAGAAAAGAAAACATTACATTAATGCAATTATTTATTGACAACGTTTCGCTTGCATAGTAAGCCTTATCAAGTCACAAACACATCTGTAACCTCATGAAGCCCACTAAGTAGGCAAAACGCTGTCAATAAAGAATTGCATTATAGTACATTTATGTCTTTCTATTCCCATCGTGTCGGTATTTTATACCATTTGCCTCCGTCCCCATCTATGTCATATATGAGAATGAGAAAGAGAAGTGGAGCGAGTACCGTCCCTTTGGGGACAGCTTTTCACTTTGGCAGCCCTTGATTTCACTTTTTACCATTATTCTTCAGGTTCTATTTGTTAGGAAGTTAAATATCCACCTGCCCACATTTTCAATTATTCCTTCTGCACTCATTTTGAGTGCAGTTACCCCATGGTCGCCTACAGCATGTTATTAAAACATTTATCGCAGTTCGTGATACGTAACAAGTTACACATAAGTACATAATTCCACACAAGCACATGTCCATGGATGAGTATGTTCTGTCTTTAATTGACAGAGAATCGTCTCAGTGACGATTTTAATTGAAAGAGAAGGGCCAGACATCAACATCTGCGGAACCTTCAACAGCACCTACAAAACCACGTCAAACGGGTAGGAGCTGCACCCAGAAGGGTCACACAACGCTCGGGTAATGGAAGTCACCCAGTTTCGATCAGAGACTGGGAAGAGTGATTCCAATTCCTCATATCAGATGACTTTCACCGGCATCAAAACACCTACTGTGAAGGAAACTAGAAGGAGTATAAAGAAACCAGCTCTGAGCCACTTAAGTACCTTAACATACCGTGCCAGAACCAGAAGCCCATTCTGAAAGGCGGAACAAACAGTGAAGTCAACAATAGCCAGGAATCAGGATGAAAGCAACAGGAATAACTCAGTTCCACAGAGAAGAGAGAATTCTCTTGGCAGCTGAGCATAACATCAATTAACAGTAGGTATCTCTACAATATACACCTCTCCCCTTCTCTCTTTGGCTTATCGGGTCTCCATGCACTAATTTTAACTCCTTGACGCCCACTCTTAAGCTTCACTGATTGATTGACGTTACTGGTTTTTACCCACGTGAGGTCACTTATTATCTCATACATACCCTTAAACTTGTATAACAAGTTCGCCTCCACTGCTTCCACATACAGTTCATTCCACTTCCTTGCTACCATCGAGTCTGATGATAGCAGGGAAGTGGATGGTATCCTTGCTTCTGGTTCACGCATTTCAACCCATTTGTCACTATTAGAGCTATGGATTTTTCAGATTATCCTGTACTTGGTAATCAGTTCTTGTAGAGCCATTAGGCTGAGGTCACCCTAGTCTTTGCTCACAGTGCAGACTCCCCTAGTAGTAGGACTAGTCTACTTGCAAAAGAGTGGAACTCCACTGACAACATCTCCCCACGAAAACTGGGGAATTACGCCTAGCCCCTTCTACCTCAGTGCACTCAAATAGTACAGAGCGTGGCACAAGCTTCTAATGTAGTTAATAACAGTGCTGAATATTTGAAGCCAATCAGAAGAGGTATTCACAAGTTACCGCAAGGAAACAAATATTTCAGTTTGAATAAAAATAAGAGATTGACACTTACATAGTTCAAAACTAATTCAAACATTCCACTAAGATGCTCCTGCTTCGAAAGGCTAAAGGAAATCAAGAAAAGCATTTTCTAGTTATCATACAGCCCATGACCGAAAATACACCGGAACTTTAGGTTTAAAGCCGTTCAGAAGCTGCATTCTCAGGTTATTGGCGCTGAAGGTTTGAAGCCAATCAGACGAAGTCTTCACAAATTATAATTATTGCATGAAAATTAGTATTTCAATTTTCCTGATTTCAATAAAATTGGCATGTTAGTAGATACACGATCCGAAATTAATGGAAGCCTTTCTCTAAGATACACTAGAATTTAAGGTTTGAAACCATAATGGTTTATATAAAACTCGCCAGAGGGCACCTGCCGTGCTAACAGTTCACGAAGCTTCCCCTACTTACAGTAAACCATACTTGAAAATTTGAAGCTGATCGGAACAGACGTTCTCAAGTTATAAGCGAAAACCCTTGATTGCTTTATTTCATTTCAAAAGCACTAGAACAATCTGACTATACAGTACTTTAAATACTGCTGGTCTTAACGTTATCAAAAATAAAATATCATCAAGAACTTGCTACTGTTGCGATCAATTCACTCGTTTTACATAAATCATAATTACAAAGCAATTACAGTATTTTTATTATTACATTCATGGGGGAACGCTAAATTCGTTGGAGAGGCAGTCATATTAAATCCAAGGAAGCGGATCCAATTCACTGAATCAAGAGCTCCTTACCATATTCATAATTCATCCGTCATCGGCAGTTTCTGCAAATTAAGACGAAAGCTGAAATATCCCCAACATTTATACCGAGACACTTATGCAGCATATGGGAATCTTTATTCAGGAAACTTTTCGCCACACAGTGGCTTCATCAGTCCAATACAAAGAGGAAGGCGTAAGGAGAGGAGGAGTATGAGGTAATCAGTCCCTCAACCTGGAGTCGATGTGTTCAGTCCATCAATCTTGTAGAATGTACAGCATAGGGCCGTAGACGTGGCTTATATACTGTAGTGAGGTGAGGTGAAGCAGGCGGAGGCGGGGTCATAGTGGTACATCCACTAGTCGAAGTAGGTCTTCGTCCAAAGGTTGAACAAGTGTTGAAGAATTCTTTGTAACAAGATCCCATGATGCTGCAGTGTCTGACAGTTGTGATGAATGGTTTAAAAAACCGACAAGTTGAAGATTGAGACACTTATGCAGCATATGGGAATCTTTATTCAGGAAACGTTTCGCCACACAGTGGCTTCATCAGTCCAATACAAAGAGGAAGGCGTAAGGAGAGGAGGAGTATGAGGTAATCAGTCCCTCAACCTGGAGTCGATGTGTTCAGTCCATCAATCTTGTAGAATGTACAGCATAGGGCCGTAGACGTGGCTTATATACTGTAGTGAGGTGAGGTGAAGCAGGCGGAGGCGGGGTCATAGTGGTACATCCACTAGTCGAAGTAGGTCTTCGTCCAAAGGTTGAACAAGTGTTGAAGAATTCTTTGTAACAAGATCCCATGATGCTGCAGTGTCTGACAGTTGTGATGAATGGTTTGAAAAACCGACACTTATGCAGCTTATGCTGCATAAGTGTCTCAATCTTCAACTTGTCGGTTTTTCAAACCATTCATCACAACTGTCAGACACTGCAGCATCATGGGATCTTGTTACAAAGAATTCTTCAACACTTGTTCAACCTTTGGACGAAGACCTACTTCGACTAGTGGATGTACCACTATGACCCCGCCTCCGCCTGCTTCACCTCACCTCACTACAGTATATAAGCCACGTCTACGGCCCTATGCTGTACATTCTACAAGATTGATGGACTGAACACATCGACTCCAGGTTGAGGGACTGATTACCTCATACTCCTCCTCTCCTTACGCCTTCCTCTTTGTATTGGACTGATGAAGCCACTGTGTGGCGAAACGTTTCCTGAATAAAGATTCCCATATGCTGCATAAGTGTCTCAATCTTCAACTTGTCGGTTTTTCAAACCATTCATCACAACTGTCAGACACTGCAGCATCATGGGATCTTGTTACAAAGAATTCTTCAACACTTGTTCAACCTTTGGACGAAGACCTACTTCGACTAGTGGATGTACCACTATGACCCCGCCTCCGCCTGCTTCACCTCACCTCACTACAGTATATAAGCCACGTCTACGGCCCTATGCTGTACATTCTACAAGATTGATGGACTGAACACATCGACTCCAGGTTGAGGGACTGATTACCTCATACTCCTCCTCTCCTTACGCCTTCCTCTGTGTATTGGACTGATGAAGCCACTGTGTGGCGAAACGTTTCCTGAATAAAGATTCCCATATGCTGCATAAGTGTCTCAATCTTCAACTTGTCGGTTTTTCAAACCATTCATCACAACTGTCAGACACTGCAGCATCATGGGATCTTGTTACAAAGAATTCTTCAACACTTGTTCAACCTTTGGACGAAGACCTACTTCGACTAGTGGATGTACCACTATGACCCCGCCTCCGCCTGCTTCACCTCACCTCACTACAGTATATAAGCCACGTCTACGGCCCTATGCTGTACATTCTACAAGATTGATGGACTGAACACATCGACTCCAGGTTGAGGGACTGATTACCTCATACTCCTCCTCTCCTTACGCCTTCCTCTTTGTATTGGACTGATGAAGCCACTGTGTGGCGAAACGTTTCCTGAATAAAGATTCCCATATGCTGCATAAGTGTCTCAATCTTCAACTTGTCGGTTTTTCAAACCATTCATCACAACATTTATACCGAAACAGATGCTGTTTTTTTGTCATATACGCACCCTGTGGGAAGAGTTGCAACCCTCCCCCCCAAAAAAGAAAATAGAAGGCCCCTACCCCTAGGCACAATCATTATATTTAGGGAAAAAAGGCCAACGTAGAGGGGCCATATAGCGCCTGATGAGACAATCGAGTTCGATCCCAGAAAAGGAAGGACAGGTTCGATTCCTTGGCTCAAAAGTTAGTCACAGCACGAAGAACCCCCTCCTCTCTCCCACTGAGGTGGCCCTAGGCACAAGCCACTCTAACATCACAACCGCATTAGGTGACCCAGGGTCAGGCAGAAAACCTGGTAGGAAAAGTGGGGAAAAAAATCTGTCAGCCACTTTAAGGTATACCTTTGGTGATATTTAATAATAAATTTTGATACTTTGTGCTGTGCAATTACAGTAGTGTCATACTATGAATAATCAGAGAATATTTTAAACTTCGTGCAAAATGCAATATGCGTGCATATCTGTACACCTACTTTCATATTAAACATATTTATGACCCATACAGAGTTACCGTTTGTTTTATTTTTATTATAAAGCACAATAATGATACAGTAATAATAACAATAATAGCAATAATAATAATAACTCAGTCATCTTTTCTTTCATGCTGGTAAACATCTTACCTTTGATGAGTTTCGAGAGGTTTTCTGCCTACGGAGCTCGGCCTTGGGCCACACGAAGAAAATGCCCTTCTGAAGTTTGTGATTTTTGTGGTATCTTTCATAAGAAAAGTATAATGAGAGAGACGACTCTTCTTCGTGTGAGGAGCAGCCAACGTGCACAGGGCGGTGCGTGGCAATGTAGAAGAGATCCATCAGTGTGTTGAAGGAGGATCAGCACGCAAGTCATGACACAAACTTCTTCACCTCCACTCTCCGCCCGGAATGACCCTCGTTGACTTCGTAGATGAACTAATTTAAATCTTCCTGAGCTCAAGTAATGTCAGTCGCTAAAGAAATCATTGAAGTAATCCGATTTACGGAGTATGTAGTAATAAAAGATAGTAATTTCCCACAAATTAATGAAAAAGCCTTGATGAAAAAATATGATTCAGCATTTTCGTAATCAAAAAACCGCCGAGGATAAGTACATAATAATAATAATAATAATAATAATTGGGTAATACTGCCAAAGAAATAAAGAAAGAATACGCTAGTCCATATGAGATCACATTCAAGAATACTTTTATTACTTAAAAACTTATATTACTGTATTCTTGCAAAAGAAAATTTCTTTAATGCGGCATATTATACTAATATAAGAAATAACAAGACACCAAACAACGAACTACCTAAGAAAAATACGAGAACGTTACCTAGCCAATCCCTGCGAACATTTCCTAGCCATGCCCTGCTAACATTTCCTAGCCATCCCGTACTAACGTTTCCTATCCATCCCCTGCTAACGCTTCTTAACTATCCCCTGCTAACGTTTCCTAACCATCCCCTGCTAACGTTCCCTAGCCATCCCCTACAAACGTTATCTAGCCATCCCCTACAAACGTTATCTAGTCATCCCCTGCAAACGTTCCCTAGTCATTCCCTGCAAACGTTCTCTAGCCATCCCCTGCAAACGTTCTCTAGCCATCCCTTGCAAATGCTCCCAGCCATCTTCTGCAAACGTTTCTTAGCTATCTCCTGCAAACCTTTCCTAGCCATCCCTTGCTAAAGTTTTCTAGCCATCCCCTGCAAACGTTCCCTAGCCATCCCCTGCCAACGTTCTCTAACCATCCCTGAAAACGTTTCCTAGTCATCCCATGTACACCTTTCCCAGCCATCCCTTGCAAAAGTTACCTAGCCATCTTCTGCAAACATTTCCTAGCCATACAATGTCAACGGTTCCCAGCAATTTCCTGTATGTTTCCTAGCCATACCCTATAAACGTTTCCTAGCAATCCTTCATAAAAAATTCTAACGTCTCTTAACGTTTTTCAAACAATTTTCAAACGTTTTCCAATTCACTACAAACGTTTTCCTAGCCATCCCCTCCTAACTTTTCATTAGTTATCCCCTGCAAAAAAAAATCATAACTATCCCTGAAAACGTTTTCCTAGCCACACCCTAGCTATTCATAGAAAAGTCTATCCATTCACGATATACGTTTCAGTGTTTAGCATTATTATAAAATAATTTCCTTGCCAAGGAATTGACAATTCTAGAAAATAAAATGAATATACTATCCGTAAAAAGATGCATAAATATGAATACACTATTTTTGACAGGTCCGAATCTGATAAAGAGGATAAAAAAAAATCCCTTCCACATACACTTACCTTGTATAGCCGCCTTGGTGAGCCTTAGAATATCCAAGTTGATCTTGACGGGCTGAGAGGTCACTTGGAAGGTCGCTTCTCGGTGACCTTCGCTGATCTCTGTCTCAGTTTTCATACCGAGGAAGAATATCTGTACATCTCGCACACGCACTCGTCCACTACACGTACCCAGAGCCGTGACCCCATCCACCCCCATGATAGTGTCAACAATGGGTGAATTTTCGCTAGAGAGGTCAAGGGTGAAATCGAAAGGATCTTCGAGTATAGTAAGCTCCTCCTCCTCTTCTTGGGATCCTTCAGCCATGCGTGAAGCTTTTAAGTATTTTTTGTACAGGTTCTCTCCCTTTAAGAATTCCTTCACCTGGATTTTCACAACACTGTAGACTTTGTTTCGGCTGTGACCCCTTTCTGGCCCAATGTGAGTGACTTTAGCTGTAAGTACCATGTCAGCGTGTTCCACGGCCTGGTCCACATAGCCTGGCCAGCAGGCCAATGTAGGGCAGGCCATTAGTAGTAATGCCAGTGCCACCTTGGCCATGACCTGCACCAACATAATGGCGTCAAAGGTCGACCGCAGGCACTGAATCACACCATCACTCCCACTTGTTCATTCTCACGAAAATATAACAAACATTCGAATAGCACATTCAGTGTATTTTACGAGTCGTCATAAAGTGACCAGCACTATCTGTTTCATAATTGCAAAAAAAAAAATCATATTCAAACACTAGCAGTCATTATATGTAGTTATTACTCACAGCTTTGCAGGATCATGAAGCTATATGAGCATTTTAGTATCGCTATTTTCACTACCACTGCAAAGTTTCTTGTGGAGGTATTACACTTTTGTATATCTGAAAAAAAAAGAAAGATCGTATTAAGGGGAGTCGAGAGATATTTTTAGTTTTCTATTCCACTTCCTCATTCTCCTTTCCTTCCTCCACCCTCTCCCTTATATACCAAACTCCTTAAAATGAAATAAGACGAAGTATTTATAAGTGATCTAAAGGTTACTTCAAAAAATATGAACTTTGATAAACGAAAAATCGGCTCCCAATACTGCTGCCAAGTCGTACTTCCCAGTTTTATTAGGAAGGATGGTCTTAAGCACCATTCTAACTGTTGTATATTTTGAAATCACTGATGACAAGATGAGAAGAAGCATTTTCATGACATCTGAAAATCAAACGATGGTAGGATATTCATATCAAAACATACTGGCTAAAGTCACAGGTAATGCCGAGGTATATTAAAAACACTGGATGGTGGTTGTTTTCATAACTTACTTCATCACATAATTCTTGTAAGAGGACCAGCAGAAAGTAACCAGCAGAAAGTAACCAAATGCACTGCAGTCGCTACGTGATCCGAGAAAGGTATCCCTGTAACCCATGAGCCCAGCAACCCCCTTTACCTCAATGCGGAACGTTTCTAACGCGATTTAAAATCAGTGCTTAAAACTTTAAAACGAATCATTCAGAAGTAATCGCATGTAAACTAAAATCCCAATTTCTTCAATAAAATCGCTAACTGGCATCTATACAGTCTAAGACTAATTTGGACTTTCCAGTAAGAAATACACCTTTGGAAGTTTAAAGCCAGTCAAAAGAGGCATTTTATAGTTACCTCATAGATACCAATATCCTAAAATACACTAACACTAAGTCTGAAGCCACTTAAAACTCGCATTCTCAAATTATTGGCGTTGAAGCTCTGAAGCCGATCAGATGAGATATCCAGAAATTATCTCATGAAAAACAATATGTCATTTTGCCAAATTTCACACAAAAATGGCATACTGACATCTACACAGCCCAAAATTAATTGAGAGTTTTCCCTAACATACATGGTCAACATTTAAGGTTTGAAGCCGATCAGAAAAAGCATTCTCAAATTACTGCACGGCAACCAATTTGATTAATAAAAATGGTAAATTACAACGTTCATTATCCAAAATCAGGGTTAAGCTTCCACTTAAGATTGAAGTCATACAGAAGAGACATTGATTTTTTAAATCAAAATTGAAGCATGCAATCCGATGACAATGCCATGCTTCTCCTAAGTAAGATAAAATAGTGTTAAAAGTTTAAAAACGATCAGAAGATGCTTTCTCAGGTATCAAACAACACCAGCTCAGGAACTGTCTATATAAAAATGACCAGAGGTCATGTGCACATAATAGTTCCAGGAACCTTTTCCAAGTTATAATTCTCCATTATTAAAAAATGTGAAGCCAATCGCATGAGGCGTTCTTAAGTTTTTTATTATTATTATTATTATTATTATATTTAGAGGAAGCTCTAAACCCGTAGGGGTCGCATAGAGCACGCGTAGTGGAAGGAATTCAGGTTTGATTGAAGGGGAGAACAAGTTTCATTCCTTGGATCAAAAGCCCTCTCACCAGCATGAAGCTCCCTTAAGGTATCTAGTTGTCGATCAAAACCTTGGAAAGAAAGAGAATAGATGTTCCCCTTTAGGAATACCTAATTAAAAATATAAATTAACTTAAAATTACCCATTAGCTTTATTCATAATGAATTGCTAGGGCGCTCTAACATGTCTTGTATTTAAAAATTTCCACCAGATTATTTTCACTACTTTGGTGCCAACAATTCACCAAAATCATAACTGCAAAACTCCAAACGTACCATTATTATATTCAAAACAAGTTTTAAACTCATATCAATCATAACTAAATAACGCTGAACTAAGCTTGTTCTTATTATTTTTTTTAATTTCCTGAAATACTAACAAAGTTTACGCAAGCAATGTGCATTAATTTATTTGTGGGAATATAGTTACATATGTCTTTGTGCATGATAATTACACCTTCCAGGTGAGGAGCGTGCAGGTAACAACCTTGCCGCTTGCAAGTCTCACCTCCATCTGGGTTGATTCACGACGACTGAAGCCTCACGAACCAGCGCAGCTTACGAGTGCAGATTACAGAAGCCTCACCAGTTTACACTGGATCTTAGTGGATTCGACTGAACCCTCGCTAACGAATAAGTTTACACGTGCAGGATATCACAGAAGCCTCACTAGTTTACTCTAGTTCAAAGTGGATTCACAAGGACTAAAACCTCACAAACGAGTTTACATTAGTTCCCAGTGGGTCATTATTAATGGGAAACACTAAACCCTCAGTGATCACACAGCGCCAAGGATAATGGGAAGAAATCACGTTTGATCAAAGGGAAGGGAAAGGCAGCTCCAATTACTTAGGTTAAAGGGCCAGCACCAGCATCAAGGCACCGTCCACCTTCAAGGGGTCTTAGTGATAAGGAACACGACTCTTCAGAAGAGAACTCTCAGAAAACTACAATATTTGGTATTTGACCAGTAGAAAAATCATCAGTGAATTTTGTTTTATAGAATATTTTCAACAAATTTACATCAACCGAATAACAGCGCTGAATACCTACACGTGTTTAGCGTTCTGTGTACGAATATAACAACAATACATAAAAAAATGAAAAGAGTGTTGTAAGACTCATTCATTACTAGCAAACATCCACATTACATGATACTGAAGACTCGCATATAGGTAAACGACAAAACTTGCTGCAAGCTGCCTGATGTAAATGATCAAGAAAACGATCATTTTTGATATGCCAGATTACTTTTATGTGCCAAAACAAATATACTAGCCTAATCTAATTTTGGTAAAAATATGCATTAAAAAACCACAAGTTCGTTTCCTTCTTTTCTGTTTTCTTAAGCGGAAAGCGTGCCTCGAGGAGTATGATGTATGTGTTAGAAAAGGACGTGAAGGAGTTTTACGAATGGGAAGATCAAGGAGTGTATGTGTGGTTTGTTTCATTTGCTATACTAAGCACTAGAACTATTTATTTAGTCAGGCTTTCAACATATTCCACTTTTAACATTATCAAGTTTGCACTTACTAACAACCTGCTAACAATCATGACAAATTTCTTCTTATATTACGTAAATCCTAATCACAAATCAAGAAAACTAAATTATTTCTCACAATCCATATCCATAATTCGTTCCGTGTTATCAGTATTAACAAGAAATTTAGACGAAAGGGAAAATGTCCCCACCACTTACGCCGAAAGATATACTGGATTCTTAGTCGGGCTAAGCTACTCAATAATACCACCACCACGTTAAGGTGACCCAGCATCCGGGGCTGGGGATATATTGTGTGGGAAGAAGTGGGAGGGGAAGTTTTTGTTTACAATACAGTATACAACAGGTGAAGAATTAGACACATGTCCAACATCTAGGTATATTTATTTTGTAGACGTTTCCAATGAGAAGTCCCGCCTACCAGTGACAATGCCTTCGTCTGATGCACTTCATCTGACTCAAGTAAAGAGCTCCAATCTTCCTGCCTTGGCTTCAGATTCTTCAAGACAATGGTGCTCATCACCTGCTACTAGGTTGTGGGACTAATTACATTGTTTTCAACCTCCTCAGTCTTCTCTTTTTGTCCCGGTATAGTAATAATAAAGCCACTGGTTATCGAAACATTTACCAAGTAAAGAAACCCAGATGTTGTACATGTATATAATTCTTCACCCTGTCAGTACTGTTTACCACTGGTGTACACAGATAGTTTTAGAAGCACAAGTTCCATTTTTTTTGACAATGGTTTTGAGAGTACATAAATGAGAGCGAAAATGTGTATCACGATGGCAATAAGGATAAATTTCACGCGCTGGAATATTTATATCACAAATCCTTAACGATTTTAAACCAAATATTTATTTCTAACAGATGGGACACGACACTACCTTTGTGCGAACTCTAGTTTCACATGTGTTATGTAACTCAGTTCAAGCACTCCAGGACGTGACAATGGTCGCGCACACACTAACGAGTGCTAGATAGGAGACTCCACCATACGCTAGCCAGTTCAATGACGCAGCAATACGTATGTCTTAATGGATATTAAATGTCACATTACGGATGACATTTGCTATTATAAATTATCCTAATGCATTTCTACCTTAGTAACCTAAGACTGGCATCACTCTGACATTAACAATCACAATTTCTGAGTCTTCCGTTGTCACATTTGTCACCATGTATCGTAATAAAACATCCCTGTAATCTCACCATCATGACAAAGTAATCCATCATATTAACTCACTGTGACTTCACTAGAGCAACTGAACATACAACTTGGCACCACAACAACGGCTTGACCTAAAGACCTCCCGTCAATGAGATAGGAAGTTAGCTGCTCTCGGTCTGCCTGTCACGGCTCACACTTCAACAAGCAGGAAGTCTGGCACTTTTCAGTGTTGTTAGCAACGCGGTGCAAGAACATTACTATATAGTATTTGCTAAACAAACTATAATATGTAGCTTATTTTGAAACATCTCATAAATCTTCTTAACAGAATACTGCTTGATACGTCTTAAAATTTCCGCTTGACATCATATCCAGAGTACACAAGGGCTATTAAATCATTTATATTTTACAAGAAAATAATTATAATATCGATCTTAAGTCATTATTTGAATAGTTTATGAATATACTGAAAACTGATGAGGAAGTTTAATTTAAAAATAGTTGGTTGATTAGTTTGATAATTGGATTTAAAGCCTATCAACTAAATGAGATCAATTAAGTCTGCATTAGCCTGTTCACCATCAGTCAAGAATACTTTAATCTCTAAATAACGATTAAGAGGCATACACTTCTCGGTATATGTCCAGTGTGTGTTGGTAAGTGGAACTTATCAACTGAACCTGGAGAAAGCACCAACACTACACTGCCAAAGCAGTGATTGGCGTCAACTGTTCGCTATATCTGTTTGCCTATTGTTTTGATTTAAATGTTACTTATATGGAGAATTGCACAGTATAATTCCACAACAAACCGAGTGTTGTTTACTTTTGAGAAAATATGTTTCCTTTTGAATTGTTGCTTGTGTTCTCATACAGAGATAATCAGTCTGTCACATAATATGTAATACAGTTTTTTCTTAAAACATCGGCCACTTCCCACCGAGGCAGGGTGACCCGAAAAAGAAGAAAGACTTTCATCCTCACTCACTCCATCACTGTCTTGCCAGAGAGGTGCTGATAATACAGTTTAAAAACTGCAACATGTCTCCACCCCTCCTTCAAAGTGCAGGCACTGTACTGTTAATATGCGACCTTCACAATTTTTCAATCCAAATGCCGTACTGCTGAGCATTTAAGTAGTTTTCACATACGGTTTCCACTACATTTCTAAGTATGGTTTGGTTATTTTCGGTTGAGATAAGTTATGTTAGGTTGTCCTCTATCCATAAAACAAATTATAATGTACCACAACGAAACAACTACAAATATAAAATAAGGTAGCCACTGTGAGCGCTCTGAGAAAATCATTCATAAATTAAGGCACCTTCAACAGTTACCCATTTGACTGTTTATACAACAGTAATACGATATCTGTAGTTAAGAAGGGCTGAGAAAAGGCACACGTGGCATAGCAGTCTTTTAGGGGGCAACGTTTTGCTTTGTGTAAAGCTTTATCAAGTCACTCGATAAAGCACAGAAAAGCTGTCTCATTTACAGCTTGTTCTGCAACGTGTTTTTTCTTCTTTACCATTTGTAATTTTCACATGAAAGAGATCAGTCTCTGCATTTAATCGTGGTACGTGAAAATTCGTTATAATGTAATGTGAAAATGTGATAATAAAGTACTCCTCAAACTAGACATTTTATATTTTAATTAGTCTTGCATGTCTACTTCTTTAATCTGGAAACACAGAGTCTTTCAGCACCAACAATGACACTACCTTTGCCTAGAATTTGTTAACACATCCGTCCCGCTCTCCAAACACTGCTCGTATTTATTTTTTTTCACAGTACGGCATTTCCTGCACGATCTACGCCGAAATTAAAATTAAATATTATTACATATAATACATTATCATCAACAGGCTACAGAATTACAAACTTAATGCTAAACGCAACACGCAAACCCACAGATGCTCACACACCTTTGAAGGGAAGGGGGAAGTGCCTGACACTAGTGAAGGACGATGTTGCTCCAACCCTACATGTTCATTTGAGGTATGGGTGGAAAGTAATACAAGAGTCCTGTGTTCTTTCATTATGGGGAGCCAAATAAACAGACAGGAGCCTAGCCATTGCTCCACTAGACGAAGTGTAGCTTTATAAGCACCCCCTCTTTTCCCAGTTGCTAGACCCTGTGGGTATAGAACTTCATCTTGAATATAATAATGATTCTCACACACATACACACACATGTACACACACACGTTTACGCGATGGTAGGATTGCTGGTCTTCTTTCTGTCTCATAAACACGCGGTATAACAGGTATATTTTGCTACTTTTACTTACATGCAGGTCACACTACACATGCATATACACGCATATTTACAAACCCATCTGGGTTTTCTCCTATTTTCTTAATAGTTCTCCTTTATTTCCTCTCATTTCCACGAGGAAATGGAAAAGAATTCTTCCTCCGTAAGCGAAGCGTGTCCTAAGAGGTGACTAAAATGCCGGGAGCAAGGGGCTAGTAACCTCTTCTCCTGTATAAATTACTAAATTTAAAAAGACATTTTTCGTTTTTCTTTTTATTTAACCCTGTCTCGGTGGAATACGGCCGGTTTAAATATATATATTCTTCAATGAGTGATTATTTATCACACAGTTCGAGACAAATGGCGCAAAATTGAAAAATAGAGATAAAAAGACACTCCCAGAGAGGAACTTTACTGATACATTTCGCCTTCTTCAGTCAATATACATGGATCTACAATAAGCAAATTTGTACACACAGTTAAGTAAGTGGCTGGGTTAGTGAGTTCATAAATCGGTGAATGGCAAAGTAAGGGCACAGCAGGCGGCCCTGGTAATGACCTATCTGTATGAGCTGGGCTACAGGTTTGGCTAAACTGAAATCTTCTTGATTTCTATTGGGTTGTATTTAGTGTACAAATAAGCAACTGTTCCAGGTACCTACGTGAGGTTTTGTCCATTTCCTTGTTGAACAGCTGGGCGTCCTGCCAAGACTTCAGGTGTGCAGTCTTGTCTTTATGTGTCAAGCAAGCGTGATACACTGAGAGTCCTTCACGTATTTCGGTGTTCTTGCAACGTGATCTGTAGGCTAGTGAGTTCTCTCCACGTATTTGTGGTCACAACCGTCACATGAAATGATGTCGTAGTCCGTTGCTGTTTTTTTTTTCCTGGTTATGTCTTTGTTGGTGTTTTATATGATAGTGGCAACACCTGTGTTGCTCTTAGAGAGGGCGGGTGTAATATATCCTGTAGTGTAGCTTGTAGGAAGAATGATTATATTATTCTATGGTTTTGGTGAGGTGAAGGTTTTGTGTGCTCGGCCCTTGAAATTCCGGATGTGTGAGGGAAATTTTAGTGTCATGAATGAAGTCTTTAAAAAAGTTGCATTTTTTCCTCCAGATATCCTGGGATGGAGATTCGATAAGTACATAAAAACCTGTTAATGAGTCCACCTCGTTTAGTTCTTTGGTTGTGGTGTGTGTATCGTATGCAAGTAAAGGTATATTAATACTGACAGACTGTGGGAATAAGACAATAAATGTGGTGATTATGTATATGTAAATAGTAGTGCATCATGTCATTCTTGTTGTTTGGTTTCTCGGTGGAAGTCTTGCTTAATAAGAACGTCGAGAAGAGGAAGCCTATCATTCGCTTCTTCTATGTTGAATGAATGTTCGCTTTATTTTACGGTAGAGATCATCTGGGGACCTTACGATTTTCCATAATCTAATTTTCGTCGCCACTACAACCACAACTCTTATTCTCAGGCACCAGGCCTCCCGTGAACTCCCTCGCGCTACATTCAACAGCCTCCTACCAGAATCTTTCTAAAGCTGTTACTAGATGGTGGTCGGGCAGTGAGGAGAGAAAGATAAGAAATATGCGAGGGCTAGGCTTCACCCTCTCTCTCTCTCTCTCTCTCTTTTTCTTTTTTTTTTTTTTTTTTTACACAGGGGTTTGACAAGGTTAAGGATCCCTAGCTTTATTGACAAGCTATTTACAGGTTAAGGATTCCTAACTTTATTGGCAAGCTAAGAGCTGTTACCTACATCAGCTCATTTGAAAGCATTTTTGTTGTTATGAGACATACAAGTAGGGAACAGGATGAAGTTGGAACCATCTGTGGGCCAGCATTTTCATTTGATCAGCTGACTTTATCTCGTTGACATCATTATGCTGTACGAATGTGTTCCATACTCGAGTCATCCTGGGTATATATGATCTCAGATGGATTGATGTTCTGGAGAAGGGTACAGCCAGAATGAAGGTGCTGCTTTCTGCCCGTCTTGTGGCATAAAAGCTTGTTTCACGCTGTCCTCGAAGTGGATCCAAGTGTGGTACTTTGACAATATTGGCCTTGTACATAACAGTAAGGCCACCCACATCCCTCCTGATTGAAGGCTCTGCTGAAATGACAGATCTATCCAGGATGGGTCCAAGCGAGAGATGAGACGTCTTGCTCTGTTCTCTACTTTGTCAAGCAGTCGCAGATAAGAGGGGGGGGGGCAGCCAAACCAAAAAAAGTGGAGCATACTCAAGGTGTGAGCGTACTTGTGCCTCGTATAGAATCTTGCAAGCCCTACTGTCAAGCAAATGCGAGATACGGCGAAGTGCTGTACGCTTCCTGGTTAGTTTGGAGTCAAATTTCACCCCAAGGATATCAACTTCTTCTCCAGGTGCCAACACCCTCCCATTCATCCTTACTACTGCACCAGCATTACCAGCATGGTACCTAAAGATCATCATCATTTGCGTTTTCTCAGGTACAAATGTTACTTGCCATCTATTTCCCCAAGCTGATATAGCTCTTAGCTGGTGATTGATGCAGCTTAGAGCAGCTGGCATTTCTTCTGTTGGACAAGTGAATGTCAGTGTACAGTCGTCTGCATATGCATGGGATTCTGGGATGAGATGAAGAAGGTCGTTGAAGTAGACATTCCATAACAATTGTCCCAGCACTCTTCCTTGTGGAACACTTGCTCCAATAGGATGTCTTGCTGATTCCATTCCATTGAGAACTACCCTTAGAGATCTACCATGAAGGTAATCATTGAGGAGACATAGCGTAGAGCCTGCAATTCCCAGTGCTTGAAGTTTTGCTAAGAGGCCCTAGTACCACACCCGGTCGAAAGC
>NC_091320.1:28020809-28023309 GCF_038502225.1 Cherax quadricarinatus | reverse complement strand
ATATCCAAATTAATCCAGGACCTCAAACTATTGTGCAGAGGCAAAACAGACAGATAAATGACGGCAATAATGACGGTCTAGTAGCTAGGGATGATAACCTTAACTCCATATGTAATGCATACATAGGTCAATGTGAGACAATACAGCCATTATTATCTCAAACACTACCAAACAGATGCATACACTGTACTAAAGTACGCATGAAAAACAGAAAAGGCACCTTATGTAAAATGTGTAAGGGGTGGGTGCATGATGGATGTATGTACAATTATAGCAACGGTGCCAGAATTCATTTTGTGTGTAACAAATGCACTTTGGCACAGTTACCCTTTAGCAGTGATGACATTGATTTACCTAATTTTAATACAAATGACCCATTGCCATATATTGATGATTATGATTGTTTTATGAAAACAGGCCTTCACTTTATTCATGTCAATGCAAGATCACTTCTTCCTAAATTGGCAGAGATTAGGATTCTAGCTAACAAAATTAGGGCGGCAGTTATAACCATCTCTGAATCTTGGTTGGATGATACGGTGACTGACGACGAGGTCAAAATAGAAGGTTACAATATAAAACGCTTAGATAGGAACAGAAAGGGCGGTGGAGTATGTGCCTACATTAGAAATGACTTAGCTTACAACCCAAGACCTGATTTAAATAACAATAAACTGGAGATTCTATGGTTTGAAGTGCTGCTTCCCAAGACCAAACCCATCTTAGTAGGAACTAGTTACCGCCCTCCTACCCAGGACCAGTTCTTAGAAGACTTTTCCAGAGTCTTGTCCGGAGTTGAAAGCAATTGCGAAACAATAATACTGGGCGACTTCAATATCTGTTTTCAGCAACAGAATAACGGGCTATGCAAAAGGTATAAGCAAATTCTAGGATTAAATAGCTACACCCAACTAATTAATAAACCAACCCGGATCACACAGTTCTCAGCCACCCTAATTGACCACATACTTTGCAACCGCGCTGAGAACATTAGTCAGTCAGGCGTCATTACCACAGGTCTTAGTGATCATTTCATCATTTACTGCACCAGGAAAATCACTAGGGATAGGATAGGCCTACACAGGACAATAAAAATGAGGTCAACTAGAAACTACAGTAAAGAAACACTGGTAAATAGGCTACACAATTGTGACTGGACAGAGATAACAAGTTGCACGGACGTAAACGATGCCTGGGAAAAATTCAAAACAATGTTCACTACCATTCTTAATAATATTGCACCAGTTAAAGAGGTTAGGATTAAACGAAGAACTGAACCCTGGATGACTACTGAGATATTAGATAATATGAAATTCAGAGACCAACTGCTAAAAAGATTTAAAGCAAACAGACAGGATATTGCAGCACTAAATGAATTCCAAAGGGTGAGGAACAGAGTACAGAGGCTTATAAAAGGAGCAAAGGCAAAGCACTATTGCTCAAAAATTGAAGAATATAAGCATAACCCCAGAAAGCTCTGGCAACAACTAAAACAGTTGGGATATAGCCATAAGCCAGTAGATAGGTCTAACATAGTACTCACTATCGATAATGAGGTATGCCACGAAACATCTAAGGTGGCAAATTGCTTTAATTCCTACTACACATCTGTTGCATCAACACTAGTAAGTAAACTACCAGCTGCATCAAATACCTTTAACACAGACTCTGATAAGTTTCAAACATACTATACCAATAAAGGGGTAACCCCAAACAGTTGTCAACTAGTAAGTGTATCTCATGACTTCATTCAAAAAGAACTAAGCAGGTTAAACCCAACTAAGAGCACAGGCCCTGATAACATCCCATCTAAGTTCCTAAAAGATGGTGCTTTTGAACTGTCAATCCCTATTGCTCACATAATAAATCTATCAATCACCACTAATACCGTACCGGAGGGGTTCAAGGAGGCCAGAGTTACTCCTATCTTCAAGAAAAATAATAGGTCTGATGTAAGCAACTATAGACCTGTTAGTATACTCAGTATAATATCTAAAATTCTGGAGAGGGCGGTGTATTCTCAAGTAGTTAAGTACCTTAATGACAACAGCATTCTCCATAGCTATCAATCGGGCTTTAGAAGATCCTACTCAACCGATACCTCCCTTATTAATCTGATGGATTACCTGAGAACTGAAATGTCAAAAGGGAACCTCATAGGTATGGTAACCTTAGACCTGCAAAAGGCCTTCGATACTGTCAACCACAATATATTATGTAAGAAACTTCAAGCTATCGGTATAGGTTCTGTAGACTGGTTTAAGTCCTACCTTAGCAACAGGAGACAAATAGTCAAAATCAACAAAACGGAATCAGAACCCCTGCCGATAACATGTGGAGTTCCCCAAGGTAGTATTCTGGGTCCCTTACTATTCTTATGTTATGTCAATGATATGCCTATCAGTGTCAAGTGCAAACTCCTACTGTATGCAGATGACAGTGCTCTGTTAGTGACAGGTAAAGACCCACAAGATATTGCTAATGTTTTAACACTGGAACT
>NC_091320.1:28015809-28018309 GCF_038502225.1 Cherax quadricarinatus | reverse complement strand
TGGTTTTGAGAATTGGACTCTAGAGCTGACTCAGTTTATTCCTCATTGCTCTGAAAGATTCTTTTGATATTTATATTCTTGGTCAGTTCAGTAATCCATAGAGATACTTTACGGCCAGATTCAAAGGTCTTGTTAAATCTTGTACCTTTTGTATTTTGAGTTTACAGTCTTGTTAAGACAAAGACGTAAATGTTATTGAAGACTGAATTACAGGAAGAATAATTAAACTTCCTTATTAATGTGACATTTCCATGATTTTGAACTAAATGTATATGGTAAATTTATTGTACAAAGTATTAAGTTACATTAACTACAAAGAAAAGATAAAGTATTGTATTTAAATACTTTAATAAATTTGAATATTATTCTATGGAGTTTCCCAGTTGAAATTATTTCCCCTAGACTCTAAAACTTTAAATAACTCGGATCCAAAAATCTTGTTGCATAAGAAATGAATGGTAACAGGCCACATTCTGAAGTTCTTTAAAAAAATTTCTTATTCGCAACAAATGGGGGCCTGTCCGGGAGCTCTGTTGTTCTAAGACATTGATCAAAAGAACAATATTAAAGTTATATACTGGGAATTTATCTTTAGTTAATCTCAAAATATTGATCATGGAAGATCACATTAAAGAGTTATTGGGAGATTTAATATTGTCAAAGCTGGACTCCTTGAAACTTCAAACATGCTGGCAGATAGCCCATAAATTGGGAGTACCATACGATAGATATTACACAGCCAATACCGTAAGGGCAATAATTAGAAACAAATTGTTTCCAGGGGCCTCTAACCATCATGTAGCAGGAGATTCTGACTCTGAAAGTTTAGTTTCTCAAGTAAGCTACCAGTCGAGATATGAAGTATTGCAGGGTGCAGCCGCTGTTAGGCATTCGCCCGTTACTGAAGGAATTCCTATTAATGGTCAGCCTGGCCCTCACCAAGGTGCACGTCCAAAGGAATATCCACATACCGCCAGTTCAATTCCCTCATTTTCGATACCATCGGGGCATATTTCTCAAAGTCAGTTTGAGAAATTAGAGTGACTATTTATTTTGCAGACTGCTCAAATTGAGGCTCAGCGTAAATTAAATGAAGAAGACTTTCAAAGGGAAACGCTCCACTATATAAGACAACAACAACAAGGAAATGTGAGTGAAAGATGTACTGAATCCTCAAATGATTCTTTCAATATACAAAAAGCTGCATCTATGGTTCCAAGATTTAATGACGGAGATTTAGATACTTATTTTGAAGTCTTTGAGAATCAAGCACGTGCTATGCGCTGGCCCCGACAACACTGGGCAACCTTATTACATACTTCGTTGTCTGGTAAAGCTCAAAGTTCTACGGCTACGTTACCTTTTGAGAAATATGTGGATTATGATTCCGTTAAGAAGGCTATCCTAAAGGCTTATGATCTTCTCCCAGTAAGTTATCAAAAAACCTTCAGAGCATTAAAACGCCAGCCAACTCAGTCGCATGTAGATTTTGCTAGTGAAAAGAAAATCGCTCTTGAAAGATGGTGTAGAGGTTCTAACTGTAAATCTATGGAAAGTCTTTCCCAATTGATCCTGCATGAGGAATTCTATAATAATTTACAAGAAGACTTGCATAGGTATTTGATTAGTTGCCCCATAGTAAATATACGAGAAACAGCCTCGCTCGCCGATAATTATTGATTGGCGAAACAAAAACGTAAGGAAACAGTGACTAAATATGCCCCTAAGAAAGGACGATCCAATCTTACAGAGATGCGTCGCATACAGAATCCTTACCCGACCTCCTATGATGCCTCCACGCCCATTAATAATAAATTTAGATCTAACTCTAGGAAAAGTTCAAAACCACTAAGGCATAACAGTGAGTTGAACTGCACTTATTGTAATAAGAAAGGGCATGTAAGGAAACACTGTTATTGGCTAGAGAGGGATACCAGGAACGAGCGACTTCGTTTCCCAACTCAGGTAATATCTTCATCGACAACTCAAAAGAAACTGAACCCTAGTACCGAACAAGGTTCACAAGAACGAATCAGTAGTCATTCTAGATGACTCAATACTAGAGCTGTTTCAGAAAAAGATATTCACTCAGCTATGAGTCCCTACTTTGCTAAAGTGAAAGTTGGAATAGACGAGACTCAATTAGTTGAAATTAATTCCTTCCGTGATACTGGAAGTTATTTAACATTGTTGAAGCAGGACATACTTCCCGTAAGTGATATGACTCACACAAAGCTAGATGTCTTATTAGAAGCCTATGGAGGCGCCATTATAAGAGTGCCTCTTCACAGGATATACATCCAAACACCAATCTATACTGGCTGTGTCGGTAGGTATATCCAGTGAAACTTTTCCTATTCAGGGCGTTGACTTACTCATAGGCAATGATCTAGACTATCCGGGTATAAGCCGAGAGCCTCTAGTTATTGATAATTCTACTGACATTAACTATGCCATAGAAGCTCGAAAAGAGGCTCCTACCTTATTTCCTCTCAATGTT
>NC_091320.1:27844197-28015709 GCF_038502225.1 Cherax quadricarinatus | reverse complement strand
TCTGTTGTAGCATATTTGTGTTTTTAAGCAATTCGGTAACCCGTTTTCTTCTTCTGTACCATCTCCTATGCTCTCTCTCTATATCTGATCATCTTCTGGGTTTCCTCAATGGTACGTGTTTCATACATACCTTGTATGCTTCTGTATTTAGCTTCTCTAGGCACCGATGGGAATTTAAGGTGCTCATGTCTGATTTCCAGGATATGTCTGATAGCTCTTGGTTTATTTTTTCCCAGTCAATTCTATGGTTGTTAAAATTAAGCTTACTGAACATCCCATCTCTAACATTAGTGACACAGTTTCCTAACCCTTAGTTAATACTCGTTTGAACCTCTGACATTATGATCAGATTATATATTTTTTTTTTAACTGTCATGTCTCTGATCAGTTCCTCCTTGTTTGTGAATATCAAATCCAGAGTATTTTCATTTCTAGTGGGATCAATTACTTGTTGGTTTAAAGAGTACTCTTCACAAAGTCTCATTAGTTCCCTGGTATGTGCCTGTTGAGCCTGTTATTTATATACTTGATATGAAGCCAAGGATTCCGTTAGCTGTGTTACGAATACTTGTGCACTGTTATCTTGGTTTCAGATTACTGCTAACCAGAACTCCTAAATCTTTTTCGCAATCAGTAAAATTAAGATCTACATTATTTAGTTTATGTGTGGCATGGTTATTTTCTTGCCCAACATTTAGAACTTTGCATTTGTCTATATTAAATTGCATGTGCCATTTCTCCAACCACTGCATCAGTCTACATATTCAAATCATCCTGGAGTGATCTAATGTTCTCAGCAAATTTGCTTATGTCACTATTTATTCCCTCATCTATGTTGTTTATATAAATTGTGAACGAGTGGCCCAACACTGACCCCCTGTGGAACACCGCTTGTGACGTGTCCCCATTCTGATTTCTCCCCATTTATGCAAACTCTCTGCTGCCTATTTGTCAACCATCCCTCTACCCAGGAAAAAATTTCTCTTATTCCGTGTGCCTTAAGTTTCCTCAATAGCCTCTGATGTGGAACTCTATCGAAAGCCTTACTGAAGTCCATATACACAATATCATATTCAATACCATGATCTACCTCCTCAAATACCTTGCTGAAGAAAGTCAGTAAATCGTAAGAGAGGAAGACCCCTTTGTAAAACCATGCCGAGATTCATTAATCAATTTATGCCTTTCAAGATGGCTACGAATTGTTTCGGCAATTACTGATCCTATAAATTTTCCCACTACAGCTTATTGGTCTATACAGTGGACCCTCGCCTAACGTTGGCATCACATAACGTTAAATCCGCCTAGCGATACATTTTAACGCAAAAAATTTGCCTCGCCTAGCACTAAAAAACTCGCTCAACGCAATTCATCAGAGACACGTCCGTGTGCGGCCTGAGCCAGCCTCACTTGTTCCGCAGGTGGCATTGTTTACAAGCCAGGGTGGCCGGATGAATGCATACATTTGATACATTTTGTATTATTCCATTGTTTATAGTGCTTGTAACTGCTAAATAAGCCACCATGGGCCCAAAGAAAGCTTCTAGTGCCAACCCTGTGGTAAAAAGGGTGATAAATACTATCGTACCACAGTCAGCTGCTGCTGCACCACGGTCAGCAGTTGCTGGACCAGCCAGCTGTTGCTGGATCAGCCAGCTGTTGCTGGATCAGTCAGCTGCTGCTGCACCACGGTCAGCTGTTGCTGGACCAGTCAGCTGTTGCTGGATCAGTCAGCTGCTGCTGCACCACAGTCAGCTGCTGTTGCACCATCATCAGCTGTTTCTGAACATGACTCGTCCCGAACCTGTCCGTCTAGCCTGAACGTCTCGGCTGCCTTGCTGTCATTGTTTACAAGCCAGGGTGGCCGGTTGCATGCATACATTCGATACATTTTGTATTATTCCATTATTTATAGCGCTTGTAACTGCCAAATAAGTCACCATTGGCCCAAAGAAAGCTTCTAGTGCCAACCCTGTGGTAAAAAGGGTGATAAATACTATCGTACCACAGTCAGCTGCTGCTGCACCCGTCAGCTGTTGCTGGATCAGTCAGCTGTTGCTGCACCACGGTCAGCTGTTGCTGCACCACGGTCAGCTGTTGCTGGACCAGTCAGCTGTTGCTGGATCAGTCAGCTGTTGCTGGATCAGTCAACTGTTGCTGGATCAGTCAACTGTTGCTGGATCAGTCAGCTGCTGCTGCACCACAGTCAGCTGTTGCTGGACCAGTCAGCTGTTGCTGGACCAATCAACTGTTGCTGGATCAGCCAGCTGCTGCTGCACCACGGTCAGCTGTTGCTGGACCAGTCAGCTGCTGCTGGATCAGTCAGCTGCTGCTGCACTATGGTCAGCTGCTGCTGCACCACAGTCAGCTGCTGCTGCACCACAGTCAGTTGCTGCTGCACCACAGTCAGCTGTTGCTGCACCACCATCAGCTGTACTACTCAAAGATGTGGAGAGAGTGTTGTTGGTGTGGCTTAACGTGAAACAATTACCGAGAAATGATTAACCCTAGAGGGTTAGCCACCCAGGATAACCCAAGAAAGTCAGTGCATCATCGAGGACTGTCTAACTTATTTCCATTGGGATCCTTAATCTTGTCCCCCAGGATGCGACCCACAACAGTCAACTAACACCCAGGTGAACAGGAAAAAATGCCTGGAACTAGTGCTCATATTGGTGAATTTAAAGCCAGCAAAGGTTGGTTTGAGAGATTTAAGATTTGTAGTGGCATACACAGTGCAATAAGGCATGGCAAAGCTGAAAAATTCATCCCCCAACAAGTGTTCAATTGTGACGAAACAAACGTGTTCTGGAAGAAAATGCCAAACAGGACCTACACTACTCAGGAGGAAAAGGCACTCCCAGGACACAAGCCTATGAAAGACAAGCTAACTCTCATGTTTTGTTGTAATGCTAGTGGGGATTGCAAAGTGAAGCCTTTACTGGTGTATCACTCTGAAAATCCGTGTTCAAGAAAAACAGTGTCTCATCACTCATCAATACTCTTCAATAAAGGTAAGTGTCATTTTAACATTTATTTATGTAGTTATTGTGCATGTCTTATTGTTTTCTTTGTAGGAAAATGTATATTTCATGAAAAAAAAATTTTTTTTAATACTTTTGGCTGTCTGAAACGAATTAATTGGATTTCCATTATTTCTTATGGGGAAAATTAACTCGGCTAACAATAATTTCGGCTAACGATGAGCTCTCAGGAACGGATTAATATCGTTAGGCGAGGGTCCACTGTAGTTCGAAGCTAAGGATCTGTAACCTGCCCTGTAAACAGGTATTACATTTGCCATTTTCCACTTGTCTGGCACTATGCCAGTTTGTAGTGATATATTGAAAAGATTAGCCAAAGGCATGCTAAGTTCCTCTTTACATTCCTTGAAAACCATTGCAAACAGTTCAACAGGGCCTGGGGATTTGTTAGGCATTAATTTCTCTATTTGTCTGAGGACCATGTCACTAGTTACCCTATTCGTGCATAGTTCATCGTCTTGTTCTACATAATTTATTATTGCTGGAATTTCGCAGTACAGTGGTACCTTGGGATATGAACTTAATTCATTCCAGAAGGTTGTCTGAGTGCCGATACTTAACGAATTTGTTCCTATGAGGAATAATGTAAATTAGATTGATCCGTTTCAGACCCCCAAAAATACACTTACAAAAGCCCTTACATAAATACACTTGCATAATTCTTCGAGTTTTGAGCTGTTCGTATCCCAAGGTACCACTGTATCTTCCTGAGTAAAAATTGAGAGGAAGCAAATTCTGAAAAGTTCACATATTTCCTTTTCACTGTCAGTGATCTGACCTGAGTTACTCTTAATTTAGTTTTTTTTTTTATTTGGACATTCTACATAGTTGTACAAAGAAATATAGTGACTGGGTGTACATGCCAAAAGCCCCTTGAATGCAGAGCATTATGGGCAGGCTTAAAATTAACTTATGACTAAGTGAGCCTATCTTGTCCCTAATTTTACTTCTGTATACCTGAAAGAACGCTTTTGAGTTAGTCTTCGAATCCCTTGCATCTTTAGCCTCAATCCTTTTTGCTCTTCTTGCACCTTTTTTTGAGTTGTCTCTCTAACTGAATACATATACTGATTTCTTAACTGCCCATCCCCTCTTTTGATATGCCTATATATGCCTCTCTTTTGACCTATGAGATTTTTTTTTTTTTATTGACACATCGACCGATTCCCACCAAGGCAGGGTGGCCCGAAAAAGAAAAACTTTCATCATTCACTCCATCACTGTCTTGCCAGCAGGGTGTTTTACACTACAGTTTATTAACCCTTTCAAGGTCGAGAGGCCCTCTCCTAAACTTGTTCTCAGGGTCGAAAATTTTTCAGAAAAAAATATTGTTTCTTATGAAAAGATAGAGAATCTTTTCCCGATCATAATGACACCAAAAGCATGAAATTTGATGGAAAACTTACGGAATTATGCTCTTGCGAAGTTAGTGGTCTCGACAATGTTTATGCATCGGCGATTTTGTCCACTTTGAGCCCTATTGTCGGCCAATTCCAATGTACTAGTCGACAAAATTCATAACTATTTCGCTAGAACTCCATTTTGTCTATCGAATGAGTACAAGAAACCACCCATTTACCAATTTCAACTATCCAATACAGTGGTCAGAATTTAGCAATTTTCCCAATTTCACACAAATTTCAAAAGATGCCAATTTCCAAATGCTGTAAAGATTTTAATGAGGATAGTGAGGCTCAGGTTAGGGTGTGTAGAGGAGAGGGAGACTACTTTCCAGTAAAAGTAGGTCTTAGACAGGGATGTGTAATGTCACCATGGTTGTTTAATATATTCACAGATGGGGTTGTAAAAGAAGTAAATGCTAGGGTGTTAGGGAGAGGGGTGGGATTAAATTATGGGGAATCAAATGGGAATTGACACAATTACATTTTGCTGATAATATTGTGTTTATGGGAGATTCTAAAGAAAAATTGCAAAGGTTAGTAGACGAGTTTGGGAGTGTGTGTAAAGGTAGAAAGTTGAAAGTGAACATAGAAAAGAGTATGGTGATGAGGGTATCAAATGATTTAGATAAAGAAAAATTGGATATCAAATTGGGGAGGAGGAGTATGGAAGAAGTGAATGTTTTCAGATACTTGGGAGTTGACGTGTTGGCGGATGGATTTATGAAGGATGAGGTTAATCATAGAATTGATGAGGGAAAAAAGGTGAGTGGTGCGTTGAGGTATATGTGGAGACAAAAAACATTATCTATGGAGGCAAAGAAGGGAATGTATGAAAGTATAGTAGAACCAACGCTCTTATATGGGTGTGAAGCTTGGGATGTGAATGTAGCAGCGAGGAGGCAGTTGGAGGCAGTGGAGATGTCCTGTCTAAGGGCAATGTGTGGTGTAAATATTATGCAGAAAATTCAGAGTGTGGAAATTAGGAGGTGTGGAGTTAATAAAAGTATTAGTCAGAGGGCTGAAGAGGGGTTGTTGAGGTGGTTTGGTCATTTAGAGAGAATGGATCAAAGTAGAATGACATGGAGAGCGTATAAATCTGTAGGGGAAGGAAGGCAGGGTAGGGGTCGTCCTCGAAAAGGTAGGAGGGAGGGGGTAAAGGAGGTTTTGCTGGCGAGGGGCTTGGACTTCCAGCAAGCGTGCGTGAGCGTGTTAGATAGGAGTGAACGGAGACGAATGGTATTTGGGACCTGACGATCTGTTGGAGTGTGAGCAGGGTAATATTTAGTGAAGAGATTCAGGGAAACCGGTTATTTTTATATAGCCGGACTTGAGTCCTGGAAATGGGAAGTACAATGCCTGCACTCTAAATGAGGGGTTCGGGATATTAGCAGTTTGGAGGGATATGTTTGTGTATCTTTATAGGTATATGCTTCTAAGCTGCTGTGTTCTGAGCACCTCTGCAAAAACAGTGATTATGTGTGAGTGAGGTGAAAGTGTTGAATGATGATGAAAGTATTTTCTTTTTGGGGATTTTCTTTCTTTTTTGGGTCACCCTGCCTCGGTGGGAGATGGCTGACTTGTTAAAAAAAAAAAAAAAAAGAAAAAAAAAAAAGCAATGACAGCACACCTCTTAACATTTTTTTTTAACATATCGGCCACTTCCTACAGAGGCAGGGTGACACATTTTCATCATCATTCACTCCATCAGTCTTGCCAGAGGAATGCTTACACTTAGTTAAAAAACTGCAACAGGTTGGTAGACAGCAACCACCCAGTGAGGTACTACCGTCCTGCCAAACGTGTGTGAAATGGAAACCTGTAATCATTTTACACAATGGTAGGAATGCTGGTATCTTTTTCTTTGTCTCATAAACACGCAAAAAACGGTTACATCCTGCTACTTCTAATTTGACTTGGGCACACTATATATGCATGTACAGTGGAACCTTGATTTATGAGTTTAATCCATTCCAGGAGCTAGCTCGTAACTCAATTTACTCGTATATCAAATTAATTTTCCCCATTTAAATTAATTGAAAAGCCATTAATTCGTTCCAGCACTCTGGAGAGAAGAAGGAGTAGTAGGTTGGTAGACAGCAACCACCCAGGGAAGTACTACCGTCCTGCCAGATGACTGTGAAACAAAAACCTGTAACTGTTTTGCATGATGGTAGGATTGCTGGTTTCTTTTTCTGTCTCATAAACACGCTAAGATAACAGGGATATCTTGCTACTCCTACTTACACTTTGGTCACACTTCACAGACACGCACATGCATATATATATATACATACATCTAGGTTTTTCTCCTTTTTCTAAATAGCTCTTGTTCTTTTTTATTTCTTCTATTGTCCATGGGGAAGTGGAAAAGAATCTTTCCTCCGTAAGCCATGTGTGTCGTATGAGGCGACTAAAATGCCGGGCGCAATGGGCTAGTAACCCCTTCTCCTGTATACAATTACTAAAAAAGAGAAGAAGAAAAACTTTATAAAACTGGGTTGCTTAAATGTGCGTGGATGTAGTGCGGATGACAAGAAACAGATGATTGCTGATGTTATGAATGAAAAGAAGTTGGATGTCCTGGCCCTAAGCAAAACAAAGCTGAAGGGGGTAGGAGAGTTTCAGTGGGGGGAAATAAATGGGATTAAATCTGGAGTATCTGAGAGAGTTAGAGCAAAGGAAGGGGTAGCAGTAATGTTAAATGATCAGTTATGGAAGGAGAAAAGAGAATACGAATGTGTAAATTCAAGAATTATGTGGATTAAAGTAAAGGTTGGATGCGAGAAGTGGGTCATAATAAGCGTGTATGCACCTGGAGAAGAGAGGAATGCAGAGGAGAGAGAGAGATTTTGGGAGATGTTAAGTGAATGTATAGGAGCCTTTGAACCAAGTGAGAGAGTAATTGTGGTAGGGGACTTGAATGCTAAAGTAGGAGAAACTTTTAGAGAGGGTGTGGTAGGTAAGTTTGGGGTGCCAGGTGTAAATGATAATGGGAGCCCTTTGATTGAACTTTGTATAGAAAGGGGTTTAGTTATAGGTAATACATATTTTAAGAAAAAGAGGATAAATAAGTATACACGATATGATGTAGGGCGAAATGACAGTAGTTTGTTGGATTATGTATTGGTAGATAAAAGACTGTTGAGTAGACTTCAGGATGTACATGTTTATAGAGGGGCCACAGATATATCAGATCACTTTCTAGTTGTAGCTACACTGAGAGTAAAAGGTAGATGGGATACAAGGAGAATAGAAGCATCAGGGAAGAGAGAGGTGAAGGTTTATAAACTAAAAGAGGAGGCAGTTAGGGTAAGATATAAACAGCTATTGGAGGATAGATGGGCTAATGAGAGCATAGGCAATGGGGTCGAAGAGGTATGGGGTAGGTTTAAAAATGTAGTGTTAGAGTGTTCAGCAGAAGTTTGTGGTTACAGGAAAGTGGGTGCAGGAGGGAAGAGGAGCGATTGGTGGAATGATGATGTAAAGAGAGTAGTAAGGGAGAAAAAGTTAGCATATGAGAAGTTTTTACAAAGTAGAAGTGATGCAAGGAGGGAAGAGTATATGGAGAAAAAGAGAGAAGTTAAGAGAGTGGTGAAGCAATGTAAAAAGAGAGCAAATGAGAGAGTGGGTGAGATGTTATCAACAAATTTTGTTGAAAATAAGAAAAAGTTTTGGAGTGAGATTAACAAGTTAAGAAAGCCTAGAGAACAAATGGATTTGTCAGTTAAAAATAGGAGAGGAGAGTTATTAAATGGAGAGTTAGAGGTATTGGGAAGATGGAAGGAATATTTTGAGGAATTGTTAAATGTTGATGAAGATAGGGAAGCTGTGATTTCGTGTATAGGGCAAGGAGGAATAACATCTTGTAGGAGTGAGGAAGAGCCAGTTGTGAGTGTGGGGGAAGTTCGTGAGGCAGTAGGTAAAATGAAAGGGGGTAAGGCAGCCGGGATTGATGGGATAAAGATAGAAATGTTAAAAGCAGGTGGGGATATAGTTTTGGAGTGGTTGGTGCAATTATTTAATAAATGTATGGAAGAGGGTAAGGTACCTAGGGATTGGCAGAGAGCATGCATAGTTCCTTTGTATAAAGGCAAAGGGGATAAAAGAGAGTGCAAAAATTATAGGGGGATAAGTCTGTTGAGTGTACCTGGTAAAGTGTATGGTAGAGTTATAATTGAAAGAATTAAGAGTAAGACGGAGAATAGGATAGCAGATGAACAAGGAGGCTTTAGGAAAGGTAGGGGGTGTGTGGACCAGGTGTTTACAGTGAAACATATAAGTGAACAGTATTTAGATAAGGCTAAAGAGGTCTTTGTGGCATTTATGGATTTGGAAAAGGCGTATGACAGGGTGGATAGGGGGGCAATGTGGCAGATGTTGCAAGTGTATGGTGTAGGAGGTAGGTTACTGAAAGCAGTGAAGAGTTTTTACGAGGATAGTGAGGCTCAAGTTAGAGTATGTAGGAAAGAGGGAAATTTTTTCCCAGTAAAAGTAGGCCTTAGACAAGGATGTGTGATGTCACCGTGGTTGTTTAATATATTTATAGATGGGGTTGTAAGAGAAGTAAATGCGAGGGTCTTGGCAAGAGGCGTGGAGTTAAAAGATAAAGAATCACACACAAAGTGGGAGTTGTCACAGCTGCTCTTTGCTGATGACACTGTGCTCTTGGGAGATTCTGAAGAGAAGTTGCAGAGATTGGTGGATGAATTTGGTAGGGTGTGCAAAAGAAGAAAATTAAAGGTGAATACAGGAAAGAGTAAGGTTAAGAGGATAACAAAAAGATTAGGTGATGAAAGATTGAATATCAGATTGGAGGGAGAGAGTATGGAGGAGGTGAACGTATTCAGATATTTGGGAGTGGACGTGTCAGCGGATGGGTCTATGAAAGATGAGGTGAATCATAGAATTGATGAGGGAAAAAGAGTGAGTGGTGCACTTAGGAGTCTGTGGAGACAAAGAACTTTGTCCTTGGAGGCAAAGAGGGGAATGTATGAGAGTATAGTTTTACCAACGCTCTTATATGGGTGTGAAGCGTGGGTGATGAATGTTGCAGCGAGGAGAAGGCTGGAGGCAGTGGAGATGTCATGTCTGAGGGCAATGTGTGGTGTGAATATAATGCAGAGAATTCGTAGTTTGGAAGTTAGGAGGAGGTGCGGGATTACCAAAACTGTTGTCCAGAGGGCTGAGGAAGGGTTGTTGAGGTGGTTCGGACAGGTAGAGAGAATGGAGCGAAACAGAATGACTTCAAGAGTGTATCAGTCTGTAGTGGAAGAAAGGCGGGGTAGGGGTCGGCCTAGGAAGGGTTGGAGGGAGGGGGTAAAGGAGGTTTTGTGTGCGAGGGGCTTGGACTTCCAGCAGGCATGTGTGAGCGTGTTTGATAGGAGTGAATGGAGACAAATGGTTTTTAATACTTGACGTGCTGTTGGAGTGTGAGCAAAGTAACATTTATGAAGGGATTCAGGGAAACCGGCAGGCCGGACTTGAGTCCTGGAGATGGGAAGTACAGTGCCTGCACTCTGAAGGAGGGGTGTTAATGTTGCAGTTTAAAAACTGTAGTGTAAAGCACCCTTCTGGCAAGACAGTGATGGAGTGAATGATGGTGAAAGTTTTTCTTTTTCGGGCCACCCTGCCTTGGTGGGAATCGGCCGGTGTGATAATAAATAATAAAAAAAAATGACGCTATTATCAACTGTACGGCTTATTTATCTATCACAATTCATCTGTCGTAATAAATAGCACAGAAACATGATATATACTCTAGAGTGAATAAAATAGGCCATAATATGGTGGCAGAGACTGTGGCAGCGGCAGAAACTTCAGCCAGTTCTGTCACAATTTCATTATAGTATCTTCCCACGTTCTTACTGTAAGAGAAAATGGAATATTTTTTGAGGCTAACTGTAGTAGATCACTAGGACCCATGGTTAGAACAAAGAAATTTGCCCAAATGACTGTAATAAATGCAAACAAGCACAAGAGAACCGCCCCCCACTGGGATGTAAACATATTTACTGCTTACCAGCTGTGCCATCAGCTGTTCCAACTAGCAGAAGCAATCCGAATTATTATTACATACGTATTATGTATTATTATTATTATTAATTTGGGTAACTGAAGCTCTATCATTATTATAATAATTATTATTATTAATTTAAGGAACTGAAGCTCTATCGTTATTATAACAATATACTAGACCGCCACTGAAGAATTGCTGCAAAATTTTATGTAACATCATGTATAATTAATTAAACATAGTTCAGTTTGTGGGAAGGAAAAAAAAATTATCTTTTGCTCAAGCAGCCACCTTGTTATGGAGCAGCCGGGGAGCCTTGCCCTACCACTCCCCGATACCCCCGCCTATCATCCCAGCATTCGTAATTCATAGGTGTCCAGTCTTTCTCTGCTACAAGGCAGCTGTGTTTGTCAATTGTGTTATGATATTTTAATCACTATCTTGTGTCTGCCAAGCAATCATGACACCCAGTAGCCATACTAGTGTTGCTGAAAGTGGTACGAAGAGGTATAAGCGCTTAAGTCTTACAATTAACAAAGATATTAAACAAGAGATAACCTGTAGCCGTAACTGAAGTGTTACTTTGTACACAGAAAAAGAGGTTAACATGAGTTTGTGTGACTGACTGAATGAATGATTGACTGAATGACTGACTTACTAACTGACTTACTGAATGACTGACTGAATGACTGACTGACTGAATGACTGAACTGACTGACTTACTGAGTGACTTGACTGGCTTACTTAACTGACTTATTGAGTGACTTGACTGACTTACTGAGTGAGTGACTTGACTGACTTACTGAATGACTTGACTGACATACTGAGTGACTTGACTGACATACTGAGTGACTTGACTATAATAATATTATATTATTATTGCTGAGAAGAAAAAGAGAATGATTTCCATGGAATTAAAGCATGAAATCATAGATAAACAAGCCAGGTGTCCAGGTTTTGGGTTGAGGGGGAAGAGGAAGGGGGGGAGCTGGGCTCGTATCTCAAAAAACTCCTAAGCTGGGACACTCGTAAGTCAAGGTTCCACTGTACAAGTATGTGTATAAATACCAATCCAAATTTCCTTCTATTTTCTAAATAGTTATTGTTCTCATCTATTTCCTTTCATCTCCATAGCGAAGTGGAAAAGAATCTTTCCTCCGTTAGTGGTGACTAACCCTTTCTCTAGTCTAGGGCTAGTAACCCCTTCTCCTGCATAAATTAATAAAAATAAAAAAAAAACTCTTCTATTCTTACATTTTTATGATAGTTTAACAATATCAAGCAATGACAGTGGTATATATGGCCTTACATCTACCATGGGGTTTGAGAAATCACTATATTTCAATAGCCAAATACACTACCATTCTGAAAATATTTCATACAATACTACAAATTGATGACAGTATTTACCAGTAGGTAAAAAAATACAAAAATAATACATCAGTAACAAGACATAATTAATAACTACTGTACAGGATAATACATTAATAATTATTTGTTGGATAACTTACTGATATACGTACCTCATACATTACTGTAATAACGACATGTGTACCATAAATATAAACAAATGTGGCCTGGTGGCTAAAGCTCTCGCTTCACGTGGCAAGGGTCTGGGTTCAATTCCTAGCAAGGGTAGAAACACTGGGTGTGTATCTTTACACCGGTTGTCTACGTTCCCCATCGGTAAAATGGGTACCTGGGTGTTAGTCAACTGGTGACGGTTGCATCTTGGGACAAAACTGACCTAATTTGCCCAAAATGCTATGCAAAACAAGTGGCTTTCTATATAGTAGTATGTCATTGATGTCAGCTAGGCCTGTATACCTTGTACATGTACTTGTAGTAAATAAAGATATTAACCCTTTCAGGGTCCATCCCGTAGATCTACGGCTTTTCGGTGAGTGTCCAAACCGTAGATCTACGCCAAAATTCTAGCGCCGTCAAATTTAGCGCGAAAGCGCTCATAGGCCTACATGTGAGAGAATGGGTCTGCGCCGTGGGTGTGCGCCGTAAACAAAAAATCTAGGCGCCTGCATAGCATTGTGGGAACGCCGGCTCATTCACCCTTGTTCACCATGCCTCGTCGCAAGTCAGCTCTCACTCCCCGGAAAATTGGGACTCTCCTCTTCCTGTCTGATAGTTCTGACACTGATGGAAGTGGAAATGAAGACGAATTCTACGGCTTTGATAAGTTAGTGACCGAAAATAATGACCAGGATATCGATAATAGTGCAGAAAACCCCGATGATCCTCGACCTTCTACCTCTGGTGTGGGCACTCGTGACTCACGGTCGGGTGTTCCTAAACGTAAGAGAAAACTAATATTTTCCCGTGGCCAGGCCTCTGACTTCAGTAATGACGATGATTCTGACGTGGATTGTGATTTTATTTCGCTCGACGATCATTCGAGTAGTGATAGTGAGGAAACATATTCACCAGTGAAGCGTCAGTATGTTCGCCGCCACATGCGCTCGGGTAGTGTACCCTATGCTGTGCCCAGGGGATGGAGTACATCCCAGAGTACATCCCGGAGTACATCCTGTGCCCCTACACCCGTTTTAGGTAGTGATAGTGAGGATGATGTGGCTACACTTGGCATGGATGGGCCACAGGCATCAGTGGATGGTGTTAGTGGTGCTGGTGGTGGTAGTGGCACCGCCATGCGTGACTCACTGTGCCACGCGGGGACCCACGCTGCTGACTCGTCAGTTCAAGGACAAAGCGGAGCGTCAGCCACCAGCCCGCCACAACCACCCGTACAACCAGCCTATGATGTCCAGTATCCACCAGCAAACCGTATCTGGGATTGGCAGCAAAATCTCAATTTTGTTCCCAGCCCTCACCACTTTGATGACTCTCAAAGTGGAATTCTACCTACCTGTCCCCTTGGAACCACGGCCAATGAACTGGAATTCTTTGAATTATTCTTTGACCAGCTATTGATGGAAATTATTGCCAGGGAAAGTAATAAGTATTTTCAGTACACCATGGCAAATACGATCTTATCACCACAGTCAAGACTACACAGGTGGAAAGAGACGACGACTGTTGCAGAAATGTATTTGCTTTTTGCAACAATAATGCTTATGCCTCACGTCTATAAGCATAATATAAAAGCATACTGGTCCACAGATCGGCTAATTTGTACCCCATCCTTCAGTGAAATAATACCAGTGAACAGGTTTATCTTACTGTTACGTATGTTGCACTTCTCTGACAAAACCAGGCCTGACAGAAGTGACAGGTTATACAAGATTAGAAATGTTTTCATGTATCTCAAACAAAAGTTCAGGATATACTTTTATCCATTCAAGAATCTTGTAATTGACGAGTCTTTGATTTTGTTCAAAGGTAGACTGTCATTCAAGCAGTATATACCGAGCAAGAGGAACCGCTTTGGTATAAAATTGTTTGTACTCTGTGATTGTGACAGTGGCCTGGTGTTGGATATTGTTGTATACACGGGTAGTAAAACATTGAAAGATACCAAGATGTTATTGGGTATCTCAGGTGACGTAGTGAGAAACATGATGGCACCTTATCTTGGTAAGGGCCTACATTATATACCGATAACTGGTACACAAGCCCATTACTCAGTGATTTCATGCGAGTGAACAAGACAGATGTGTGTGACACAGTGCGTTCTAATCGTAAACATATGCCCAGGCTCAACGCAGGTGTTCGTGGTGATGACGTGCAGGTGTTTACTGCCAATGACATCATGGCATTACGGTGGCATGACAAACGAGATGTCACATTGTTGACAACCGTTCACCGTAATGAAATGCAAGACAGTGGCAAAGTTGATCGAGTGACTAATGAACGTATTCGAAAACCAGTGTCAGTGATTGATTATACACAAAACATGCGCTTGGTTGACAAGTGTGACATGCAGATTGGTTTTGTTGACTGTGTTCATAAGAGTTACAAGTGGTACATGAAACTTTTCTTCCATCTCATGGACATTTCAATGCTGAATGCATATAATATGTACCAAATAAAGACTGGTAACAGACCACCGTATGGTGAATTTTGTTTGTCTGTTGTCAGACAACTCATAATGAAGTACCAGGTAACAACACCTGCAATACAACATGGTCCTCGAATTCATCACAATATACCCAAGCGTTTGAGGAGAGAAGGTGATCATTTCATAATACAGCTTCCTTCAACTCAAAAGAAATTTGCTCAGAAGAGATGCATTGTCTGTGCACAAACAAAACGACGGCAACAAAGACGCAAAGACACTCGGTTTATGTGTGAGGAATGTAAGGTGCCTCTGTGCATGGTGCCTTGTTTCAAGGAGTTCCACAAGCTCCAGCAGTTCTAAAACCATGTCCAGTGATTGTAAATATGTAAATATATGATAGAACATTAGTATTATACAATATTTGTGCATGTTTATTGTAATAAACAACAGTGGTAAACAATAATATGATAATAACTTTAGTGCGGTTATTGTGTTCAATACAGGGAGTATATATATATATCAATTATATACAGTATTGGTCTCTCAGGCCCCAAATGTTAGTAGGAATAGAAAAAAATTGGAAAAGAAAAGAAAAAACAACTAAAACAACAAAATAATATAATACGCGTATGTGGAATTCGTCGATGTTGCCACCACCACATCATTTTCTATAAACTTCTTGGCACTGTATCTCGGTAAGTACTGATCAGATTCTAATTTTTTTTTGTTTTATTACCTTCACAAAAATATGCTCTTTAATTCTGTAAGAAAAAATAATTTTTTTTTTTTTTCAAAATTTCTTGGACACTGGTGCGTGACTTCAGATTTTGGCCTTGGACCCTGAAAGGGTTAAAACAAACAAATGGTGGCAGAAAAGCACTTTCAGCAAAGATCCATCTATTAATAAAATGCTTCACCCACTGGGAGCTATCAAATACAATACTGTACATGGCAGATAAAAAAAAATAGTAGTATACAAAGCAAATAGGAGAGGCGAGGTGTTGCTGTGTCAGGTCAAGTGCTGCCCGGAGAGATCAGGCACCTGATCTCTCCCCCTCAGTACCTGACTTACTGGAAATACCTGACAACTCCCAACAGCACCTGACCTTCCTCGCATGTTTTAGGGGTTCTGGGGATAATCTTTCTCAATGTCCTGTTATGAACCACAAAAGGGAAGTACAATGGATCCTCGATAATCGTAAGGCTCGAAAGTCGTAATTTTCGAAAATTTTAACGTTATTTTCGTCAAAACATTGACTCACGAATCGTCATTTGACTCGCAAATAGTCGTTTGTCTCGGACATGTACACACAGCCCCGAGCCACCTCACACTCCATTCCCAGCCAGCGTGCCATTGTTTATCAGTGATTGAGGATGATCCCACGAGTTCATATGATACATTTCATAATATTCCATTCGTTTTAGTGCTTGCAACTGCTAAATAAGTCGCCATGGCTCCAAAGAAAGCTTCTAGTTCCAGCCCTTTGGTAAAGAATGTGAGAAACACACATAATTTAAGAAAAAGTTTGTAGAAAAATACGAAGGTGGTGGTGGTGGTATAGTGGTAGCAGTTGTGATACTGGTAGAGGGTGGTAGTGATGGTGGTAGAGGGTGCTAGCAGTTGTGATAGTGGTAGAGGGTGCTAGCAGTTGTGACAGTGGTAGAAGGTGGGAGTGATGGTGGTAGAGGGTGCTAGCAGTTGTGATAGTGGTAAAGGGTGCTAGCAGTTGTGGCTAGCTGGTCCAGTGGCTAACGCGACGGTCTGGAGTTTTGAGACTCTTTGACCGCAGGTTCAAATCCCGCCCGTGGTATGGTTTGTTTGCAATCGTGTCATTACAATTTCGTGAGTCATAATGGGAGAGGGTGGTAGTGATGGTGGTAGAGGGTGGTAGCAGCTGTGATAGTGGTAGAGGGTGGTAGCAGCTGTGATAGTGGTAGAGGGTGGTAGTGATGGTGGTAGAGTGTGGTAGTGGTTGTGATAGTGGTAGATGGTGGTAGTGATAGTGGTAGACGGTGGTAGTGATAGTGGTAGACGGTGGTAGTGATAGTGGTAGACGGTGGTAGTGATAGTGGTAGACGGTGGTAGTGATAGTGGTAGACGGTGGTAGTGATAGTGGTAGACGGTGGTAGTGATAGTGGTTGTGATGGTGGTAGAGGGTGCCTTCTTCAGTGATTGAGCGATTCTACTAACCCCTCCAATGTTGTTGGAGTTATATAGGGCTACAGAAAACACCGCCACCTCAGCTGCTGCTTCACCACCATTATGGACAGCTTACTCTCAGTGGCCCTTATACACCCAACAACACAACACCTCTCATGACATACATAATGACTTATTTTATTCATTCTAGAGTATATTCCATGTTTCTATGTTATTAATATTGTTTATTATGTCATATTAGTTGAACTGTGATAGATAAATAAGCCGTAGAGTGATAGCGTCATATTCTCAAACAACAAACTCACCTCCCCTGTCTCTGCCCCGTCTGCCATACACCAACAAAAGGTGCTTTACATTTATTTGGCATTCTTTTCTGCAGGTAAATCTATATTTAAGCTAGGGAAGTGACCCCTGAAGTGACCTAGAATCCTTATGGAGGGGGATTTCCCTTCCAAACAATAACCTCTCTTCCCTCTCTCCTCCTCCCTGTCTTCCATTCACCAACAACAGCCTTAAATAAAGGTAACTGTCATGTTGAATGTTCATTCTTTTGTGCATGTAAGCCTATCTTTCAGGTAAAAAAAAAAATTGTTGATACTTCTGGGTGTCTGGAACGAATTAATTGGATTTACATTATTTCTCATGGGGAAAATGGATTCACAAATCGTCAATTTCGATAATAGTCACGCTCTCTGGAACGGATTAATTACGAAAAACAAGGGTCCACTGTGTAAGTATACCAAATGTAAGAACTATCTAAAATTAACTTATGTAGGTTCATGAAACTAAGAAAATAATATAATCAACTAAGTCCTAAACTTACTGCAAGTTGGGCTGCCCAATGATAGGCAGGACAATCTAACATGTTAAGAGATGGTGCTGACAACAGAACCACGCAATCTTCACCAAGTGGTGTCAATCGTTTACCCAGCAGACGTCTCTGAGTGAGATGTGTGTCCAATAAGTAGCTTGGAAAAAGTAATCTCCCAAAGAGAGAAAAGAAAGATGCTAGACGGACATAGAGGAGCTAAATTAACCCCTTCAGGGTCCAAGGCCCAAATCTGAAGTGGTGCCCCAGTGTCCAAGATTTTTCAAAAAAAAAATTTGTTATTTTTTCTTATGAAATGGTAGAGAATCTTTTTGTGAAGGTAATAAAACAAAAAGTACAAAATTTGATGGAAAATTGACAAAATTATGCTCTCGCGAATTTTGATGTGTCAGCGATATTTACGAATCGGCGATTTTGCCGACTTTGACTCCCATTTTAGGCCAATTACATTATTCCAGTCAACAAAATTCTTAGCTATTTCACTAGTATTACTTCTATTCTATCGATTGAGCACAAGAAATCACCAAGTCAACTGTTTCAACTACAAATAAAAGTGATCGGAAATTGTTAATTTGGCCAATTTAACACAAAGTTCAAAATATTCCAATTTCAAAATAGGGTCCAGAATAAACAATGTAGGTATTCCTGGAACTAAACTAACATTTCCTCTGTTCATTAGTTATGTTTGAGGCTTTACAAATAAATTCCATTTTGATTTTTTATTCACATAATGAATTTTTATTCACACCAAAAAATAGAAGATTTACTGTTATGCAATACTGTAATAATTGTATAAATATCATCACCAAATTTGTGAATGCATATTAGACCCACCAGCTGGCGTGTATTAGATGTGTGAGGTCGTTTGTTTACTCTTGAATATCGGCAAAAATTTAACAATTCTGCTACTTTGAGCTCAGTTTCAAGCCATTTCCAGTGCTAAAACCAATCAAAATTATCTCTATTTCTGTAATATGTCTTCCATTCTATCAAATGAGACCAAGAAATCGCAAATAGAACTATAGAAAACATACGAAAAAACACTGCAAAGTCGCTGTTTTAATCGAAAAATCATGATTTCAGTTTTTTTCTCATTATACACAGCGTGCTACAGGATCTGTTTTATGTGGTGCACACATACCACATAGATGTATTCTCTCATATCTAGGCCCAAATGTACCACTCAGTTTATCAGAGTGAGCTGAGCTCATGACGTCGGTCTACGGTTTGGACCCTGAACGTAAAGCCGTAGATCTACGGGACGGACCCTCAAAGGGTTAAAAGAAACCAATACAGTGGAACCTTGGCTTACAAACACCCAACCATGTGAACTTTTCCGGATACGAATCGTCATCAGGTCGATTTTTTCCTTCTGGATATGAACGAAATTTCAGGATGCGTACTTCCCCCTCAAGGAAGGTTCCTTAACCCTTTCAAGGTCCCCAGGCCCTCTCCCAGACTTGTTCTCAGGCTCCCCCAAATTTAAAAAAAAAAATTATTTTTTCTTATGAAAAGATAGAGAATCTTTTCCCGATCATAATGACACCAAAAGTATGAAATCTGATGGAAAACTTACGGAATTATGCTTTCGCGAAGTTAGCGGTCTCGACTATGTTTACACATCGGCGATTTTGCCCACTTTGAGCCCTATTTTCGGCCAATTCCAGTGTACTAGTAGACAAAAACCATAACTATTTCGCTAGAACTCCATTTTTTCTATCAAATGAGTACAAGAAACCACCTAGTTACCGATTTCAACTCTCCAATACAGTGGTCAGAATTTAGCAATTTTGTCAATTTCACACAAATTTCAAAAGATGCCAATTTCAAAATAGGGTCCAGAATAAACAAGAAAGACATTCCTGGCAGTAATATAACATTTCCTCTGTTCATTAGTCATGTCCCCACGCCCCTCTTACATTCTTTTGCTTTCCACTTTGAATTTTTATTCTCACAAAAAACAGAAGATTTACTGTTATGCAGACTACTGCATGTGTGTAGAAATGGTATGAATAATACCAGCGCACTTGTGAAAGAACATCAGACTCACCAGTTGACGTGTATTGGATGCTTAGCATAATTTGTTTACTTTTGAACTTTGGTAAAAATCGAACATTTCTGCTACTTTGAGCTCAATTTCAAGGTACAGTGGAACCTCTACTTGCGAGTTTAATCCGTTCCATGATCTTGCCCGCAACTGGATTTGCTCGTTTGCAGGGTCAATTTTCCTTATTTAGATTAATTGAAATGCAATTAATCCATTCCAGTGGAATTCTGTACTTCAATAATTTCGCTAATATCAACTCTACGGCTTATTTATCTATCTCACTTCATCTAATATGACATAACAAACAATATAAATAACATAGAAACCTGATATATACTCTAGAATGAATAAAATATGTCATTCATGTAGTGGTATGGGCAGTGTCGGCAGTGGACGAGAGTTTGTCTGGACACCGGGCAAAATTCTTCATGAATAATTTCGCTAATATCATCTATACTACTTATTTATATATCACAGCTCATCTAATGACATAACAGACAATATAAATAACACAAACACGATATATACTCTAGAATGAATAAAATACGTATGTCATTATGTAACAGGTGGAGGCGGCCACAACCACTCCCTCTTTGCTGTGGTAAACACTGCCATCTAGTGACGGCCTTTTGAAGCCGTCTATTATAATTATATGTAGTACATTATTATTATAATGTATTATTATTATATATATTATATTATTATTATTGTATTATACTATTATTATTATTATTATTATTATTATTATACATATTGTTATTATTCATATTATTATTATACATATTATTATTGTTATTATTATTATTATTATTATATAAATTTGTAATTTTTATTCACACAAAAAAATATAAGATTTACTGTTATTCCTTATTGCAATAACTGTATAAACATGTCAACCCATTCACGACTGCATATTGGAATGGACAGTGACGTCATTTGTTTACACTGAAACAGCCAAGCAATGGACCATTTCTCCTAGGTTGAGCTCAATTTCAAGGCACTTCATCGTGAAAGCAATCAAAATCATATCTATTTCTGTAATATATTTTCCATTCTATCAAATGAGACCCAAAAAACGAGAATACAACCATAAAAACCATACGAAAATACCACTACCATTAAGGGGTGGCTAATTGCTGAGAAGTGAACTCCATTATTTATGCTTAGATTTCTTTCATTTTTGGTGTATGTTAACCCTTTGAGGGTTTTGGTCGTACTAGTACGTCTTACGCGTAGGGGTTTTTGACGTACTAGTACGCATAAATTCTAGCGGCCTCAAATCTAGTGGGAGAAAGCTGGTAGGCCTTCATATGAAAGAATGGGTCTATGTGGTCAGTGTGCACAATCTAAAAAAAATCCTGCAGCACACAGTGCATAATGAGAAAAAAAAAACTTTGACCATTTTTTTGGAATAAATCAGCGACTTTGCAGTGTATTTTCATATGGTATTTATTGTTGTATTCTAGTTTTCTTGGTCTCATTTTATAGAATGGAAGACATATTACAGAAATTGAGATGATTTTGACTGGTTTTACAATGAAAGGTGCCTTGAAATTGAGCTCAAAGTAGCAGAAATGTTCGATTTTTACCAAACTTCAAAAGTAAACAAATCGTGCCAAGCATGCAATACACGTCAACTGGTGAGTCTAATATTCTTTCACAAGTGCACCAATAATATTTATACCATTTTTTACACTAATGCAGTAGTCTGCATAACAGTAAATCTTATATTTTTTGTGAGAATAAAAATTCAAAGTGGAAAGCACAAGAATATAAGAGGGGCCTTGAGACGTGACTAATGACTAGAGGAAATGTCATTTTAGTGCCAGGAATGTCTTTCTTGTTTATTCTGGACCCTATTCGGAAATTGGCATCTTTTGAAATTTGTGTGAAATTGGCAAAATTGCTAAATTCTGACCACTGTACTGGATAGTTGAATTTCATAAATTTCTTGCACCCATTCGATAGAAAAAATGGAGTTCTAGCGAAATATTCATGTTTTTTGTCGACTAGTACAGTGAAATTGGCCGAAAATGGGGCTCAAAGTGGGCAAAATCGCCGATGCGTAAACATCGCCAAGACCGCTAACTTTGCAAGAGCATAATTCCGTAAGTTTTCTATCAAATTTCAAACTTTTGGTGTCTTTGTGATCGGGAAAAGATTCTCTATCTTTTCATAAGAGAAAATAATTTTTTTTTTTTTTAATTTGGCCGACCCTGAGAACGAGTTTCGGAGAGGGCCTGTCGACCCTCAAAGGGTTAAGAAGCATCATACATTGCCCAAGTTTCAATAAGATAGTCCAACAAACAAATGAGTTACAATTCCCAAGATCAAGAGCAAGAGCCCCTCACCAGTGTCAAGGAACCTACCTTGAGGTCCGCTCGCTTGTGGAAATTTTGCTCACGTATGGAAGCAAAAAATCGACCCATCAACTGCTCGTATTTGAAAAAAACTCACATGTGGACACGCTCGCAAGTAGAGGTTCCACTGTACTTTTCATTGTAAAACCAGTCAAAATCATCTCAATTTCTGTAATATGTCTTCCATTCTATAAAATGAGACCAGGAAAACTAGAATACAACAATAAATACCATACGAAAATACAGTGCAAAGTTGCTGTTTTAATCCAAAAACACGGTTCAAGTTTTTTTTTCTCATTACGCACTGTGTGCTGCAGGATTTTTTTATACTGCGCACACTGACCACATAGATGCATTCTTTCATATGTAGGCCTACCAGCTTTCTCTCACTAGATCTGAGGGCGTTAGAATTTAGGCGTACTAGTACGTCAAAAACCCTGGTGCCTAAGCCGTACTAGTACATCCGAAACCCTGAAAGAGTTAAAATACAGATAAGTTGTGTGTGTATAAATGCATTAATTTTTCCAACCCATCCCTTCTTTGGAAACTATTGGTAAGAGTGCTTGGCAATAGTTTCTCAACTTACAGTACTTGAGAACTCTCTCTCAGTGTAAAAATACTGGAGACCTCCCGACTAATCAGTGACTTGAGAAAGCCAGCATTCTTAGTTACTGTCTGGTGAATTGGTAGCAGAAGACTTGCTCATCCATACTACCTGGAACTATACATCATTTTGCATAATGATCAGACTAAAAACTTCCCCTCCCCCATCACAAATAATGGAGGAAAAATTACTTTATTAGGGAATAGGTTATATAATCTACACATGACTTGCATGTGACTCATTCTGTACCAAAAGTGTAAGCACTAATTTCTGAACTCGCCTCATCTCCCAAATCTAAAACACTATACTATACTATCGCCACCATCAACCCAAAATTTGCCAAATTTTATAAGATTATTTCAAAACTAAAATGGTCTCAATCTCATTATGTACAGGTCTCCCTCCATATTCAAGAGGGTTAGGGGATCAAGAACCTTGCAAATGCTGAAAAACTGTGAATGTTTGGTGCACAAATATTTTTTTTTCCCAACATGTCGGCCGTCTCCCACCGAAGCAGGGTGACCCAAAAAGAAAGAAAATCCCCAAAAAGAAAATACTTTAATCATCATTCAACACTTTTACCTCACTCATACATAATCACTGTTTTTGCAGAGGTGCCCAGAATACAACAGTTTAGAAGCATATATAAAGATATATAACATATCCCTCCAAACTGCCAATATCCCAAAACCCCTCCTTTAAAGTGCAGGCACTGTACTTCCCATTTCCAGTACTCAAGTCGGACTATTTAAAAATAACCAGTTTCCCTGAATCCCTTCACTAAATATTACCCTGCTCACACTCCAACAGCTTGTCAGGTCCCAAATACCATTTGTCTCCATTCACTCCTATCTAACACAATCACACACGCTTGCTGGAAGTCCAAGCCTCTCGCCCACAAAACCTCCTTTATCCCCTCCGTCCAACCTTTTTGAGGACAACCCCTACCCCGCCTTCCTTCCCCTACAGATTTATACGCTCTCCATGTCATTCTACTTTGATCCATTCTCTCTAAATGACCAAACCACCTCAACAACCCCTCTTCAGCCCTCTGACTAATATTAACTCCACACCTCCTAATTTCCGCACTCCGAATTCTCTGCATAATACTTACACCACACATTGCCCTTAGACAGGACATCTCCACTGCCTCCAACCGCCTGCTCGCTGCAGCATTTACAACCCAAGCTTCACAGCCATGTAAGTGTTGGTACCACTATACTTTCATACATTCCCTTCTTTGCCTCCATAGATAACGTTTTTTGTCTCCATATATACCTCAATGCACCACTCACCCTTTTTCCTTCATCAATTCTATGGTTAACCTCATCCTTCATAAATCCATCCGCTGACACATCGACTCCCAAATATCTGAAAATATTCACTTCTTCCATACTCTTCTCCAATTTGATATCCAATTTTTCTTTATCTAAATCATTTGATACCCTCATCGCCTTACTCTTTTCTATGTTCACTTTCAACTTTCTACCTTTACACACTAACCTTTGCAACTTTTCTTTAGAATCTCCCATAAGCACAGTATCATCAGCAAGAAGTAACTGTGACAATTCCCATTTTGTATATAATTCCCCATAATTTAATCCCACCCCTCCCCCAAACACCCTAGCATTTACTTCTTTTACAATCCCATCTATAAATATATTAAACAACCATGGTGACATTACACATCCCTGTCTAAGACCTACTTTTATCAGGAAGTAGTCTCCCTCTCTTCTACACACCCTAACCTGAGTCTCACTATCCTCATAAAAACTCTTTACAGCATTTAGTAACTTACTACCTATTCCACATACTTGCAACATCTGCCACACTGTTCTCCTCTCCACTCTATCATATGCCTTTTCTAAATCCATAAATGCAGTGAAAACTTCCCCACCTTTATCTAAATACTGTTCACATATATGCTTCAATGTAAACACTTGATCTACTCATCCCCTACCCACTCTAAAACCTCCTTACTCATCTGCAATCCTACATTGTCTTACCTCTAATTCTTTCAATAATAACCCTACCATACACTTTTCCTGGCATACTCAGTAAACTTATTCCTCTATAATTTTTACAATCTCTTTCGTCCCCCTTCCCTTTATATAAAGGAATTATACATGCTCTCTGCGAATCCCTAGGTACTTTCCCCTCTTTCATACATTTATTAAACAAAAAATACCAACCACTCCAACACTATATCCCCCTCCCCTGCTTTTAACATTTCTGTCATGATCCCGTTAGTTCCAGCTGCACAAATATATTGTAGGAAAATATAATAATAGCATTTACTCGGCCTAACAATACTGCTTCCTTAACCTACTGAACCATGATCAATCATAAAAGACATGAAAACATCATAAAATACTGTACTAGTGCTAGCCCTTTGGTAAAGAAGTTGAGAATGACTATAGAATTCAAGAAAACTCATAGCAGAGTACCAAAGTGGAGGAGGAACAGAGAGGGGAGAATGTACCTTCTTCAGTGATTCTATGATATGTATGATACTACAGCAGCACGAGTCAATAAAGGCTATAGCGCCAGCCAGCAATAAAGTGTAGCATTAACAGTGTAGCAAGTAAGCTAAATGATTAATCGATAGAAAAGGAACAGCACAAACCTAACTCCTCAATTGTTGTTGGCATTATATAGAGCGACTGACAACACCGCTGTCTCTAGTCTCTACCGCCTCCACCACCACTATGTAAGGCTAATGTCTCAGTGGCCCTTAACCCTTCGACTGTTTTGGTCGTATATATACGTCTTACGAGCCACCCTTTTTGACGTATATATACATGTACACAAATTCTAGCAGCTTCAAATCAAGCAGGAGAAAGCTGGTAGGCCCACATGTGAGAGAATGGGTCTGTGTGGTCAGTGTGCACCATATAAAAAAAATCCTGCAGCACGCAGTGCATGAGAAAAAAAAAACTCCGACCGTTTTTTTTTTAATTAAAATGCTGACTTTGTGGTCTATTTTCATACAGTATTTATGGTTGTATTCTCGTTTTCTTGGTCTCATTTGATAGAATGGAAAACACATTATAGAAATAGAGGTGATTTTGACTGGTTTTACTAAGATAAGAACCTTGAAATGGAGCTCAAAGTAGGGGAAATGTTTGATTTTTGCCAATGTTCGAAAGTAAACAAATGATGTCATTTTCCAATAAATGTCCAAGTAGCCATTCTAATATGCAGTCATGAATGGGTTGACATTATTTATACAATTATTACAATGTTGCAGTTGTCTGCATAACAGTCAATCTTCTATTTTTTATTTTAATAAAAATTCAAAATAGAAAGCAAGAGTAATATCAGAGGGGCCTGAAGACGTGACTGATGAACAAAGAAAATGTTATTTTAGAGCCAGGAATGTGTGCATTATTCATTCTGGACCCTATTTTGAAATAGTCATATTTTTTAATTTTTGTGAAATTGGCCAAATTGCAAATTTCTGACCACGTTATTGGGTTGTTGAAATCTTTAAATGGGCAGTTTCTTGTACTCAACCAATAGAAAAAAAATGGAGTTCTAAAGAAATAGCTATTTCTTTGGTCGACTGGAACAATAGAATTAGCCGAAAATAGGTCACAAAGTGGGCGAAATCACCGATTCATAAATATCGCCGAGGTCGCCAACTTCGCGAGAGCGTAATTCCGTCAGTTTTCCATCAAATTTCGTTCTTTTGGCATCACTACAATCGGGAAAAGATTCTCTATCATTTTGTAAGAATTTTTTTTTTTTTTTGGAAATTTTGTGACGCCAGGAGACACCTCAGGATTTGGGGTTGCGACAGTCAAGGGGTTATACACCCAACAACACCAACACAACAACACTTAATGATGTATTTTATTCATTCTAGAGCATGTGTCATGTTTCTATGTTATTAATATTGTTTATAATGTCATATTAGATGAATTGTGATGGATAAATAAGCTGCAGAGTTGATATTAGTGTCATATTGAAGGACTATCTTGTCCTATCTCCAAACAAACTCTGCCACCACCACAATTCCTAACACATAATGACATATTTTAAATATGATTGGGCGGCTGGGAATTCGCAAATGTTCGAAGCCTACGAAAGTGGAAAACGCAAATGTTGAGGGAGACCTGTATAATGTGCTAAAATATAATACTGTAACTTGTTACTCAACTACTTGTTAATTTAATTACCGCTAAACCACTACATACTCTGTTGATATAACATTAGGCTTAGTCTTCCCGAAATGCCTCGGCATGATAGTGGCTTTCTTTGCATAGCAAATCAATATTGTAATTATATACTGTAAACTATGCATGGAAAGAGACTCCTTATAACATGTCAGTCACACATTGTAAACTATGCAGAAATAAAAATTTGAATTTGAACAATTTTATATAAATTTAGGTAAGTTTGTTAAATTTAGCCCTTGCTGCCTTTCCTTTAAGTTCCCAACAGTTTTCGTGTATAAAATGGTTGGGGACCACCTCATAAATAAACATTTTCACTACAAACATTAGTTTTCCTACTGATGTAATCAAAATTAACATTTGTACACAACCCTATCTACTTAAAATTACTCAAATTTAGCAATAATTACCTAATCAGGCCGAGGGAAAATTATTCATGTCTTCCTCGAGGCTCTACTTTCTTGTATATTACTTTAGATACCAACTTAAATCTTGTCATAAACTAATTCTGGCATTATGCAGTAAGTAAATGTTGAAGCATAACATACATTAACCTGAAAGAAAAAATGCAATTACCCAACACCTTGAAGCTTTGCTACATAAACCAAGTTAGTGCAAAAATATACTGAAATGAAATTATGCCACCAAAAGCCCCCCCCCCCCAAAAAAAAAAAACAATTATATTACTATTACTATTAAATTTAATACTTGGGGAAGCTCTAAACCCGTAGGGGCCACAGAGTGCCTGAGAAAGCAATCGACTTTGATCCATGGAAGAGGAGGACCGGTCGGCAATTCCTTGCATCAAGAGCCCTTCACCGGCATCGAGGAACCATCCCGGGGGGAATCAAATATTGGAAAGACAGTAGGTGCAATTAAAATAATCATGGCTGAGATGTAGTGTGGTATGGTGGCGATGGGAGCGGCAGCGGTGACGGCAGCTGTGTTATCCAGCTGCTGTAGTGAAGGAGACGACGCAGCACAGCTGATCACAAAACACCATACATATATCTAGTCCCTTATAGAGCACTTTCACTTGTAACACACAATAAACGAAAAAGCACTTACTTCCTGAATCTCTTGAACACTAGAGTTCAGGTTTTTCTTTGTCAAACTGGCGACCAGATTACCAATATGAGACAAAGCAGCAGTTAGCGAGTCTAGGTTCATAGTGCCATTAAAACGGCATCGAAAGCTTCAAATTTGTTTGAAGCTTTCGCATACACCTTCTACAACCACCTAGTGAGTGTATCGGTAATTTATCTAAGTCCAACATTAGGAAAAGTGGGTCAGATCTCCACCGAAACACTATGTGATTTTTCCCATGTCCTCCATGTTTGCTCCGACCTTACTCGTTCCAAACTTTCCTTGACCGCCTGGGCGGGCTATAGACAAAATAAGCTGAAGTGGAACTCGCAAAACAAAACCTAATCAGCTCCCTTGTACTAAGGTATGTTACATGCATTCCAGTACAGCAAAAGGGAATCTGAATAATATTTACTTGTTCATTAAGAGGTTTTGACTACACTTGGTGAAATATTATCAATGTCTATTGAATAACAGACGCAGAGATTATCATTATTATTGTTTATATTACGTATAAATCAATGAGAAAAAATTGCACAATCTTTATTTATCTAAATTATATGTATTGTAATTATTGTGGCGTTACTTATAAGCCAGAAAATGAGTCTTATTATTTAATAACAACAACCGGGCGGGCAACTCGATTATGTGAAGTCACTTGACAACAAGGGCGGAACATTATTGGCGCACCATTTAAATGGAAAATGAAGAATACTAGTTTCTTTTTAAAAGGAATAGTATACTGTTTTTATGAAATTTCATTTCTACCCGATAAATAAAGTGCCCGAAATGCTCTGCATAACTCGCAGCTTTCTACATGTATTCTTTAAACTTCATCCAATTTTGTAAATTCAATGTATAATAATAATCTTTATTTCTGCAAGTACATGTACAACATATACATACCTAGCTAACATCAGTCACATACTATATAGAAAGCCCCTTGTTATACACAGTATTTCGGGCAAATTAGGTCAATTTTGTCCCCAGGATGCGACCCACACCAGTCAACTAACACCCAGTACCTATTTTACTGCTAGGTGAACAGGGACAGCAGGTGCCTTAAGGAAACGCGTCCTAATGTGTAGCTGTATGACCCTTGTGGGTTTATCGATTAATTTTGATTGTAATAATAATAATACGTAGAAATAAGGTACATTATTCATTTACTTGTTTTGTAAGAAGAATATATCAGCATGAGGTGCTGCAAAACTATTGTAGGTAATAGCTTAAAAGCGGATTCACAAATTTCAAACAAAAACAATGGATTACCACTGAAGATTGTCATATTTTTGTATTCCTTCATTTCCCGTCACTTTGAGATCAATCGTACTTGTTTATTCTCACTGGGTATCCCAGGAGCACCTTCAAGAGATTGCCTAATTTTATTTTTTTTCCTTCCTCCAATTTTCAGATTTTATTTTGCTCATACCTCAAGAAAGTCCCATCCAATCAGCTTCATATTTTCAACACTTGTGTATGGAAATAAGAACCAAATTCTTGAAACAAGTATCTTTATACTTGTTTCAGCATTTCGGGCAAATTAGGTCAATTTTGTCCCCAGGATGCGACCCACACCAGTCAACTAACACCCAGTACCTATTTTACTGCTAGGTGAACAGGGACAGCTACAGGTACTCAACCGATACCTCCCTTATTAATCTGATGGATTACCTGAGAACTGAAATGTCAAAAGGGAACCTCATAGGTATGGTAACCTTAGACCTGCAAAAGGCCTTCGATACCGTCAACCACAATATATTATGTAAGAAACTTCAAGCTATCGGTATAGGTTCTGTAGACTGGTTTAAGTCCTACCTTAGCAACAGGAGACAAATAGTCAAAATCAACAAAACGGAATCAGAACCCCTGCCGATAACATGTGGAGTTCCCCAAGGTAGTATTCTGGGTCCCTTACTATTCTTATGTTATGTCAATGATATGCCTATCAGTGTCAAGTGCAAACTCCTACTGTATGCAGATGACAGTGCTCTGTTAGTGACAGGTAAAGACCCACAAGATATTGCTAATGTTTTAACACTGGAACTGGAGTCCTGCAGCAAATGGTTAGTAGACAACAAACTATCATTACACCTAGGGAAAACTGAAGCCATTCTCTTTGGAACGAAACATAAACTGAGAAGGGTAAATAATTTTAATGTTCAGTGTAATGGGGAGTCCATCACTTTGGTTTCATCAGTTAAATATCTGGGAATCCCCTTTGACCCATGCATGTCAGGAGAATTGATAGGGAACAGTTTAGTAAAGAAAGCGAATGCCAGGCTGAAGTTCCTGTATAGACAAGCACAGTGTCTACCTACTGAGGCTCGCAGGACCCTATGTCTAGCCCTTATACAATGCCATATGGATTACGCTTGCTCTTCTTGGTACTCTGCCTTGACAAAAAAACTGAAAGATAGACTGCAAATCACCCAGAACAAAATCGTAAGATTCATCCTGGGGCTGGGACCAAGAGAACATGTAGGCCAGGATGAATTACAGCAGTTGGATATGCTGAATGTTGAAGACAGAGTAAAACAACTGAAGCTAAATCATGTTTATAAAATTGCTCACGAACAGTGTCCAGAATATCTTGCTGTCAATTTTGTCAAGGTTGGGAACCAAAGCAATCATAGTACTAGGGGGAGAGAGCACAACTTTGTAGTACCCACAGTCAGTGGCCAGGCTTCAAACACCTTTCATTGACCTCATCGCTTTATTGCCGTGAGGTTGTGCTGCGCACACGCTCCTGGTTGAGAGGCCTTCCTGCGCAGATTGATTTTCACAAGATGGCGCAGACTGTCAGAAGGCGCGTCAACACTGTGTGCTTTGATTTAGTGCGGGGTGTAATTACGCCTCAGTCCGCACAGGTGCTTCTACCTTTGATTATTCGCGACACATACGGCATTGCTGATCAAGATTTGTATGGAGTATCGCTCAACGGGGCTTACCGAATATTCGTTAAGCTACGATCGACGGCAGTGTATGAGCGCCTGGTGGAGCAGTATCAAGATGGCTGTGTGGACGTAAACTCGGCAATACGAGTTCGTTTAATTGACGTGTCGCGACACTACACTTGGGTGAAGGTACGCAACGTGCCTTTCGAAGCTGACGAGGCAGATATACGGAACGTTTTTGAACGTTATGGTACTGTGCATCTGGCAATGGCAGGTACCTGGGTGGATGGGGCGTACGCCGGCTGGCCGGAGGGTACGTTCAACCTAAAGATGACGCTGAGGCATCCCATCCCGTCGTTTGTCATCCTGGACGACTTTAGGACGCAAGTGATGGTGTATTACGCAGGGCAGCGCAAGACCTGCAGGCTATGTGGTGCTTATGACCATATGGCAGCACAGTGTGAGAGGCAGCAGCAACGACAGGTTGCAGACAGAAGGACGGAGCGAGGACCTGACCCGAAGGCGGGGCCTGCCAGCGGGACGCCTGTAAAGGGCCATAGTTCGTCTTGGAGTGAGGAGGTGGAGAGAGAGTTCCCGACGGTGGGGTCGAGCCCATCGATGCCTGTAGAATCTACAGTCTCCGCTTTGGTGGAAGGGGAGACCAAGTTGAGTGGAGGAGAACGAGCAGAGGATGTGGCTCTGGAGCAGTTGACGGAAAAGTTTTTGGAGACGAAGAGAGCTGGAGATGATGTACAATCGGTGGTGGGACCTGAGGAGAGTGAGGACAAGAGGAGAGACAGCCAGCTGACTGCAGGTGCCTCTTCTACGGGAATGGTGACCGTGGTCGAGGTGGCGGCGGAGGTGCATTGTGAGGCATCCCCCGACCAGACCATGGATGCAGAGAGTGTTCGGCGGAAGAGGGCGGCAACGCACTCTGATTCCGATGATGTCTTGACCCCGGCGCAAAGACCGGGGAAGAAACCGTGGGCTGATGTGGTGAGTGGAGGCGCCACAGGTGTGTCCGGTCAGGTGTTCGACCGGGGAGGGAATAGAGCTCACTGTGGTGAGCATGGTGGGAAAAATAGGAAGGCTGGTGACGTGTCTATGAAAGGAGTTACAGGGCAGCGTGTAAAACCCCTTAAGAAGGTTTCAGGTGTATGACTGTGAATGTAAATGGGTTGTGTATGAATGTGAAGCGTTTGTGGCTCCAGGGGTTTCTGAGGCGTCATGCCATAGATATTGTATTCATGCAGGAGCATAACTTTAAGGCGGGTCGGGATTTGAATGTGGACGGATATCGTGTGTTTGTGGCATATTCGGACCGTTTGAAAGGTGGGGTTGGAATTCTGATTCGGGAGAAAAGCCCGTTTGTTGTAATTAGATGTGAGGGAGGGGAGGAGGGTAGGGTACTCCGGGTAGATGGATGGTGGAGAGGTGAGCGACTGGCAGTGGTTTGTGTGTATGCGCCGGCGGAGCGTGATGTACGGGTGAAGAATGAATTTGTGCGTGATGTTTTGGTTTATTATTTGAGATCTCTTCCCTCGGTAACAATCATGGGCGGTGATTGGAATTGTATAGTACGTAGAAAGGATGTGGAGCCACGGGGGGCAGGGTGTTTTTTGGTTAGCCTAAGGGATCTTTTGCTGGGCGTGGGGTTAAGGGATGTTATTGGAGGTGGGGACCTAATGGTTGAGCATACGTTTCATAGACAGGGATACGCGGCCAGGCTCGATAGGTTATATGTGACGAGAAGTGTGCGAGTGATGTGTGTGCGTACGGTGGAAGCTGTTTACACGGATCATAGAGCTGTTTATATGGACTTGACTTGGGCCAGCTTACCTAAGAGGTATCCAGGGTATTGGAAGTTAAATGTGAGACTTCTTGGGGTGGAGGAGGCGGGGTTAGATTTTAGGACAATGTGGGAGAATTTGTGGGGAGAGGGTAGGGATGTGGGTGACTTGCTGGGGTGGTGGGATGGGGTAGCTAAGGAGAGGATCCGGCAGTTTTATGTGCGATGGGGAAAGTACCAGGGTTGGATGACGTACGGGTTGCAGCAGTATTTCGAGGGTAGGTTGCAAAGTTGTTATGAGAGGGGCGTGCAGGCAGGGCAGTATCCCATGGAGGAAATCGAGTTGTTAAAAGGAAGGATTCGTGATTTGCAGAATGATAGATTTGATGCGGTGAGAGTGCAGGGTGGAATTGAAGAGGCGGTGTGGGGTGACCGACCATCGGCCTGTGTGTTAAGGGGACAGAGGCAGCGACGTATGGCTATGGAAATTGATAGGCTGGTGGTACATGAGGACTTAGGTGGATATAGGGCGGGACATGAGTTAAGAACAACGGAGGCAATGAGTGATTACGTTGATAGGTGGTTTGGAAAAAATTTACTGAGTGTAGGGGTGGATGGGGAGGCTTTCGGGAGGTTGGGGGAGAATGTATCTTGTGTGCTAAGTAGCAGTGATCGCATGGCGTTGGGGGGGGATATTGAAGAAGGGGAGGTGTGGAGGGCTTTGGAGGGGATGGCACGGGGTAAGGCTCCAGGTCTGGATGGCTTGCCCTGCGAGTTTTATGTGAGCCATTGGAATGTGTTGAAGTCCTTCTTAGTAGAACTAATGAATACGATGAAAAGGGAGGGGAGGATGGGCAGGTTGCAAGGAACTGCGGTTGTGGTTTTAGTGCCAAAAGGTAAGAAACAGGACACGGTGCGGGACTTTAGGATAATATCATTGCTGTGTGCTGATTATAAGATTTTTGCAAAAATTTTAGGAAATAGGATGAAGTGTGTGGTGGATAGAGTGGTTGCGAGAGGACAATATGGTGTGTCTGGGAGGACGATGTATGACGGGCATAGTATTATAAAGAATTTTGTGGAAGGGTCGGGAGGGGAGCAGGGGGGGGGTGTCTTAGCGTTAGATTGGCAGGCGGCGTATGATAGTGTAGAACGTGAGGTGTTGTGGTATATATTAAGGAGGCAGGGTTTTGGGGAGGAGGTGGTACGTTGGGCAGAGACATTGTATACAGGTGTGGGAGTGTGTGTACAAGTAAATGGGAAATTGGGGAAGTGGGTATCCATGGGTCGGGGTATTAGGCAGGGTTGTCCCCTGTCTCAATTGTTGTTTGCCTGTTTAACAGACCCTTTCTATAGAAAGGTGGAAGCGTGTATGGAGGTGGATTGGGGAGTAGGAAGTGGAGTGCAGGGAATAATAGGGTATGTGGATGACACGACAATACTCGTGCGAACGCAGAGGAGTTTACGTGCGGTTGGAGATGTTATTGATAATTTCACGGGGGTTACCGGGTTAAGAGTTAATGTGGAAAAATCAAAATTACTGGTCTTAGGAGATTGGGTGGGAAGAGAGAGTTGGGGAAGGAATGTACGTTGGAATATGGTGGACAGGATAAAAGTGTGTGGAATAGTGTATATGCGTAGTGCGAGAGAGGCGAGGATGGTTAATTCTGGACTTGTTGTGGATCGAGTGGTGGGGCGATTGGATGGGTTGAGACCAACTCATTTGACAGTACATCAGCGTGCGATTGTTGTGAATGTGTTGTTATACAGTAAAGTCTGGCACGTGGCTGCGGTATATCCGTTAGCAGGTCCGGATGTTACGAGGCTGTTAAAGAGGGTTTTCCATTTTCTTTGGGGTTCCGGGTGTGAATGGTTGAGTAGGAGTGTGGTTACTTTACCGGTCAACAGAGGAGGATTGGGGTTGATTGATTTACGGTTAAGAGTCAAGTGCATTTATTTGAAGTGGGGGTTACGCCGTGTGCGGGGTCATGCAGGGAGGGGCGTGAATGGCTTGCATGAAGAGGTGCGAATGTGGTGGGGAGGGTCGGAGATGAAAGTGTGTGAAGACGTGTTGCGGGCGTTGCTGCATGTACGGGACCCTAATAAAGTTCGAGTGGGTGTTTTGGAGCGTGTTGTAAGGGCGAAGGTAGTCGTGAAGGCTGAGAGTATCTACCCTATGTATGCGTGGAAGGATATATGGGAAAGATTACGGTTGATGCGCGTGCGTCCAAATGTGCGAGAGGTATTTTTCCGTTTTCTCCATGGTATACTGCCGTCGGGTGCTGCACTTAAGGAAAGAGGGTTGATGGTGGAGGGCGCGTGTCGGGTGTGCGGGGATGAGGAGACTGCGTTTCATGTAGTGTATTTTTGTGATAATTTGGGGAGTATCAGGGAATGGATGGGTAAGGTTCTGAGGACAGTGGGAGGAGGCGGGATATTAGTATTGAGGGCGTTAAGTTTGGACGTGGGAGGCGTCGAGGCGCCTGTGCAACGTGCAATCACGTATATAATTGCGGATTTTGTTTTTGTATCCTGGGCAATGAGAAGGAATGGGGATTGGGAGGTGCGCAAAAGGGTGTTGGCGGGGACCATTTATAGAACGTTGTGTTATAATCGGGAAATATATGGAAGTCGCTGGGACCAGGCTTTTTCAGCAGGGTACCGTAGTATGAGTGTGAGAGCATTGTTAACGTTGTGAAAGGGGGGGGGGGGAGTGAATTTCAGGGGATGGAACGGGCTTGTCTCCGGGGTTGGGTATGCACAACGGCTGGTTTACTGTGTGTATCTGTGTAATGCGTGGTTGAGGAAAATGTGGTTGTGTGAGTGGATGTGGTGGTGAAGTTATATGTGTTATAGATGTCTTAAGTCAGAGTCTACTGCCTTCTTTCTTTGTTGAAGTACTTGATGTACCTTTCGGCTATGGCCTGGCAAACGGGGTTTTGTGTGTTTGTACCGAGCATTTTATTGCTATGTTATATAATGTGTATAGCCTGTAGATGAGTGCGGAATGATTATGGCTTTTTCTAGTTTTGTGGCTGACTCGTAAGACTTGTGGTAAGGCGAGTATGTACTTTGTTTTATCATGAGATTGTGATGTAGGTTCTTTCGGTTATCGATTATTTGTGTTGGTTGTGAGTAACCGATATATTTATATATTTATCATACTATTCTTCTTATTGTATTGTATTGTGCATTGGCAATGTCCCAGTATATTATGTAAATAGTGTATACCCGAAGGGATTATGGTTTTATTTATATTATTGAACCTGCTACAGGGGTCACCTACATGTTATGTTCTTGTTATTGTTCTTGTGTACATAGGGTTAAGATTGCCCATCTTCTTAATGTTATGTTTTGTCACAAGCGATATTTTCTAGTATAATTGTGTAACCTCTTGTGTTTGTTAATATTGTGTTTATTTGCTATTGTACGTTCTGAGAGATTGTTTTCAAAATGTGTTTATATACAATGTGTATCAACCCTAGTTTAAGGGTTTTTATGTTAAGCTATGTATTGTATTTTAAATAAAATAAAAAAAAAAAAAAAAAAAAAAAATAAAGGAATGGAACAGACTACCCACAAATGTCAAGGCCAGTCATAGCTTGAACCAGTTCAAGAAGACTGCCAAAAAGTGTCTGATGAATGAAGCAACAGAAAGGGAGGGGAATGATTTTCTATTTTTTAGCTAAAATACGTGTAAATTTTACCTTATCCCTAGTAATGACCCTCGTATTGTAGATAGTCGTAATGACCCTCGGGTAGTAGATAGTCTTAATGACCCTCGTATTGTAGATAGTCTTAATGACCCTCGTGTAGTAGATAGTCTTTTTAGTATGATAATAAGATGTTATCTTCATTATAGAATAATAAGAAAATATTATAACCTTTATATTATAATAATAAGGTAAAAGGACTCCAATGGAAATAAGTCACTGTCTGACTTTTTTGGGTTATCCTAGGTTCTCTACACATATGCTGCTATGTATGATAATTCTATGTAACTGTATTGTGTATACCTGAATAAATTTACTTACTTACTTATTCACGTGTTCTACGACCAGAGATGTTGAATACATTCCCAGCATCCTGGAATACCTCAGATAACTTCCAAAATCCTCAGTGATGGAGCTTCAATTGTTTAAGAAAGGTGCCAAAAATTACGATGACGGAGGAGGGAGAAACTCAAATGCGTAGATGCAAACTTGGCAATTTTATGCATATAATAACGCGAAATTTTTATTCTTATTATTTCACGCTAAATAAATTTCAGTTTACCTCTTCTGAACGGCTTAAAAATTTAATGGCTAGTGCATCTTAGGGGAAGGATAGTACCTATTAAGTTTAGTTTGCATGCAGGCAAATTTGTCGATGTAGTAAAATGGTTAAAAAAATTAAGTAGTTGTAATCCGTGCCATAACTGGAGAATGACTCATCTGATCACCCTCAAAATTTCACCATTAATGTTGTTTCCCGAACACTTGGCTCACGCTGCCATTACAATAATAATGTAATAATGAGCTATATTTCTACTGGTATATAATACTACTATTACAGTTCTAGCTGACTTAATTGGAATACTAGAAAGTCCCAGGTTATAACGAGGTTTTCGAGCAACTTAGGCTAATCTTGTCCATCAGACTGCGACCCACATCAGTACACATAATATTAATGGTTATAATCATAACCATGATGATCATAGCCATGATCATCATAACCATGGTCAGATGACGAAAAGCTCCAGCTGTGGGTCATCATATGACTAAGACCCGTGTCAGGAAACAGGTGTCCTGTTTCCTGACAAACATTATATCTAGTGTGGAAAATACTGTATATATTTTCCAGAAATACAGTAGTTATTAAATGTACAGGAAAGACTGTGCTATAACTTAAATTGCCAGGCATACCATCTAAAGGGGACAAAAAGATACAAAACATCCAGGCCATGGGAAAACCTGGGTAGCCACAGCCACTCAAGAGGGAGAGGTTTTTTAGTGCCAGGAAGGAAAAAAAACTGGCAGGAAATGGCAGAAATCGTACACCAAATCCAGTCATTCCTGGAGTGGAACCACAGTCGATGGCCTCCACTCCAAACCAACAGATACAGATACTAATGCCAAAAAAAAAATCCCCCCCCAGTACCAACAATACCACCAGTCCGATAACATTCTTCTTTGCAAATATACAGGGTCTAAAGCCAGCAACAAACAACAAAATACCTTTCATCCGTGGACTGCTTGCAGAGGCAAAGGCAATGTTCGCAGCTTTCACTGAGACCCACATAAAGGATCACTTGGACAACGAAATATGGATCCCAGGTTACAACCTATACAGATGTGACAGAGTGAACAGGCAAAAGGGGGGGGTTGGCCTGTACATTGCAGAGTCACTTGTTTGCACAGAACTGCTTAATGCCTCAAATGACGTAGTGGAAGTTTTAGCAGTAAAGGTCGAGAACCAAAACCTAGTCATTGTGGTAGTCTACAAGCCTCCGGATGCAACATCCCAGCAATTCCAGGAACAGCTGTTAAAAATTGACCACTGTCTGGAAAATCTTCCAGCTCCTGCACCCAACATCTTGCTCCTGGGGGATTTCAACTTAAGGCACCTAAAATGGAGGAATATAGCAAATAATATTGTTGCAGTAATAACACCAGGAGGCAGCTCTGATGAAAACTCACACTCACACGAGCTTTTAAATCTCTGCACAAAATTCAATTTAAACCAGCAAATAATAGAGCCTACTAGACTGGAGAATACACTAGACCTCATCTTCACTAACAATGATGATCTGATAAGAAATGTCACCATATCAAAAACAATATACTCAGATCACAACATAATTGAGGTTCAGACATGTATGCGTGGAGCCCCAGACCGACAAAATGAGACTAGTCACGAGGGAGCATTCACCAAATTCAACTTCAATAACAAAAACATAAAGTGGGACCAAGTAAACCAAGTCCTAACCGATATAAGCTGGGAAGATATACTAAGCAACACAGACCCAAACTTATGCCTAGAACAGATTAACTCGGTGGCACTCGATGTATGCACAAGGCTTATTCCTCTAAGAAAAAGGAGGAGTAGATGTAAAATAGAAAGAGACAGGCGCTCCCTTTACAGGCGACGGAAAAGAATAACAGAGCGGCTAAAAGAGGTCAATATATCTGAAATGCGCAGGGAGACACTGGTCAGAGAAATAGCAAGCATCTAACTTAAGCTAAAAGAATCCTTTAGGAGTCAGGAATCGCGGGAAGAACTAAAAGCCATAAATGAAATCGAAAGAAACCCAAAGTATTTCTTCTCCTATGCCAAATCAAAATCGAGAACAACGTCCAGTATTGGGCCCCTACTTAAACAAAATGGGTCCTACACAGATGACAGCAAGGAAATGAGTGAGCTACTCAAGTCCCAATATGACTCAGTTTTTAGCGAGCCGCTAACCAGACTGAGAGTCGAAGATCAAAATGAATTTTTTATGAGAGAGCCACAAAATTTGATTAACACAAGCCTATCCGATGTTATCCTGACGCCAAATGACTTCGAACAGGCGATAAATGACATGCCCATGCATTCTGCCCCAGGGCCAGACTCATGGAACTCTGTGTTCATCAAGAACTGCAAGAAGCCCCTATCACGAGCCTTTTCCATCCTATGGAGAGGGAGCATGGACACGGGGGTCGTCCCTCAGTTACTAAAAACAACAGACATAGCCCCACTCCACAAAGGGGGCAGTAAAGCAACAGCAAAGAACTACAGACCAATAGCACTAACATCCCATATCATAAAAATCTTTGAAAGGGTCCTAAGAAGCAAGATCACCACCCATCTAGAAACCCATCAGTTACACAACCCAGGGCAACATGGGTTTAGAACAGGTCGCTCCTGTCTGTCTCAACTACTGGATCACTACGACAAGGTCCTAAATGCACTAGAAGACAAAAAGAATGCAGATGTAATATATACAGACTTTGCAAAAGCCTTCGACAAGTGTGACCATGGCGTAATAGCGCACAAAATGCGTGCTAAAGGAATAACAGGAAAAGTCGGTCGATGGATCTATAATTTCCTCACTAACAGAACACAGAGAGTAGTCGTCAACAGAGTAAAGTCCGAGGCAGCTACGGTGAAAAGCTCTGTTCCACAAGGCACAGTACTAGCTCCCATCTTGTTCCTCATCCTCATATCCGACATAGACAAGGATGTCAGCCACAGCACCGTGTCTTCCTTTGCAGATGACACCCGAATCTGCATGACAGTGTCTTCCATTGCAGACACTGCAAGGCTCCAGGCGGACATCAACCAAATCTTTCAGTGGGCTGCAGAAAACAATATGAAGTTCAACGATGAGAAATTTCAATTACTCAGATATGGTAAACATGAGGAAATTAAATCTTCATCAGAGTACAAAACAAATTCTGGCCACAAAATAGAGCGAAACACCAACGTCAAAGACCTGGGAGTGATTATGTCGGAGGATCTCACCTTCAAGGACCATAACATTGTATCAATCGCATCTGCTAGAAAAATGACAGGATGGATAATGAGAACCTTCAAAACTAGGGAGGCCAAGCCCATGATGACACTCTTCAGGTCACTTGTTCTATCTAGGCTGGAATATTGCTGCACTCTAACAGCACCTTTCAAGGCAGGTGAAATTGCCGACCTAGAAAATGTACAGAGAACTTTCACGGCGCGCATAACGGAGATAAAACACCTCAATTACTGGGAGCGCTTGAGGTTTCTAAACCTGTATTCCCTGGAACGCAGGAGGGAGAGATACATGATTATATACACCTGGAAAATCCTAGAGGGACTAGTACCGAACTTGCACACGAAAATCACTCACTACGAAAGCAAAAGACTTGGCAGACGATGCACCATCCCCCCAATGAAAAGCAGGGGTGTCACTAGCACGTTTAGAGACCATACAATAAGTGTCAGGGGCCCAAGACTGTTCAACTGCCTCCCAGCACACATAAGGGGGATTACCAACAGACCCCTGGCAGTCTTCAAGCTGGCACTGGACAAGCACCTAAAGTCAGTTCCTGATCAGCCGGGCTGTGGCTCGTACGTTGGTTTGCGTGCAGCCAGCAGCAACAGCCTGGTTGATCAGGCGCTGATCCACCAGGAGGCCTGGTCACAGACCGGGCCGCGGGGGCGTTGACCCCCGAAACTCTCTCCAGGTAAACTCCAGGTAAACTGTAAATAGATGGCCATACTGGATTTAAAATTTCTGTAATCGAAAACGGGAAGCTGCGCCTGCGCAGAAGGGGACGCGCCATCTTGGTTTTGAATTGTGTACAACGTTGGTGTGATGGGAAGGAATTTTCGTGCTCTAGAGGTTGAAATTGGGCTGACACCTCTCAAATAGGAGGTGAAATTGTTGGACATGCATTCCTGCATAACTTGAGATATCAGATGACTGGACAAGACAGCTCCAGGAACCTCAGATAAGCTCTCTAGATTTGTGTATAATTCTGGCCAGTGTTTTCATAAATTTAGTTAGTGAGGTTTTTCTGAGTATGATACAACTTAATATCCAGTCAAATTGGTGAGTGATATTAAGATATATTTTCCTTCTGTTATGTAATTGTGTTTATATATAATCATTTTTTAATATACAGTCCACAAATTTATATATTTACCAGAATTCCTGATGTATAATTCATTTAATTAATAGGTCCAGAGCAACTTGTGGTTATGACAGTGGTAGGTATCGAAGGGGGACATTTTTTGCGACCTAGGTGTCCCAAATTCCTACTTGTCTATTAACATTGATAAATAATAATTATATTTGTTATTTACTGTTATGTACATAAAGAGTTACATACAGATAAACGCAGTTTTCCACATTTAATTTGCCCGTTGGTCCTTCTTGAACCGGAGGTAATTAGTGAAGTCATTAATTGGTTAATTACTTAATAATTATATGTGAAATGACAGAAGGAGGTGGATGTTAAGTTCACAAATTTATTTAATGTGTAGTGGATTATAATTATTACAATATTAATTTTGATAAGTCAAGTCTGGCTAAGTTTATATTAATTTGTATAATATTAATTTGATAAGACAATTCTGGCCAAGATTTATATCAGTGTATGTGTAATTGATAAGCCAGGTGTTGCTAATTATATTAATGTGTATAATATTAATTTTACTTAATGTGTAGTGGATTATAATTATTACAATATTAATTTGATAAGACAATTCTGGCCAAGATTTATATCAATGTATGTGTAATTGATAAGGCAAGTGTTGCTAATTATATTAATGTGTATAATATTAATTTTGCTATGCCAAATTCTGGCAAGGATTTATATTAATTTGTATAATAATTTTGATAAGCCAAGGCTGGCTAAAGGTTTGTATTAATGTACATTTAAAATTTATATATAAATTTCTTACATGTGTAATTGCTAAGCTCAAGTGTAGCTAACATTATTAATGTGTATTTAAAATTTATATTACAATTTTTTACATGTAATTGCTAAGCTCAAGTAGCTAGAATTTATTTAAAGGTAAGTTGTACTATTTACCTTTATAAAGTGCATAATTTAGTACATAATCAGTGTTATTAAGTTGAATTTAATACACTGCATCATGGCTGAAAATGAGGAAATTAATATAGAAGACAAACATATGGAATATAGAGTAAAGAAAGCATCAATACAGGCTAGAAAAGTTCATGTAACCAAGGCATATAATAAGTGCTTGGAATTAATGAATCAAGAAACTGTGAATACTGATGATTTAAAATTGTATTTAGATGCTTTAGGGAATAGATATGATTCATACAACAAATATGAAGGAGATTTATTAGTAAACTGTGTAGATGAGACTCAAATAGATCTCTTGATTAATCAGTATTATGAATTAGAGGAAAAGATTCTTGTAAAAGTCAGGCCTTGAATAAATTAAAATGTGTAAACCAGGCAGTTGGTCAGTCTGCTCCAACAAATAATATGTCTTTGCCAAAACTCACAGAATTGTGTTTGCCTGTGCTTTATCCTGGAGAAAATTGGGATGAATTTTGGTCAATTTTTAAAGCAGCTGTGCATGACAGGAGTGACCTAGCCTGTGTAACTAAATTATTTTACCTCAAAGGACAGGTAAGAGGAGATGCTCACATACTCATACAAGCCTTTCCCAATGTAAATGACTCTTACAAGGAAGCAGTTGACTTGTTGAAAGTCACTTATGGTAATATAGAACAAAGTAGGTTGGATCTAGTGAATATCATTATTAACTTAAAATCTCCAGATCATACTTGCAAAGGTTTACAGCGGTTTAGAGTTAAACTGGAGAGCACTCTCAAAACTTTAAGTAATAAATATAATCTGAAGGAATCAGACTTGTTATTGAGTGCCATGGTACAGAATAAATTAAGCTGTAAAACGCTTGAATGACTCTCAAACAAATATCACAAAGGTTATTTTGGTCTGGCGGAAATAAGACTAGGTCTACAAGAATTAATTGTTCAGTTGCAGACCAGCCAACTAACTCATTTTAAAGATGCAACACATAATAACTCTGAGGTATCTGTCAAGTTTCACAAAGGGAAAAATGATCACAATGTTAATAATCAAAATTCATTTCCTAAAAAGAGTTGCATAGGTGCATATCAAGTAGCAGGAATCAGAAATAATGATTCTCCACTAGGTAAGAAGAATAAGTACCCTCCTAAGAGTAGCCCAGTTAATAAGAAACCAGTCAGAGAAAAGAGAGATTGTCTTTTCTGCAAGGGTACTCATTCAGCTAAGAATTGCAATGCATACAATTCATGGAATGATAAAGTTGAAAGATTGGAGGAACTTGACAGATGTATCAGGTGTTTGGGTAATCACAATGTAAAGGATTCTTATGCCAAATTAAACTTCTGTTATCAATGTCACAAAGGAAGACACCATATAATCATGTGTAGAGGTCTATATGATAATGTTGATAATAATGATAATGTTGACAATCCTGACACAACAATAGCTAATGTAAAAATTGCTGCTAATGTTAATAATGATGGTTTTGCTGAAGTAGCCTTACCTGTGTTACAGGTAGAAATTGATGATAAAAGGCATAAATAAAAAAATGTAAATGCATTATTGGACAAGGGATCCCAGCGTACTTTCATAAAACGTAAATGTGGGAGATCCCACAACTTTAAAATTATCTGGTTTTCTCTCGGATAAAAGGTCTCAACTGTATGACACTGTTTATGTAACTGTCAGGTTGGGCAATGAGAAAAAACGTGTTAATGCAGTAATTGTAGATAGACTTCCAGAGAAAATATCTACAGTAGGACTTAATAAAGCTACAGAAAGACTCTCACATAATGTAAATTTAGCACCTTCTGGTGTAAGTGATGATTCTGTAGGCCCAATAAATATTTTGATAGGTAGTGACTATTATGCCTCCTTTGCAAAGGGTATGGTAAAGAAATGTGGTGTCACCCTTTTGAAGACTGCTGGAGGCCATGTAATGTATTGTAGGATTCCTCGTAATAATAACTCATGACTAGAGGAAACTACAAATACCATAACTGTGTGTCTTACTCATGAAGTTGTACCCTAGTATAATTCTTCCATAGAGGATGGTGTTGAGCCAGTGCATAAATTGTGGGAATTAGACAGCATTGGAATAAATGTAAATGAAGAAAGTCCAGACGATTCTTTTACTCAGGAGCAGTACCTGAGAGATGTAAAATTTGAATCTGGACAATACTGGGTACGACTTCCGTGGAGACTGAACCATCCAGAATTGCCCACTAATTACAGAATGGCATATGGTCAGTTAAAGGCTCAGCTCCGCGAACTGAGTAAGACACCAGAATTGTTAACTGCATATAATGATATAATTGCTGAGCAGTTAATTAATAAATTTATAGAAGAGGTACCTCCTGAGGAAGCCAAAATTTATGGTCACTATTTGCCACATCACAGAGTGAAGAAGGATTCTAAGACCACTCCTTTGAGGATTGTGTTTAATTGTAGTGCCAGGAGTAACAAAAATGTACCTAGTTTAAATGACTGTTTGATGACAGGTCCGTCGTTGACGGAAAAATTAGGAGATATCTTATTAAATTTCAGGATGAAAAATTATGCCTTTACGGCTGACATAAGTAAAGCTTTCCTAAGAGTGGGTTTACAAGAGGCTGACTGGGATTGTACCCGTTTCTTATGGCCTGAGAATCCTAGTGACCCACTTAGCCCTCTGAAAACCTTTCGCTTTAGGAACGTATTATTTGGTGCTACATCCAGTCCGTTCCTACTTCAAGCGACGATAAATGCACACCTTAAACGTATGGAAAGTCCATTGAGTAAAGTAATGAGCAAACAATTTTATGTGGACAATTTCCTGGGTGTGACGTCAACTGAAGAGGAAAAGTTAATGACTTATGGAGAGGTTAATAAAATAATACAAAGTGCAAATATGCCTCTAAGGGAATGGAATAGTAATTCATCCAAATTAAAGGACAAAATAATTAAAGATTACCCTGGAGATGAAGTGCCAAAATGTAGTAATGTATTGGGTTTAACTTGGGATACTGAGAGAGATTTGTTAATGTTAAAACCTAATAATTACAATATGCCCAATAAATTAACTAAGAGAATTTTGCTTGCTGAAGTTTCCAAATGTTTTGATCCACTAGGTTTAATGTCACCCCTTACTATAAGAGGGAAATTATTAATTCAGGAAGCATGGAAACTTAAATGTGCTTGGGATGAAATTCTACCTGAGGAATTCATTAACAGGTGGGATGAATTAATTGGTGATTATGAAAAATTCCAATGTTGGAGTTCCCACGCCAGGTGGCCAATCCAGATGGGAAAAATGTACTCCACATTTTTTGTGATGCTTCAAAATTGGCATATGGAGCAGTTGCTTATCTTCAATGTAATAGTGTTATTTCTCTTGTTATGTCTAAGGCTAAAGTGTCTCCAATTAAATCACATACTTTACCTCAGTTGGAATTAACAGCCATTTATGTAGGTGTCAAATTAGCTAATTATATAAGAAATAAGTTGCAGGAGATAAATATTAGCAACACTGTAATTTGGTCTGATAATGAGGTATTCTTACAATGGATTCATAATGGAAACAGTAAAATTGTGTACGTACAAAACAGTCGCTGAAATTAATCAGATGCAAGAGAAGTATAATAGTTTGGGTCAGCATGTGTTAACATTTAATCATATACCTGGATTAGATTTAGATTTTGCCACCGAAGTGGCTAGTTTATTGTGCACCCCATATCCATCCTGTGGACGGTAGCGCGAGAGCATATGGATACACAAAAGGCCTAGGAACTAGGCCCCAAAGGGTTAACAGGAATACATATGGATTTATATCTACATATCTATAGTTCACTTATCTGTTACAAGCAAATTTAGGAAATTTGCTTAGTATATCTGGTATCTTATTTTCATTAATAAGATATCTTGACATGTCACATAGGTTATTATACTGTCTGTCTCTGTATTCCTCAATAAGTGGACAATTAAGCACATAGTGTTCAAGAGAGTGACCGTATGCCTGATCACATAATTTACATTTAGTTTGATCATCATCTGTGTGTCTCCCAAACTGCCAGAAGTACTTGTAACCAAGCCTAAGCCTGGCCACTACAACATCAGTCAGTCTGTTCACATTGCAAGTTGCTCCATAAACATACTTATCTACATTCATGTTATCATAGTGGGTTATAGATCTACTCAGGCTTCTAACTGCATTCCTATAACAATCATTTTCATTATTTACTTCTCTCCTAATATTATTCCTAATGCTAGACACAGTTATACCAAAGTTATATTCTACATTCTCCTTCTGGGTACTCTTCTTGGCTAACATATCAACTTTATCATGAAGGAGTAATCCAATGTGTGATGGGATCCATAGCAATTGTACATTAATTCCTTTGTCCCTAATTTTTGAGTATCTATACCTGGCTTCTCGAATGAGCATGTTGTTGGAGTCATTATATGAGTCAAGAGCCTTCAATGATGACATAAAATCAGTAATGATGATAGAGTCAAGCTCAGTGTCATAGGTTAGCTTTAGCGCCATTAGGATTGCAAACAATTCAGTTTGCAGTGTATACGCCCAGTTGTTAATTCTTATGCCTAACTCAACAAATTTATTATCGTTCTTAACTAGGGAGGTGGCAACAAGAGCAGATGCAGCCCTGCCAGAAGACTCCTGTTTAGATCCATCAGTGTATATAACTTGTGATAACTTATTACTACCAGCTAGGTGAGAAATTTCTTCTTGAGCAGTTGCTCTAACAAGAGATTTAAGGAAGGGATTACTAGCAATGAGCTTCTTGGGAGGGACTTGTAGGTACCTGGAGACCTGGAGAGAGTTTCGGGGGTCAATGCCCCCGCGGCCCGGTCTGTGACCAGGCCTCCTGGTGGATCAGCGCCTGATCAACCAGGCTGTTGCTGCTGGCTGCACGCAAACCAACGTACGAGCCACAGCCCGGCTGATCAGGAACTGACTTCAGGTATGTGATATTAAATGAACACATCTTCCATGGAGGGGTGAAATGCTCTTGTTGCCTACAGTGATACAGTTCATGCAGGTTATAAAACTTAATGCAATTGCACGTTTTCACAATCCATTTAGATCTGTGTGTATTTACCTCTAGACACTTGGTAAGATTCACTGTGACAGTGTCTGGTTCGTTTCTCAACATTCTAATACCGAGTACAGTGTTAATTTCAACAATCCTATCACTGATACTAGAAATACCAAGCTCCTTCCTCATGTTAAGAACTTTTGTAGATCTGGGACAGCCAAGAATAATCCTGAGAGCTTCATTTTGCATTAACTCCAAGGGTCGGAGAGAACTTTCTCTAGCTAATATCCTCTTCAAGGGGGGCTCCTTGGCGTGGTGAAGAGGCTCTTGGTCTGAGGAATTAGAGCTGTCGGTCTTCTTCCTCAGACCGAACCTAATTACCCCCCCAATCTCCCCTCCCCTATCCCATCCTCCCCTTTTTCCTTTCCTCCTCCCCCTCCCCACCCCTCCCTTTTGCCCTTCCTCTTTTTGGCCTTTGGGATTTCTCCCACAGGTGCGCTAGTTCCTAGGTAGAGGAAAGGATACCGGGGTCCATCCCATTCCATTGAGGTTCTTGGCAGTGGCGTAGTTTGCCATGGAATCTGGATCGCCTGGGGATGTCCCGATCCCTCTCCGGTATCCCGGAGTAGCTTTGGGTGTCTTTCGGGCGACGGGTGTATCTCTGGAAGCCACCTTTCGGATTCCGGGGGTGGTGGCTGAAGGAGGTATGCTTTGTGGTGGATATCCGGCCGCCCTCTCTTTTGTCCACCGAGGTAACTCGGCAGATGTGAGGTTGCTATCCCGGATTGCTGGTTTACTGGCATGAAGGGTAGGGTATGGCACGGGTTCCATGCTGCATCTGTGCTACTAGCGGTGCTGAGGTCCTCTTGGGCACGGAGGGAGATTTCCGGCCCTTTCATTCCTCCTGGGAACTATTCCTCCCCGCTCCCCCCTTTTTTTATTTTTTTTATTTTTATTTTATTTTCTTCTTTTTTTTTCTTAAAAACAAAAAGCAAAGGAGTAACCTAACCATGGAGAACCCAATCCATGAACCCACTACCCCAGGGCCCCTTCTTGATACCGCACCCCATTCTGACCCTGCCTTGTGTTTAGACCACTCTTCGGACACTCCTGATGCCCCTGTACCTCTTGCTGGTGCTGTTTCCTCACCCGCTTCAGGTACCGAGGCTTCGACTGACTCCTTCGATTTGTATGAACTCCACTCTCCTTTGACTATGCTTCCAGCTTCTCCCTCTACGGTACAGCAATTTTCGAATTGCCCGCCCATTTCACGCCGGACCAACTCCGGTCCTACTCCTAAACGCCAACGTCAATCTCCTGATGATGCTCCTTCGTTACCTTCCCATTCTACTCGGAAAAGACCGACACGTCAAGCACTCCCTCTCCACGCTCAGTTTCGGACCACACAATGGACTAAATTCTTTACTTAAAGACCGACTTCTTCTTCTGCCTACCTTTCTGACCATAGTATTGGCAGAGCGCTCCTGCGTCATGTTGGTAGAGATATTTCATTTCATGCTCTCAAGAGCGGTATGCGCATCGTCACTGTCCAGAATGCTACCCAAGCTCATGATCTTTCTCTCCCTTCGAATATCGATACTACTCCTATTACTATTGAAAAACATCTTTCTCTCAATTCTTGTAGTGGTACTGTCATTCTGCCCCATACCATAGTCCAACAGAATTTCCAGTCATGTGGCAATGACATTCTTGAACAGCTGGAACTCCAGGATCTCCCAATCCTCAAAGTAGACACTTATGTCCTTCCTGCCCGTGGGCAGAGACGTTACCCTTGCAATGTGGCTCGTTTAACTTTTGACAGCTGAGAACTCCTGTCCTCTGTATATGTCGCGGGACATCGGTTACAAGTTTGAAAGGTGATACCTACACTGCAACAGTGTAGAAATTGCTGGCATTTTGGTCACCCAGCGAAATATTGCAGATCTATGGCCGAATGCCCAGTCTGTGGTGCCGACGACCATTCTAATACATCTTGCAGTCAACTTCCATCTTGCCTTAATTGTAATGAAGCTCACCCTTCGTACTACCACCGTTGCCAGGTCTACTTAAATGAACGTGAAATTCGTTGCCTCAAAGAGGCAGAAGGTCTCCCTTATGCTATGGCAGTTACTCATCTCTGCCTCCAAGGGAGACTACCCCGTGTTTCTTATTCTCGTGTTTCAAAACATCCCCCCACTTCTGGGGTCCCATCTTCTGCAGCCTCCTCTGTTGTTACCCCTCCCATAGCCACTCTGGCATCTAATCCTTTTGCTGTCCTTGGCTCTGACGTCCCGACTACAACTCAGTCTGTTCTCACATCTTCGCGTCCTTCCTCACAAGCCCCAGTATCGACAAGACCTCATACGACACCTAATACCAATCGCCCCTCTACTTCTCAGAAGTCCAAAAAATCCACATTGCTCAAATCTTCTTTGCCCCTTCCTTCCCTTCTTCCACCTCCACACTTTACCTTTCCAGTCTCTGTACCTAGTTCTTCCCCTCTCTCTGGCTCTATTACAAGTGTGGAGATTCACCCTCCTCCTCGTACTATGCCTTCCACCCCTGTCCCCTCCCAAGTTTCTCCCTCTTCTGCCACCTCCCAGGTTTCTGCCTCTTCTGTCCCCCCCCACACTTCATCTCCAGTCCCTTACACTCTTCCCTCCCCCTCTACTTTGGTACAGTCCATTACTGTCCCAATCTTTACTCACCCTCCTCCTTCTATCTCCAATATGGTCTCCCATCCATCTTTGAATTCAGAAACACTTGAAGCCATTTCAGAATATATTGCAGAGACTAAACCTTCAATGGACACTGATTCACTTCCTGTTCCTTCTCTTCCCTCTCCTCCATCTTCACAACCCCATTCTTCGCAACGCTCCGTTCCTTCGCTGCTTGAACGTCTTCCAATGCCACCACACGTTGACTTTTCTAACCCCTCTAGTCCGTAGGCGCCTTTCCCTATGGATTCCTGGTATTTTCTTCATCGCCAATCATGGCCTATTTACAGTGGAATATCCGCGGCCTCAGGGGTAATCGGGGTGGGCTTCAGATGTTGCTTTCCAGGTTTTCCCCTGTTGGTGCTTGCTTACAAGAACCAAAATTACACTCGGCTGTTTTCCAACCTATCTCAGGCTATAATTTATTGTATTCTTCGGATCCTTTCTCAGATGGGACCTTTAATGAAAGTGCCCTTCTTCTACGCAATGATATTCCGTACTGTCAACTATCTGTCCATACCTCGCTGCATTACACTGCAGCCCGTATCCACTTGAATAAGTGGTTTACAATATGTTCTTTATATCTCTCTCCTTCTCGAGCATTTTCTATCCCAGACTTTGCCTTTCTTGTTTCATCCTTACCACCACCACTTCTGTTACTTTGTGATTTTAACGCCCACCATTTCCTCTGGGGGGGGTCTCATTGTGACTCACGTGGCATCCAGTTGGAGGCTTTTCTCGCCTCTTACCCCCTCCATGTTTTAAATACGGGTACTCCCACCCATTTTGATCCTCGTACTCATACTCTCTCTTGCATCGATTTATCAGTCTGCTCTTCCTCCACTGCACTAGACTTCACCTGGTCTGTTCTACTGGACTTACATGACAGTGATCATTTTCCAATCATTATTACTTCTCCTTCCTATTCACCACCTTTCCGCAGCCCTCGCTGGCAATTTGATCGAGCAAATTGGGATCTTTACTCACACCTAACTGCTTTTAGTGAGGTTCCTTCTTCATCCTCCAGTGATGAGCTCCTACACCTCTTCTCGACGTCAGTTTCTACCGCAGCTTCTCATTCTATACCCCAAACCTCAGGCAGGCATTCTCAGAAGTGCGTGCCTTGGTGGTCTCCTGCTTGTGCTTGTGCAGTACGTTTGAAATGCGCTGCATGGGGCAGGTACCGGTACAATAGAACCGCTGAGAGACTTCTTGATTTTAAGCAGAAGCGTGCGGTCGCTCGCCGTGTCATCCGTGAAGCTAAACGCACTTGTTGGTGAGACTATGTTTCCACCATCACCTCTGCTTCTTCTATGAGTGCAGTCTGGAAAAAAGTGAGGATATTGAGTGGTAAATACTCTCCTGACCCAGCTCCTGTTCTACGGGTCGCTGGTGTTGATGTAGCAAACCCTCTCGATGTTGCCATTGAACTTGGCACACATCTGGTCCGTATTTCCCGGGGGCTCCATCTATGCCCCTCGTTTCTTTCCTCAAAGTCTGCCAGAGAGTTAGTACCCTTGGACTTTTCTTCTCTCAGAGAAGAACAGTATAATGTGCCTTTTACACTTCAAGAACTAGAGGCAATGCTCTCAGCTTGCCAATCATCGGAAGCTGGGCCTGACGACATTCATATTCGTATGTTACAACATTTACATCGGTCAGCCCTTGTAGTCCTCTTACACCTCTTCAATCTTATTTGGGCACAAGGAGTTCTTCCCCAGCTGTGGAAATCTGCCATTGTTCTCCCTTTCCGTAAACCGGGTACTACAGGACATGATGCCTTCCACTATCGTCCCATCGCTCTTACTAGTGCAGTTTGCAAAGTGATGGAATGTCTCGTAAATCGACGTTTAATGTGGTATTTAGAGACACACAACAGTCTCTCTGCAAGTCAATATGGCTTTCGTAAGGGTCGTTCTACCATAGACCCCTTACTACGCTTGGATACATATGTTCGTAATGCCTTTGCGAATAATCACTCAGTTATTGCCATATTTTTTGACCTTGAGAAGGCATATGACACAGCTTGGAGGTATAATATTTTGGCCCAGGCCCACTCCTTAGGCCTCCGAGGCAATCTACCATCCTTCCTTAAGAACTTTTTAACTGACAGACATTTCCGTGTTCGAGTCAATAATGTTCTTTCCCCGGACTTCGTCCAAGCTGAAGGTGTCCCTCAGGGATGTGTTCTAAGCACAACACTTTTTCTCCTTGCTATAAATGATTTGGCCTCTGTTCTTCCACCCAATATTTGGTCATCACTCTATGTTGATGACTTCGCTATTGCTTGTGCAGGTGCTGACTGTCATCTCATTGCAGTTTCTCTCCAGCATGCGGTCGACCGTGTTTCCACTTGGGCCACCACGCATGGGTTTAAATTTTCAAGTACCAAAACTCACCAAATTACTTTCACTAGATGCTCTGTCATCTCCGATCATCCTTTGTATCTCTATGGCTCCCTTATCCCCGAACGTGATACACTCAGGTTTCTAGGCCTTCTCTTTGACCGTAGGTTATCCTGGAAACCTCACATTACCTCTCTGAAGGCAACTTGTCACAGCTGGCTAAACCTTCTTAAAACCCTTGCTCATCTTTCCTGGGGAGCTGATCGTCGAACTCTGCCTCGCCTACATTCAACCCTCGTTTTATCAAAACTCGATTATGGTGACCAGATTTATTCCGCGGCCTCTCCTGCTACTCTCTCTAGCCTTAACTCTATCCATCACCAAGTATTACGTTTGTGCCTTGGTGCTTTTTGCTCTTCCCCTGTTGAGAGCCTCTATGCAGAAGCGAATGTTCCATCCTTGTCTGATCGCCATGATGCCCATTGCCTTCGCTACTATGTATGCTCTCACTATCTCCACAATCCTTCCATTTATAGAATGGTCACCGATATTAGTAGACATTCTTTATTCGTTCGCCGCCCCTGTTTGCTCCGTCCCTTTTCTCTTCGCCTACATTCACTCTTGTCTTCCCTTCAGTTACCACCTTTATATGTTCATGTAGCACCTCACTTTTCCCTACCCCCCTGGGAAGTTCCAGCTGTTCGGGTCTGTTCTTTCTCACTCCCTTGCTCGAAAGCTCAACTGCCTATGGTGGGTTCCTGCTCTTTTTTTCTTGATCACTTCCACTCCCATTCTCATGCCACCGCTGTGTACACAGACGGCTCTAAGTCTTCAGACGGCATCGGATTCGCAGCAGTGTTTCTGAACAGCATCGTGGGGGGGCATTTACTATCTTCGGCTAGCATTTTTACTGCTGAATTGTATGCCATTCTTGCAGCACTTATTCGTATTGCATCTATGCCTGTGTCATCATTTGTAGTAGTCTCAGACTCCCTTAGTGCTCTACAGGCTATACGAAAATTTTATACATCTCACCCCCTAGTTCTCCATATCCAACTTTGGCTATGCCGTATCTCTACCAAACATAAAGATATTGTTTTTTGTTGGGTCCCTGGTCATGTCGACGTACAGGGCAATGAACAGGCAGACACTGCTGCGCGGTCAGTAGTACATGACCTACCAATTTCCTATAGAGGTGTTCCATTTCTGGACTATTTTGCTGCAATAGCTACCCACCTTCGCACCGGTTGGCAACAATGTTGGTCAACTCTGCTCGGTAACAAACTTCATTCTATTAAACCGAGCATAGGTTACTGGCCGTCTTCTTGTCATCAGTGCCGAGGTTGGGAGACCACTCTCTCCCGCCTTCGCATTGGCCACACTCGTCTTACTCATGGGTATCTCATGGAGAGGCACCCTGTTCCTCTCTGTGAGCAGTGTCAAGTTCCAGTATCGATTAGCCACATTCTGTTAGACTGCCCTCTCTATCAATGAGCACGCAGAATTTGCCTCCAACGTCGTCTTCGTTCTACTACTCTCTCTTTACCTTCCCTTCTTGCTGATGGACCCTCATTTAATCCTGACTCTCTCATTGACTTCTTGACAACGACTGATTTACTCCACAAACTCTGATGATACTTTTCGCACTCCCCTCAGCCCTTTCTAGTTCAGTCTCTTGCTGCCCTTTACCCTTTCACCATCCACTACCCCGCTGTTATCCGTAACCTATTACTCACCCATCTCCCTTTTGCCACCTGATGCCCTCGCTTCCTTCCTGCCCTGCAGCGCTGTATAGTCCTTGTGGCTTAGCGCTTCTTTTTTTATTATAATAATAATCTAGCTAATATCAACATGGGAGCAGCATAATCAATTAAGGACCTAACATAGGCTATGTACATCATTCTCACGATTCTCACATTAGCACCATAGTTGGGATTGTAGCCAGCAACAGCTTTGAGAGCATTTAGCCTAGCTTTGCATTTCTTGTTTAGTTGTGGTATAGTGGATTTGTTAAAGGGTACATCTACACCAAGATATCTGTAAGTTTTAACGTAGCTAATGATTTCACCCTGCAAATAGATGGGTGGGGGATGTCGTTTGCTTGTTAATATCTTTGTTTTAGAGGAAGATATTATGAGGCCTAGTCGATTACAAATTGCTTGAACTTCATTAAGAATGGTATTCATCTTCTTATGCCCTGTTGTATGGATCATGATATCATCAGCATAGCTTATAGCTATATGTTTAGGTGAGGCAGGTAGAGCATTTAGGAGAGCATTAATCAGAATATTAAATAGTATGGGACTAAGAACGCCTCCCTGAGGTGTACCTAAAGACATTTCTTTAGAATCACTTCTGAAGCCTTGGTAAAGGACAGAGGATACTCTATTTGACAGGTATCCTATTATCCAGCAGAGTAAGCTACCACCAATATTCATTTTGGCTAGTTCATGTAGTATAACGGTTCTGTTCGCAATATCAAATGCAGATTTTAGATCAAGAAAAGTGGTAAAACTAGTAGAGGTGTGTGCAGTGAGAAAGGTGGAAATACAGTTCTGCACACTTTTACCTTTCATGAACCCATAGAGGTAGGGGGAAAGTTGGTGTCTGATTCTGTAGTACAGTCTGTTAAGCATCATTCTTTCAAAAGTTTTACAAAGACAACTAGTTAAGGAGATCGGCCTAAATGTATCAGGCTGTTGGGGCTTAGGGATAGGCACAATGAAACTATTGGTCCAGGAAGTAGGAAGAACGCCCTCAATGTAACTGAGATTATACAGTGCCAACAAAGGGTTATCAGGCACGTGCCTTAGAGGTCTGAGAATATCATAGGTTATACCATCCTCTCCAGGAGCAGTTGATCGACCTTTGGTTAATGCATTATCTAATTCATACTCGGTAAAGAGGCAATCACTCTCATCAATATTTTGGCTCATAAAATTAATCAGTTTCAACATTTCTTCGGAAGTACTCTCTAAATTTTTTCTAATATGAGATGGAAGGTTTTCATGCCTGGATGTTTTGGACCAGTCATTTATGATGTCATTTGCTTTTTCAAGAGGAAAGGGATGAGCAACATTGCCAGTCTTTTTCCTGGTTATTTTATTTATACCTTTCCAAGCCAAACTCAAAGGGGTGGACCTATTTAATCCACTAACAAACTGTTCCCATTCCTGTTGCCTAAGTTCTTCCTTTCTATTCCTTGCATTTGTTAGTGCAGCTTGGAACGTTCTGAGCAGGTCTGGGGTTCTACATTCACAGTATGCTTTACCAATCCTCCTAGCTGCATGTGTTAGATTGCGTAGCTGTGGATCATTATAGTATTTACATTGGTTTTTATTGTTATTTATAGTGGAGGGTCTTTGTTTCCTATTCCTGCCCACTTGATCTGTGAGAACACTCTCAATAGTGGTAATTAAATCATCATTAAATTTTTGTGTGCCAATGGGCTCGTAATTCTTATACCATTGATCCAAGTGGTTAATAAAGTTGTCTCTGTGTTCTGGTTTGAGAATAAGTTTCCTCCTTCTGTATTTAGCTCCTTGATTGCTGGAGATGTGATCAAGATTGACAGTTGTTAGTCTTGGGAAGTGATCAGATAGAAGATCATCAATTATGACAGTCATGCATCGTATATGATGTATTACATCCAAGACACAGATCTAGTATGCCACCATATATGTGAGTAGGCTCAGTAGTGCCCACAATTCGAACATTATCATGCTCATTTAGCAATTTCACTAGTTTAGTTCCATTGGTGTTTGTTATAAACCCACCAATATTCTTATGTCTGGCATTAAAATCTCCAAGAATGATGGTAGGTTCACTATTGATGCGATCTGGTAAAGCATCAGGTCGAAGCTAGTTCGCTGGGGCATAGAGATTAAAAATGTTTATGGAAAAATCGCCTTCATATACTTTGACACCATGATACTGCATGTTAACTCGACTCTGCAAGGAAAGGAGTGAATGTGCCAAGTTCTTTCTGACATACATCACACAACAGTTGGTTGACCTTAGGTTATAAGCTGCATATCCAGGCAAGTTTGGTGGAGGTGCTCCATCTTTCAATCTACATTCCTGCAAACAGATGACATCAATATTCTTGGTTGCACTAATATGATGTAAGTCAGGCAACCGCTTCCTGATGGAAGCAATGTTCCATGAAAAGATTTGTAATGTATCCATTGTAGTGAGTTATTACAATCTCTTGCTCATAAGATGGTAAAACTATTATGCTTTGACTACAGTGTGCAGACACTTAAGAGCAAATAGCATAGTTTGTACGTCTTTATCTTCAGGACCTTTATTTTTAAGCATTTTTCGGCATCTTGACAGCCAGTTAAAAGGCAAGTTTTGAAGGCAAGAGTCATGGGCTTCTTTCTCACAAATTGCTGGAAACTGAACGGGGATTGCTGCACTTTTGACATCATCACCATGCTCAAGAGCATCACCCTGATTACATATATTTATTAAACTTGTCAGGATCTGTTCAAGATGCTCAATTTTTTTCTGGAAATTTGTTATAATATGAGGAAGGTCAGGCGAATCCAATGCCTCTCCGGAGGATGGCACTTCTGGGTTAGTGCTTTCTTTAACACCTATCACCTTAACAGGTACCATGGTTACATTAGTGTTCTCTGTTTCATCATTCATTGCAGGTAGGTCCTGTGCATCTGACTCGTCTCCAATTTCCAGGGGGGTTACCTGTGTGGTGTCCGTCTGACTGTTGTAGTTGTGTGTATTGGGAGAAATGACAAACTCATCCCCATATTCAGGTGTAGCCATAGGTATCTGTAGTGGCAGACCAGTAGTTCCACATGTGCTAGCAGGGATGGCTAGCTCCTCCACAGCTGGTGTGTGTGATGGCATTCTGATATCACCAGAATCCTTTGCAGTGAGGTGGGGTTCTTGCACACTTTGCAATGTTCAGTCTCAGATCTGGCTGTGGTAGACTGGATGGCCTCATCGTCAGTTACCATTAAAGGACTGTTATCAGGTTTACATCGAAGGTTGTTTGGGTTCTGACTGCAGTCCTTGTGGGAAACTGTAACCCCAACTTCTTTACAGTTAATACACTTAAATTTTTGGCTGTCAGGGCCTACTGTGCATTCTCTAATGGAATGTATCCCAGCACACTTACCACACCAAGAATGTATTCCACAGTCTACTGCAACATGGCCATAGTGCTGGCATTTGTAACACCTACGTTTAGGGGGTAGGTACACTTCGATGTTTAGGAAACGTAAACCATGCACCCAGATATTCCGGGGGAGGGGCACAGGACCCACCCAACTGGCAATAATTTGGGATTTTCCTTTAAGTCTTTTAGGCTTGATGATATGCTCACTGAGAGTCAGATGGGATGGGTCCATGTAGAGAGGGTATCCAAAGATTATGATACTGACCCATTTTTTAAAGTGGTGAGTGTCTGATGGAGGTCGGAGCAGCTTAATACCCCCATAAGGTGTACTAAGTAGATCATTGATCAGTTCTGCATTCTGTTCCACAAACACAAAGTTGTGTGTGTTTTTCCTAATTTGGATCCTTGAGTTAGGATGCTTGTTTACAGCTTCCATTAGCCATGCACACTTAGCAGGCAGCAGGGTGTTGTCAGGGAAGCTCAGCTTAACACATTCTTCCTTTGAAGAAAGACTTCTTGCAGCCTCTGTGCACCAAAGACGTTTAGTGTCACATTGTGTACGAGTCAAGTGAGTCTGACTACGTCGACACTCTAGCCCTTTCTCACTTTTCTCTTTTGTTTACTTTTAAAGGTCTGGAAGCTATCATCATTTCCATCACCTGCAGAAATAGGTTCCTCTGTGACAGTTGCCATGTTTGCCAGTGATGATATCTGGTGTAAGACTCACAACACAAGAATTCCTCGCTTATCTTTCCCTTATAGCTTATGCAAGAGTAAATATTTACTATAAAGTCAGAAGTCTAAAATAGATCATATGACACAAGTGTTCAAGTTCAATGAACACTTCCAATTATACGTGAGGGGAATTCAGCTGATTTCTTGTCTCGAGGTTTACCTTATGCTAAATTTGTAAATGCTGTATCATTGTTTAAAGAACCAAGCTGGTTGGTAAATAAAGCTAATTGGCCTGTACAAAAGGCGTATATTGCTCCTGTTGAAATTACTGTGACCACATCTCCAACAGTTTGTCCTTCCTTAGCCATTGATATAAATAGGTATTCTTCTTTACCCAAACTAATCAATGTAACTAAATTGGTGTTTAAATTTCTAAACAAGATGAATATTTCATATAAGTTTTCACATCCTCTTGAATATTGGATAAAGAGGGTACAGGAGGAAATCTATGGAAATGAGATTAAATTGATGATGGAAAGAAAAATTGTGAAAGGTTCTATAATAGAGAAATTGGGGCTGTATTTAGAGAACAATGTAATTAGGTGCAGAGGTAGGTTACAAAATGCTGAATTGGGTGATTATGCTAAACACCCTATCTTACTGCCCAAAACTCATCATCTAACAAATTTGATTGTTCTAAATACCCATAAAAATGTAATGCATGGTGGGGTACAAGATACCTTAAATTGTATTAGGGAAACTTTCTGGATTCCACAAGGACAGCAAAGTGTAAAAAGGGTGATTAAATCTTGTGTAATATGTCGCCATGTGGATGCCAGATCCTATATGTACCCAGGTCCTCCACCATTGCCAAAGGAGCGTGTACAATTAGTCAAACCATTTGATGTAACAGGTGTAGACTATAGTGGTCCAATAATTTTAACAGGTACATCAAATGGTGTTCCACTGAAAGTGTATGTTTGTTTGTTCACCTGTACTGCTACTAGGGCAGTTCATTTAGAAGTGGCACAGGACTTGTCTGCAGAACAGTTTATACAGCTGTTTCGAAAATTTGCAGCTAGGAGATCCTGTCCGAGGTTGATGTTTTTGGATAATGCCACAAATTTTGTAGCAGGTGCTCAACACTTGATAGAATTAAATAATAGTAACGATGTTCAATCTCTGTTAGCCCAGCGAGGATGTACCTGGAAATTTATTACTCCTAGAGCCCCTTGGCAGGAGGGGGGGCTGTACGAAAGACTGATAGGCACAGTGAAGAGGTGTCTCTGCAAAGTACTACACTGGAAGAGAATTAATTTGGAAGAATTCCGTGCAGTGTTAGTGGAGGCAGAAAATCGTATAAATAATAGGCCTCTCTCGTACATGAGTGATACACCTGATGCAGATGTATTAACACCTTCTCACCTAATATGTGGAAGGAAATTGGGAGCTGCCCCTGTCTATAGAGATAATCCGGAAGAAAGTGATGAAGATTACAATGATGCGGCAGTGTTGTGTAATAAATTTAAAATGTTAAATAAAGTAATTGATCATTGGTCTAATGTGTGGCATAAGGAATATCTTCTTACACTATGTGAACACTTTTATGGTGCGACAGAGGAAGTAAATCGACAGACCATTCAACCAGGTGACATTGTGTTAATTGACACTGAACAACATCGAACATTGTTGCCTCTGGGAAAAGTATTGACATTGTACCAGATGCACAAAGTGTTGTCAGGAATGTCAAAGTGTTGTGTCGTGGCCAGGAAAGTTTACACACAATTAATAAATTGATTCCCTTGGAGTTAGGTGTTCAATCAAACGTAAATGAAAATCTGAGGGAAAGTGACACGAGTGATATGGAAGATAACGCTGACCAAGTGATGCCGGAAAATGAAATCGTAGTAAGACCTACTAGGAGAACAGCCACTCAAGCCAGAACCGGCTGGAATCATCTCCTAAAGGAAGGAGTAATTTGAGTCGTTTAGTAACGAACTCCGGCCGGCCGCAGTGTGGAAAATGCTGTATATATTTTCCAGAAATACAGTAGTTATTAAATGTAAATAGATGGCCATACTGGATTTAAAATTTATGTAATCGAAAACGGGAAGCTGCGCCTGCGCAGAAGGGGATTCGCCAGCTTGGTTTTGAATTGTGTACAACATTGGTGTGATGGGAAGGAATTTTCATGCTCTAGAGGTTGAAATTGGGATGACACCTCTCAAATAGGAGGCAAAATTGTTGGACATGCATTCCTGCATGACTTGAGATATCAGATGACTGGACAAGACAGCTCCAGGAACCTCAGATAAGCTCTCTAGATTTGTGTATAATTCTGGCCAGTGTTTTCATAAATTTAGTTAGTGAGGTTTTTCTGAGTATGATACAATTTAATATCCAGTCAAATTGGTGAGTGATATTAAGATATATTTTCCTTCTGTTATGTAATTGTGTTTATATATAATTATTTTTTAATATACAGTCCACAAATTTATATATTTACCAGAATTCCTGATGTATAATTCATTTAATTAATAGGTCCAGAGCAACTTGTGGATATGACAGTGGTAGGTATCGAAGGGGGACATTTTTTGCCACCTAGGTGTCCCAAATTCATACTTGTCTATTAACATTGATAAATAATAATTATTTTTGTTATTTACTGTTATGTACATAATGAATTACATACAGATAAATGCAATTTTCTACACCTAGCTACCTACACAAGTCTCTAATGCCCAGGTACCTACTTAGTGCTAGGTAAACAGGGACAGCATGTACAAGGAACCATGCCCAACGTTTCTGCCAGTGGAGCCTGAGTGTGTAAGCTGAGGACGCTATCAACTAAACATGTCCCAATTTGCCAGTTTAACTGAATGAATAATAACATTAATTTTTTTTTATTTTATAACTAATGAATGCCTCTTCTGACTGGTTTCAAAGTATTATTGATGATGCACTTTTTCAGAAGGATGATAACCCACAAGTTTAATCCGAATAAATGCAAATTTGAAATTTTAATTTAAATGTGGAAAATTGCATTTATCTGAATTTATCAGTGGTGACCTGTACTTAACTCAGTGGTGACCTGTACTTAACAGTGGTGACCTGTACTTAACTCAGTGGTGACCTGTACTAAACTCAGTGGTGACCTGTACTTAACTCGAGTGGTGACCTGTACTTAACTCAGTGGTGACCTGTACTTAACTCAGTGGTGACCTATACTTAACTCAGTGGTGACCTGTACTTAACTCAGTGGTGACCTATACTTAACTCTGTGAAGAAGTGTCTTGTGTGCTCCCGTGGACTGAACCAAGATGCCCTCCATCGAGCAACTTTACCAGCAACTTAAGGAAGAATTGAGGGCAGCGAAGATGGAGATACGGCGATTGACCGAGGAAAACAAGAGGATTCGTAGTAGTCCTCCTGTTTCGATTCCTCAGGTCAAGAAGGGATCGTGGTCAGTGGCTGGACAGCATGGGACGACGAAGTTGACGATCAAGAAGACGAATGGAAAGCCAGAAACGATGAAGAAGAAAGAGACTGCTGTGGAAACCTCCAACGCATTCTCGGTGCTACCCGACGAATGTGAGTCGACTACTGGGATCGTCACGACGAACGACAACAAGGAAGGTAAGAATATTGTTGTTGTTGGGGATAGCCAGGTTAGATACATGGATAGGGCATTCTGCTTGAAGGACAGGAGTAGGAGACAGAGGGTATGCTTTCCTGGGGCTGGGATGGAGGACATTGTTAGCCGGCTTGACAACATCATGAATGGTAATGGGATCAATCCTATTATTTGCCTCAGTGCTGGAGGCAATGATGTAGGCAAGCGTAGAAGTGAGGATTTAGTTAGAAAGTTCAGGACAGCTATAGACATAATTAGGAAGAAGGGGGGGCGCCCTGTTATATGTGGCATTTTGCCAAGAAGAGGTGTTGGCAATGAATGGTTGTCCAGAGCAATTGGTATTAATTGTTGGCTGGATAAACACTGTAAGGATAATGCAGTACCATTCATTGACAACTGGGACAACTTCTATGGCCGAAATGACATGTATGCCAGGGATGGGGTTCACTTATCCAGGGCAGGTGTGGGTTTTCTTGCTAACTCAGTTGAGGGGGTTGTTAGGACTTTAAACTAGGATTAGTTAGAGGTATGGGTTTAGAAATGATAAATAATGAGTATGGATATATTGACTTATGCTCTGATATTAAGAATCTTAATAGTAACTGTCATGGAGTAACTCTGGGTAATGATAATTTCAGAAATTGTGTAAAAACAAAGATGAATAGGAAAAATGTGCAGAAGAAAAAACATATGATGGTATTTTATGCTAACAGTCGAAGTGCAAGAAATAAAATTAATGAACTACGTTTGGTAGCATGTGCTGGGAACTTTGATATCATTGCATTAACTGAAACGTGGTATGATTTAAAGAGTCGGGATATGACTGCTGAGTGTAATATTCAGGGATTTAAGTTGTTCAATGTGGATAGATGTAATGGGAAGGGGGGAGGAGTTGCATTGTATGTTCGAGAAAATATTAATTGTTGCATAAAAACAGGTATAAAAATAGATGGAGCAGTAACAGAGTCTGTTTGGGTAGAGTTCGTGGAGGGTCAAGAAAAACTAATTCTAGGTGTAATATACCGACCTCCAGGCTTGGATCACGATAGAGGGAGACTTCTTTGGGACGAAATTGTTAGGGCTTCTGGACACAGTAACATAGTCATAGTAGGGGACTTTAACTTTAGTCAAATTGACTGGAATTCTTTGACAGGTAATCTAGAGTCCAGTGACTTTATGGAAACAGTTCAGGACTGTTTTCTGAAACAGAGCGTAACTGAGCCTACCAGGGGTAATAATTTGCTAGACCTAGTCTTGTCAAATAAGGAAACACTCGTGAATAATCTGGAGGTCACTGAAGAGCTTGGCGCAAGTGATCACAAATCCATCACTTTTAGCATTAATTGGGAATGCAAGAATAATGATAATACAGTAAAAATCCCTGATTTTCGTTCTGCCGATTATAATGGACTTAGGGAACATCTGTCTAATCTTGATTGGGGTTATCTAGCTAATGATTTTATTGACGATAATCATACTTATGAATATGAAGGGATCTGCTTTTATGATTGTTTTCTTAATAATGTACACAGTGCCCAGAGTATATACATTCCCCAGAGAGAAATTAGGTCTAATAATAACGATCCCAAATGGGTTAACAGGAGGCTAAAGCATCTATTAGGGGAGAAAAGGGGAATTTATAGGCGCATCAGAAGAGGAGAGGTTAACCTTACTGACCAATATGTTCAGTTTAAAAGAGAAGTAAAAAAGGCGATTAGAAAGGCTAAACGTGACTATGAAATTAGAGTTGCTAATGAATCAAAGACTAATCCAAAGGGGTTCTTTCAAGTGTATAGGACGAAGGTGAAGGAAAAAGTAGGACCTCTGAAAACTGGGAATGGACAGCTGACGGATAATGAACTGGAAATGTGTTCCTTATTTAATGACTATTTTTTGTCAGTTTTTACACAGGAAGATGTAAATGAGATTCCAGTAATTAACAATTATTTAGTTCCTGATGAATTTAAGTTAACTAATATTACTGTCACGAGGGACATGGTTATTAAACAGATAGACAAACTGAAACAAAATAAGTCCCCGGGACCCGATGAGTTGTTTTCAAGGGTACTTAAGGAATGCAAGATGGAGCTTAGTCAGCCACTAACGAGTGTATTCAATGCGTCCATCCTTACCAGTGTTGTGCCAGAGTTGTGGAAGATGGCTAATGTGGTTCCTATATTCAAATCAGGGGATAAGTCCACTCCTTCAAATTACCGTCCAATAAGCCTGACATCTATAGTGGGCAAGTTATTAGAATCAATTATAGCTGACATTATCAGAAGTCACCTTGAAGAGCATAACTTGATAAATGAATCTCAGCATGGATTCACGAGAGGTCGTTCCTGCCTGACAAACTTACTGACGTTCTTCAATAGAACATTTGAGGCAGTTGACAGTGATAAGGAATATGATATTGTTTATTTGGATTTTAGTAAAGCCTTCGACAGAGTACCTCACAAGAGACTCTTAAGAAAAGTGGCAGCTCATGGTATAGGAGGTAAAGTTCTAGCATGGATTGAGGCATGGCTTACCAATAGAAAGCAGAGAGTTAACATTAATGGAGTGAAATCTGAGTGGGGATTAGTCACTAGTGGCGTTCCACAAGGATCAGTTTTAGGCCCTCTCCTGTTCATAATTTACATTAATGACCTTGATGAGGGGATTACTAGTGACATGAGTAAGTTTGCTGATGATACAAAGATAGGCCGTATAATTCACTCTGAGGAGGATATCAATGAACTCCAGGACGATTTGAACAAATTAATGTCTTGGTCTGAAAAATGGCAGATGAAGTTTAATGTGGATAAGTGTAAGGTACTTGCCCTTGGTAATGAAAATAACCCTCGAAGCTATAATCTAGGTGAAGTAGAGCTTGGTCATACAGAATGTGAAAAAGACTTGGGAGTCATGGTAAGCAGAAATCTAAAGCCAAGACAGCAGTGCCTTAGTGTGCGCAACAAGGCCAACAGATTACTTGGATTTATCTCAAGAAGTATAAGTAACAGAAGTCCAAAAGTTATTTTACAGCTCTATACATCACTAGTGAGGCCTCATTTAGATTATGCTGCTCAGTTTTGGTCCCCTTACTACAGGATGGACATAGACTCATTAGAGAACATACAGAGAAGAATGACTAAAATGATTTACTGTGTAAGGAACCTCCCGTATGAAGATAGACTTAAAGCCTTAAACCTCCACTCTCTGGAGAGGCGTAGAATGAGGGGAGATATCATTGAAGTGTATAAGTGGATGACGGGCATAAACAAGGGAGACATTAATAAAGTACTGAGGGTGTCGAACCAGGTAAGAACCAGGAATAATGGATTTAAGTTGGATAAATTTAGATTTAGAAAGGACATAGGTAAGTACTGGTTCTCTAACAGAGTTGTAGATGCGTGGAACAGTCTTCCCAGTGGGGTGATAGAGGCTAGGACCTTGGGTAGCTTTAAGAAGAGACTGGACAAATATATGAGTGGGAGGGGCTGGGTTTGATTGGTGTCATGGGGTACGGGAGTTATTTCTTGGGTAGCTTTAGGTAGATATCGTTTTGATAAGGACCTGCCTCGTATGGGCCAGTAGGCCTTCTGCAGTGTTCCTACATTCTTATGTTCTTATGTAGTTATGTAGGAATACATGTCCAACAATTTTGCCTCCTATTTGAGAGGTGTCAGCCCAATTTTAACCTCTAGAGCACGAAAATTCCTTCCCATTACACTAACGTTGTATCCAATTCAAAACCAAGATGGCGAGTCCCCTTCTGCGCAGGCGTAGCTTCCCATTTTCGATTACATAAATTTAAAATACAGTATGGCCATCTATTTACATTTAATAACTACTGTATTTCTGGAAAATATGTACAGTATTTTCCACATTAAATGTGGAAAATAGCATTTATCTGAATGTATCATTATATACATAACAGTAAATGAACAAAGATAATTATTATTTATCAGTTAGACAAGTAGGAATTTGGGACACCTAGGTCGCAAAAAATGTCCCCCTTCGATACCTACCAGTGTCATATCCACAAGTTGCTCTGGACCTATTAATCATAAATGAAATATACATCACCAGGAATGTTGGTAAATATATAAATTTGTGGACTGTATATTAATATTAAAAAAGGATTATAGTATATACACACATTTATATAACAGAAGGAGAATATATCTTAATCATAACACTCACCAATTTGACTGGAGATTAAGTTGTATCATACTCAGAAAACCTCACTGTTTATACATGAAAATAACAACTGGCCAGAGTTATAACATAACAGACTTATCTGAGTTTCCTGGAGCTGTCTTATCCAGTTGCCTGATATCTTAAGTTATGCAGGAATGCACACCCAACAATTTTGCCTCCTATTTGAGAGGTGTCAACCCAATTTTAACCTCTAGAGCACGAAAAATTCTTCTCATTACACTAACGTTGTATTCAATTCAAAATAACAATGGCGACTGTCCATCTTTTAAAAATTCACTTTTATTAAATACAATATAGGGCATCTATTTACCTAAAAATTACCGTATTTCCGGAAAATATACAGTATTTTCCACACTGCGGCCAAGTGGAGTTCATTGCTAAACGACTCAAATTACTCCTTCCTTTAGGAGACGATTCCAGCCGGTTCTGGCTTGAGTGGCTGTTCTCCTAGTAGGTCTTACTACAATTTCATTTTCCGGCATCACTTGGTCTGCATTATCTTCCATATCACTCATGTCACTTTCCCTCAGATTTTCATTTACATTTGATTGAACACCTAATTCCAAGGAAATCAATTTATTAATTGTGCGTAAACTTTCCTGGCCACAACACAACACTTTGACATTCCTGACAACACCTTGTGCATCTGGGTACAGTGACAATACTTTGCCCAGTGGCCACAATGTTCGATGTTGTTCAGTGTCAATTAACACGATGTCACCTGGTTGAATGGTCTGTCGATTTACTGTCTGTCACACCATAAAAGTGTTCACGTAGTGTAAGAAGATATTCCTTACGCCACACATTAGACCAATGATCAATTACTATATTTAACATTTTAAATTTATTACACAACACTGCCGCATCATTGTAATCTTCATCACTTTCTTCCGGATTATCTCTATAGACAGGGGCAGCTTCTAATTTCCTTCCACATATTAGGTGAGAAGGTGTTAATACATCTGCATCAGGTGTATCACTCATGTACGAGAGAGGCCTATTATTTATACGATTCTCCGCCTCCACTAACACTGCACGGAATTCTTCCAAATTAATTCTCTTCCGGTGTAGTACTTTACGGAGACACCTCTTCACTGTGCCTATCAGTCTTTCGTACAGCCACTCCCCCCTGCCAAGGGGCTCTAGGAGTAATAAATTTCCAGGTACACCCTCGTTGGGTTAACAGAGATTGAACAACGTTACTATTATTTAATTCTATCAAATGTTGAGCACCTGCTACAAAATTTGTGGCATTATCCGAAATCATCAATCTCGGACAGGATCTCCTAGCTGCAAATTTTCGAAACAGCTGCCAAATCAAAATCGAGAACAACGTCCAGTATTGGGCCCCTACTTAAACAAGATGGGTCCTACACAGATGACAGCAAGGAAATGAGTGAGCTACTTAAGTCCCAATATGACTCAGTTTTTAGCGAGCCGCTAACCAGACTGAGTCGAAGATCAAAATTAATTTTTTATGAGAGAGCCACAAAATTTGATTAACACAAGCCTATCCGATGTTATCCTGACGCCAAATGACTTCGAACAGGCGATAAATGACATGCCCATGCACTCTGCCCCAGGGCCAGACTCATGGAACTCTGTGTTCATCAAGAACTGCAAGAAGCCCCTATCACGAGCCTTTTCCATCCTATGGAGAGGGAGCATGGACACGGGGGTCGTCCCACAGTTACTAAAAACAACAGACATAGCCCCACTCCACAAAGGGGGCAGTAAAGCAACAGCAAAGAACTACAGACCAATAGCACTAACATCCCATATCATAAAAATCTTTGAAAGGGTCCTAAGAAGCAAGATCACCACCCATCTAGAAACCCATCAGTTATACAACCCAGGGCAACATGGGTTTAGAAAAGGTCGCTCCTGTCTGTCTCAACTATTGGATCATTACGACAAGGTCCTAAATGCACTAGAAGACAAAAAGAATGCAGATGTAATATATACAGACTTTGCAAAAGCCTTCGACAAGTGTGACCATGGCGTAATAGCGCACAAAATGCGTGCTAAAGGAATAACAGGAAAAGTCGGTCGATGGATCTATAATTTCCTCACTAACAGAACACAGAGAGTAGTCGTCAACAGAGTAAAGTCCGAGGCAGCTACGGTGAAAAGCTCTGTTCCACAAGGCACAGTACTCGCTCCCATCTTGTTCCTCATCCTCATATCCGACATAGACAAGGATGTCAGCCACAGCACCGTGTCTTCCTTTGCAGATGACACCCGAATCTGCATGACAGTGTCTTCCATTGCAGACACTGCAAAGCTCCAGGCGGACATCAACCAAATCTTTCAGTGGGCTGCAGAAAACAATATGAAATTCAACGATGAGAAATTTCAATTACTCAGATATGGTAAACATGAGGAAATTAAATCTTCATCAGAGTACAAAACAAATTCTGGCCACAAAGTAGAGCGAAACACCAACGTCAAAGACCTGGGAGTGATCATGTCGGAGGATCTCACCTTCAAGGACCATAACATTGTATCAATCGCATCTGCTAGAAAAATGACAGGATGGATAATGAGAACCTTCAAAACTAGGGAGGCCAAGCCCATGATGACACTCTTCAGGTCACTTGTTCTATCTAGGCTGGAATATTGCTGCACACTAACAGCACCTTTCAAGGCAGGTGAAATTGCCGACCTAGAAAATGTACAGAGAACTTTCACGGCGCGCATAACGGAGATAAAACGCCTCAATTATTGGGAGCGCTTGAGGTTCCTAAACCTGTATTCCCTGGAACGCAGGAGGGAGAGATACATGATTATATACACCTGGAAAATCCTAGAGGGACTAGTACCGAACTTGCACACGAAAATCACTCACTACGAAAGCAAAAGACTTGGCAGACGATGCACCATCCCCCCAATGAAAAGCAGGGGTGTCACTAGCACGTTAAGAGACCATACAATAAGTGTCAGGGGCCCGAGACTGTTCAACTGCCTCCCAGCACACATAAGGGGGATTACCAACAGACCCCTGGCAGTCTTCAAGCTGGCACTGGACAAGCACCTAAAGTCAGTTCCGGATCAGCCGGGCTGTGGCTCGTACGTTGGTTTGCGTGCAGCCAGCAGCAACAGCCTGGTTGATCAGGCTCTGATCCACCAGGAGGCCTGGTCACAGACCGGGCCACGGGGGCGTTGACCCCCGGAACTCTCCAGGTAAACTCCAGGTAAACTGTTCTGCAGACAAGTCCTGTGCCACTTCTAAATGAACTGCCCTAGTAGCAGTACAGGTGAACAAACAAACATACACTTTCAGTGGAACACCATTTGAAGTACCTGTTAAAATTATTGGACCACTATAGTCTACACCTGTTACATCAAATGGTTTCACTAATTGTACACGCTCCTTTGGCAATGGTGGAGGACCTGGGTACATATAGGATCTGGCATCCACATGGCGACATATTACACAAGATTTAATCACCCTTTTTAAAATTTTTATGGGCATTTAGAACAATCAAATTTGTTAGATGATGAGTTTTGGGCAGTAAGATAGGGTGTTTAGCATAATCATCTAATTCAGCATTTTGTAACCTACCTCTGCACCTAATTACATTGTTCTCTAAATACAGCCCCCAATTTCTCTATTATAGAACCTTTCACAGTTTTTCTTTCCATCATCAATTTAATCTCATTTCCATAGATTTTCTCCTGTACCCTCTTTATCCAATATTCAAGAGGATGTGAAAACTTATATGAAATATTCATCTTGTTTAGAAATTTAAACTCCAACTTAGTTACATTGATTAGTTTGGGTAAAGAAGAATACCTATTTATATCAATGGCTAAGGGAGGACAAACTATTGGAGCAGTGGTCACAGTAATTTCAACAGGAGCAATATACGTCTTCTGTACAGGCCAATTAGCTTTATTTACCAACCAACTCGGTTCTTTAAACCATGATACAGCATTTACAAATTTAGCATTAGGTAAACCTCGAGACAAAAAATCAGCTGGATTCTCCTCACCAGGTATATGATTAAATGTTAACATATGCTACCCAAACTATTATACTTCTCTTACATCTGATTAATTTCAGTGACTGTTTTGTACGTACACAATTTTACTGTTTCCATTACGAATCCATTGTAAGGATACCTCATTATCAGACCAAATTACAGTGTCACTAATATTTATCTCATGCAACTTATTTCTTATATAATTAGCTAATTTGACACCTACATAAATGGCTGTTAATTCCAACTGAGGTAAGGTACGTGATTTAATTGGAGACACTTTAGCCTTAGACATAACAAGAGAAATAACACTATTACATTGAAGGTAAGCAACTGCTCCATATGCCAATTTTGAAGCATCACAAAAAATGTGGAGCACATTTTTCCCATCTGGATTGGCCACCTGGCGTGGGAACTCCAACATTGGAATTTTTTCACAATCACCAATTAATTCATCCCACCTGTTAATGAATTCCTCAGGTAGAGTTTCATCCCAAGCACATTTAAGTTTCCATGCTTCTTGAATTAATAATTTCCCTCTTATAGTAAGGAGTGACACTAAACCTAGTGGATCAAAACATTTGGAAACTTCAGCAAGCAAAATTCTCTTAGTTAATTTATTGGGCATATTGTAATTATTAGGTTTTAACATTAACAAATCTCTCTCAGTATCCCAAGTTAAACCCAATACATTACTACATTTTGGCACTTCATCTCCAGGGTAATCTTTATTTATTTTGTCCTTCAATTTGGACGAATTACTATTCTATTCCCTCAGAGGCATATTTGCACTTTGCATTATTTTATTAGCCTCTCCATAAGTCATGAACAGTTCCTCTTCAGTTGATGTCACACCCAGGAAATTGTCCACATAAAATTGTTTGCTCATTACTTTACTCAATGGACTTTCCATACGTTTAAGGTGTGCATTTATCGTCGCTTGAAGTAGGAACGGACTGGATGTAGCACCAAATAATACGCTCCTAAAGCGAAAGGTTTTCAGAGGGCTAAGTGGGTCACTAGGATTCTCAGGCCATAAGAAGCGGGTACAATCCCAGTCAGCCTCTTGTAAACCCACTCTTAGGAAAGCTTTACTTATGTCAACCGTAAAGGCATAATGCTTCACTCTGAAATTTAATAAGATATCTCCTAATTTTTCCGTCAACGACGGACCTGTCATCAAACAGTCATTTAAACTAGGTACATTTTTGTTACTCCTGGCACTACAGTTAAACACAATCCTCAAAGGAGTGGTCTTAGAATCCTTCTTCACTCCGTGATGGGGCAAATAGTGACCATAAATTTTGGCTTGCTCAGGAGGTACCTCTTCTACAAATTTATTAATTAATTGTTCAGAAATTATATCATTATAGGCAGTTAACAATTCTGGTGTCTTACCCAGTTCGCGGAGCTGAGCCTTTAATTGTCCATATGCCATTTTATAATTAGTGGGCAATTCTGGATGGTTCAGTCTCCACGGAAGTCGTACCCAGTATTGTCCAGATTCAAATTTTGCATATCTCAGGTATTGCTCCTGAGTAAAAGAATCGTTTGGAGTTTCTTCATTTACATTTATTCCAGTGCTGTCTAATTCCCACAATTTATGCACTGGCTCAACACCATCCTCTATGAAAGAATTATACTGGGGCACGATTTCATGAGTAAGACACACAGTTATGGTATTTGTAGTTTCCTCTAGTCATGTACTGTTATTACGAGGAATCCTACCATACATTACATGGCCTCCTGCAGTCTTCAAAAGGGTGACACCACATTTCTTTACCATACCCTTTACAAAGGAGGCGTAGTAGTCACTACCTATCAAAATATTTATTGGGCCTACAGAATCATCACTTACCCCAGAAGGTGCTAAATTTACATTATGTGAAAGTCTTTATGTAGCTTTACTAAGCCCTACTGTAGATATTTTCTCTGGAAGTCTATCTACAATTACTGCATTAACACGTTTTTTCTCATTGCCCAACCTGACAGTTACATAAACAGTGTCATACAATTGAGCCCTTTTATCCGAGAGAAAACCAGATAATTTTAAAGTTGTGGGATCTCCCATCTGTACTTTCATACCATCAAGACATTTACGTTTTATGAAGGTACGCTGGGATCCCTGGTCCAATAATGCATTTACATTTTTTTATTTATGCCTTTTATCATCAATTTTTACCTGTAACACAGGTAAGGCTACTTTAGCAAAACCATCATTATTAACATTAGCAGCAATTTTTACATTAGCTACTGTTGTGTCAAGATTGTCAACATTATCATAATTATCAATATTATCATATAGACCCTTACACATGACTATATGGTGTCTTCCTTTGTGACATTGATAACAGTTGTTTAATTTGGCATGACAATTCTTTACATTGTGATTACCTAAACATCTGATACATCTGTCAAGTTCCTCCAATCTTTCAACTTCATCATTCCATGAATTGTATGCATTGCAATTCTTAGAAAAATGAGTACCCTTGCAGAAAAGACAATCTCTCTTTTCTTTGACTGGTTTCTTATTAACTGGGCTACTCTTAGGAGGGTACTTATTCTTCTTACCTTGTGGAGAATCATTATTTCTGATTCCTGCTACTTGATATGCACCTATGCAACTCTTTTTAGGAAATGAATTTTGATTATTAACATTGTGATAATTTTTCCCTTTGTGAAAGTTGACAGATACCTCAGAGTTATTATGTGTTGCATCTTTAAAATGAGTTAGTTGGCTGGTCTGCAACTGAACAATTAATTCTTGTAGACCTAGTCTTATTTCCTCCAGACCAAAATAACCTTTGTGATATTTGTTTGAGAGTCATTCAAGCATTTTACAGCTTAATTTATTCTGTACCATGGCACTCAATAACCAGTCTGATTCCTTCAGATTATATTTATTACTTAAAGTTTTGAGAGTGCTCTCCAGTTTAACTTTAAACTGCTGTAAACCTTTGTAAGTGTGATCTGGAGATTTTAAACTAACAATGATATTCACTAGATCCAACCTACTTTGTTCTATTTTACCATAAGTGACCTTCAACAAGTCAACTGCTTCCTTGTAAGAGTCATCTACATTAGAAAAGGCTTGTATGAGTATGTGAGCATCTCCTCTTACCTGTCCTTTTAGGTAAAATAATTTAGTTACACAGGCTAGGTCACTCCTATCATGCACAGCTGCTTTAAAGATTGACCAAAATTCCTCCCAATTTTCACCAGGATTAAATACAGGTAAACATAATTCTGGGAGTTTTGGCAAAGACATATTATTTGTTGGAGCAGACTGATTAACTGCCTGGTTTACACATTTTAATTTATTCAAGGCCTGACTTTTACAAGAAAGAATCTTTTCCTCTAATTCATAATACTGATTAATCATAAGATCTACTTCAGTATCATCTACACAGTTTACTAACAAATCTCCTTCATATTTGTTGTAATATAATTTGTATGAATCATATCTATTACCTAAAGCATCTAAATACAATTTTAAATCATCAATATTTACAGTTTCTTGATTCATTAATTCCAAACATTTATTATATGCCTTGGTTACATGACCCTTTCTAGCCTGCAGTGATGCTTTCTTTGCTCTATATTCCATATGTTTGTCTTCTATATTAATTTCCTCATTTTCAGCCATCATGCAATGTGTTAAATTCAACCCAATAAATAACACTGATTACAATTTACAACACTGATACAACTTACCTTTGAATAAATCCCAGCTACTTAAGCTCAGCAATTACATGTAAAAAATTATAATATAAATTTTAAATGTACATTAATAAAAACAAACCTTTAGCCAGTCTTGGCTTATCAAAATTAATATTATACAAATTAATAAATCCTTGCCAGAATTTGGCATAGCAAAATTAATATTATACACATTAATATTAGTTACACTTGGCTTATCAATTACACATACACTGATATAAATCTTGGCCAGAATTATCTTATCAAATTAATATTATACATATACATTAATATAAATCCTAGCCACTTTGGCTTTGCAAAATTAGTATACACATTAATATAATTAGCTACACTTGGCTTATCAATTACACATACACTTATACACATTAATATAATCTTTAGCCACACTTGACTTAGCTTATCCAAATTAATATTGTAATAATTATAATCCACTACACATTAAGTAAATTTGTGTTTAGTTAGTTAGTTAATATGTTTATTATGCACCCCATACCCATCCTGTGGGCGGTAGTCAAAAGATTACAGAGGTACATAATTGGTCTAGGGACTGGTCTCCAAAGTTTTGATAGCTGAGCAAGTTACAGAGGTAATGAACTCACAGTTTACAAAGGTAATGAACTCAATTTACAAAGGTAATGAACTCCAGGTAGGTCTGGTCACAATCATGACAAGTTACAAAGGTATTTACAGATTACAGAGGTACGTAATGGGTCCAGGGACTGGGCCCCCAAAGTTTTGATAGCTGAACTAGGTACAAAGGTAATGAGCTCACAAGTTACAAAGGTAATGAATTCTGTAAGAATGATTACTTACGTTTATACATGGCTACAATCATGAACAAATTATAGTGTAATGAGCAATTCACACTTCCACACCCGGTCACAACTGTAATGAGTTATTGGTGCAAATATTGATTGTTGAGTCACATACATACACACACACACACACACACACACACACACACACACACACACACACACACACACACACACACACACACACACACACACACACACACACACACACACACACACACACACACACACACTCACACACACACACACACACACACACACATGGTAATGCATTATTTACAGCTAGCAAAGTCAGGGTATTTCTCCAGAATGGTCTGTAATATACCACTGCGGATAAAATACTTTGCCATTTCTTGAACATTTCTGAGTGAGTTGTTTCTAAATTCATTAATTTGATCACACTCCAGTACATAATGACGCAAGGTGTGACAATAGTCCATCTGGCAGTTTACATTTCGTTTGGTCTACATCTGGTGGTGGTGATTTAACCTGCCATAGATACTTGTAACCCCCTTTGATGACTTCTGAATGCCTCTTCTGATTCCCTTCAAATCTTCGTTACTAATATTTAACTCAGTCATCAACTTATGCCGCACTCTGCACTATTTCAGTCGCGTGTATAAAGGCACAAGATACTGGGATTATGGAATACCGGGATACCTTCCTTGGATCGTGCAGCGACAGAAACACATCTAATTTTGTTGCATATACAAATTCATACTTTTCCAGAATATCGATTTTCTTAGTTCATATTATTAGATGCAATGCAGTGCAATTAGCGGTCCCCCAGGATTAGTTCCAACAGGTCAGGATATGTAATAGTAGATGGTACGAGAAACCCTACAAATTATAGTTGGTAAAGCAAGATGTTTCGGTCTGAACAACAACTGTAACTCTTGATTATGTCTGCTTACTGCTTGCTTTTAGGCATAGAGGTGCTGTCACGTGACTGGCTGATTAGATATTTGCATTAATGAGCAGGTATACAGGTATACCGAATGACTGGAAGAACCAGTTTGACGTGATCAGTCCCTCCCTCAGCCTTGCTAGCTGAACACCGAACACAGTTGAGGGGCTGATCACCTCAAACTGCTTCTTCAAGTAAGTCTTCTACCATCTACACGCCCTTAAAGATTGATAGATTGATCACCTCATTCTTCATCGTGTCTTCCACCGTCTTCAGACTGTTTTCTGTAATGTATTGATAAAGTCACTGGTCTGTGAAACGTCTCCAGTAAAGATACACAAGTGTTGCACATGTGTCTTACTCATCTGTTTGTCCGGTTTTTAAATCATTAATATGATATTAGATTGGTGAGGTCCCTGCTGGTGAAACGTTCCTCATTGGTACCCAGGTGCTGCACATGTCTTATTAATCACCATCAGTGTTGGACGACCAATCTGTGCAGCACATATCAGGCCACTGCTCTCAGGTGTTGCTTAACACTGCTGAAGGTGCTGATGAATGAGCTGAATGATTCAAAACAGCTCAGCATTGTGAAGCGAGAACGAGGTACAATGGATAGTCTTGGGCACTTCTATACTGTCACACAACCGATTTTCAGCTCCGTCATGCTAGGCTGGAAGCGGCCGGTATAAAAGGCAACAGAGACAGGAAGGATCACTACATACCACTCCCGCTCTCCTACCATCATGACCGCACTCAGGACTGTTCTCACTCTTCTTTGTCTGGGTCAGTCCTCAACACATTCTCTAAGCTACCTGTAAAACTACAAACGAGGAGTTGTGTGAAATATTTGCTACTTTAATGTCTTAGTTAAATGTTTATTTATATCGTATACGTAGAAAAAGCTAATTCTGAACTAAAAATATCTTATCTTTGTCCCAGGACTGGTTATCGCCGAGGAGGCTCAGCGTGTGAGTATTGCTGACTGAGAACTAGTCCAGCTGAAAACTGGAACTCCGTTTCTTGGTATGATGTAAAGGGCCTTAAATGTTTACAGTTCCCGAACTTCTACCTTGCTTTATATAGGTCGGTTCTCTGGGTTAATTATCAGTAATAATTTCGTGTTCGAGCGAACTCAAGTAGTTTGTTAGATTACACTCATCGGTGAAGACTTTCAGTTACCTCTCTTGACCGTATAGGCTCACCCCATCTGCATACCTTGCAATACCTCCTCATTCGCTGTAATGGAGTATATAAGTTCGTTTTGTGTGTTATTCTGTAAATTAAAAAAAAAACACTCACTCGACACATTATTCACTCAAGACTTGCCTTGTTAAATGTATGTAACACTTCAAATATTGCAGGGCTACCCCTATATACAAGATAGTATCTCAGGACTACCCCTATATACAAGAGAGTATCTCAGGACTACCCCTATATACAAGAGAGTATCTCAGGACTACCCCTATATACAAGAGAGTATCTCAGGACTACCCCTATATACAAGAGAGTATCTCAGGACTACCCCTATATACAAGAGAGTATCTCAGGACTACCCCTATATACAAGATAGTATCTCAGGACTACCCCTATATACAAGAGAGTATCTCAGGACTACCCCTATATACAAGAGAGTATCTCAGGACTACCCCTATATACAAGAGAGTATCTCAGGGCTACCCCTATATACAAGAGAGTATCTCAGGACTACCCCTATATACAAGAGAGTATCTCAGGACTACCCCTATATAAAAGAGAGTATCTCAGGACTACCCCTATATACAAGAGAGTATCTCAGGACTACCCCTATATACAAGAGAGTATCTCAGGACTACCCCTATATACAAGAGAGTATCTCATGACTACCCCTATATACAAGAGAGTATCTCAGGACTACCCCTATATACAAGAGAGTATCTCAGGACTACCCCTATATACAAGAGAGTATCTCAGGACTACCCCTATATACAAGAGAGTATCTCAGGACTACCCCTATATACAAGAGAGTATCTCAGGACTACCCCTATATACAAGAGAGTATCTCAGGACTACCCCTATATACAAGAGAGTATCTCAGGACTACCCCTATATACAAGAGAGTATCTCAGGACTACCCCTATATACAAGAGAGTATCTCAGGACTACCCCTATATACAAGAGAGTATCTCAGGACTACCCCTATATACAAGAGAGTATCTCAGGACTACCCCTACATAAAAAAGCATAGTACAGAGATAAAGTTGCAATAAAATCTTCAGTAATTCTGATTCATTCCGGTTATCTGTAACGCATAATATTTATTCATTAATTCGACGGTGTAACTATCTGACAGCTAAACGTAAAATAATTTTTTATTTAAATCATTACAAAATAAGTTCAGATAATAGACAAATTTTTGAGGAAAAAAGTAAAAAAATATAACCAGATGTAGGATTCTATAATCTTTCAAACATTCATGTACTGTTTCTCATTTTTGTCTTCAAGAGTGCTGCTGACTAAACAGCTAGTGAGAGTAGAAAAATACTGTTATCTATCAGTGCGACTACTAACAGCATAAATGTAAATAAAATCTCTGATTATATAAAGTCATGCATCAAATAACAATTAGACCCCTACATAATTTATTGAAAATTATTTGTGGTCTTAATAAAAATTTAATTGAAATATTAAAGAAACTAAGGAAGTGATGAAGTTTTATATATTATGATGTTCATATATATTAATAAATCCTCGAAGCTTTATTCTATTCTGCTGCACCACAGGAGAAGCGGGGCGGTGGGTATGGCAGTGCTGGACAAGGTTATGGCGGCCATGGCGGCGCTGGCTATGGTACTGGGGGTGGCGGCTACCTGATTGTTGGTGCGGGTGGCGGCGGTGGTCACGGTCCTAGTGCTGCTGATATTGCCAACCAAGCTGCACATCAAGCTACTGCAGCTGCTGCGGGTCTTCCTGGAGCTGCCAACGCAGCTGCAGGAGCTGCAGCCAATCAAGCTGCCGCCGCTTCATCGGCAGCAGCACAAACAGCTCAAGCTGCAGCAGCCGATAAACAGTCTCAGGCTGCACAGATCACTACCGCCGCCCAGGGAGCACAGGCCGCAGCTTTTACTGAAGCTTCTCTGGCAACACGGACCGCAAAAGCCGAGCAAGAAGCTGAGAACACTTACAACCTGGCGGTGCAGACGGTCAACGACATAGATGCTGCTTTTGCAGAGGCCCGAGGCATCGTGGAGGAGACCTACCAGGCCCTGGTGGCTGCCAGAGCTGTAAGGGCAGCCCAGGCCGCTATGGCTTGGCAGGCACAGCAAGCAACTTATTCTCTTAATCAGCAACAAAGCGTGGCCCTCAACGATTTGCAGAAGGCTAACCAAGCAGCTGCCCAGGCCGAGGCAGCAGCAGCCAAGGCGTTGTCCAAGTCCAAAAACAGAGATTATGGACATGGAGGACTGCACTAAGGCACTTTTCACCGCTGTATTTCATAACCACACCACTCGCTAATTCTTGTATTTAAACTATTGAACACACATAACTAGTCAAAAATACAAGTATTCGTTGTGTATATGATTTTGTCATTCAATTTTACGTGAATATAAAGAACCAGCGACACCTGACCAGCGTATTGCATCTCTTGTCAACACAGCTCTTAGCTGTCTCGTACGTTTATGAAGACACTTCATCTGAGTGTAATTATGACAATGTGTTATACTAGTGTAAATACACTGTCACACATAATATGAAAATATCCCTGTTATATAATAATAAAGATTGCCAAGGAAAATTAGTTTTACTACCATAGACTGAAGGGTTAGTTAGTTTAATATCTTTATGTACCCCATACCCATCCTGTGGGCGGCAGTCAAAAGATTACAGAGGCATACAATGGGTCCAGGGACTAGGCCCCAAAGTTTTGATAGCTGAGCAAGTTACAAAGGTACTGAAGGGGAGAACACATTAAGTTACAGTGTATTGAAATAAGGCATAGACGCGAATGCAGATCAATTTGGTCACATGTTTATAATAAACTCTACATTACTGTATATTATATAAAGTCACATATCCGTTAATACCCATACCTCCCTAATCCAACAATATTTTTCTTTATTTAAAATCTGCTCTCTAATATTTGACGTACTATCCTGACCACACCCAAACGTTTGGATAACAGACCTGTACTTATGAAAAAGATGCCCAGATGTAGTGTTTTGGAAGGTTTCAGATTTTCACAACTCCCCGTTTACAACGCACTGTAACTCGTTAGTATTCATCAACTCGTTAATATACATCAATTCATCAGTATACGTCAACTAGTTAGTACGCATCAACTCATCAGTATACATGCTAACTTTGAGAGAAACACCAGTCTTCCTTACAAAATTATAGATGGCCTCTTTTAAAGATTTACACTTATGTTTATGGACGGTGCCATGATGCTGGTAAAAGGCTCGTGATCTAAGGAATTAGAGTCACTCTTCCCTTCTTCAGATCGTACCCAGTTGATTTCTGTTTTCCAGGCACTCTATGACCCCTAGAGGTTCGACTCAGCCTGTGTAAAAACTCAGTGCACATAAAAGGAACTTCAAGAACTTCTGCCTGAAGATTCCGAAAGCTCCCTATCTGCCAACCATTTCAAAGCTACTGTTAAAAAGTATCTCTTTATCTTTATGTGATCATGACAGCAATATACTACAATAAACATTTTAAAACCTGCTGTTTTCTTCTAATCCTGTCCATATTCTTGCTTCAGCTTTCTTTCCACGTCCATATATTATTAGATAGGACTACACTATCTCATTATATTGTACTGGAATATAAGTTACTATTACTACCCGCCTTGCTTAACTTGAAACTTATATTTTATTATTGTGATTTTTTTACGAGTTAACCTGTAACTTGTATTTATTTTTAAGTTCCTATTAATATTGTGTATTAGACCCTTAGCCCCCGATTATTGTCCTGTGCAGTAATATTGAAATAAAGATTAGTATTTGCGTTTGTATTTGAGCAGCATCTGTAATAACCGCTCGAACGTCAGAAAAACTGAAAAATATCAACGTCATAATCATAAACTAAAGTATTAGTGTCAAAGATTGCAAACTTTAGCATTCTTGTAAACGAAATTAATTATTTGTCCTGTAGTTGTAAGTATATTTTAAGGCTGCTCGAAATGCTCTGCATAACTAGGGACTCTATATAAAGTTCATCATTGATGCTTACTATTCTTGAATCAATTGTAAATTGTACTTTCTTGAAATTAAGTGTATCATTTGTCATTTATCAACGTTTCTTCTTCTTCTTCTTCTTCTTCTTCTTCTTCTTCTTCTTCTTCTTCTTCTTCTTCTTCTTCTCCATCTTCTTCATAATAATAATAATAATAATAATTTTAAAGATTTAAAATTAACAATAAGTTAGCGTAACAAAACATAATTAAATTCGCCCAGGTCATTCTATTTCCGGAACTGCTTCATTCTTCAGTCACATCCTTTTAATTACGCATGGCAATATTTTTAGGGATCTCAAGAAAGCTATTGACGAAATTTCAAAACAGGCACAAATTGCTAAATATCTTTCTTAATAATATATATATCCTAGGATCCTACATGGTTATCCTGTTTTGTTTTGTTTTTTAACTGGATTGAAAAACCTAGTGCAGCACGCTAGCTGATGCTTAGAAACTAAGGAGTCTTTCCATGACAAATTTCCATGTCATTAGACAACGTCATGTTTCCTGAAGAGCAGCCCACTACCACCAGCCTTTATGCATCACCATTTTCATATCTCTCCCTGGGCACTTATAATATGTTTCGCTTTCCGCACAATCCGTGCAGCTGTATTGATTCAGAGGAAGTGGTGGATGCCAATTCTTTATACAACACCAAACGTAAGTATGATAGGGCCCAAGAGGGCAGGAATTAGTAATGTCGGCAAACTGAAGGTTGAGAGGCATTGCCAAGAACTGAAAAAGATCCCAGCCAACAACTCGACGAGGACAGCTCGGTGAGTATACACACACGGGCACACAACCAGATGAAATAAGAAATGAGGCTTCACAGGAAGGCCAAAAGAACAAAAGAGAGAGAGGATGACATAAAGGGGAAAGAGGACAGAAAAAAACAGATTCGCCAGCAGAGGAGCTAGGAACGATTATGTATGGGTAGGTAGGGAAACTGAGAGATATTTTGAAAATTATGTAGTCAAAAATACTAAATAAGAATCATAAATTGAAAAGAAAATTATTGTAAAGGACCAAATGATAAGACAAGAGGGAAGGAGAAATACTCACAGTAGACGGCAGAGATGTTTGTGAAGAACTAAACCTAAACCTACAATACCTGGAGGTATTCAGAAAGTTAAAAAAAAAAAAAATGTTTGGGACCATAGTAGTCAGTACAGATCATCTTATACTAGAAGATATACACATCACAATCCAAAAGTTAGAAAGATATTATTGAAATTAGAGACAACTTCAGCCATGGGACCTGGCATACCTAAGATCTTCAAAAAATTGGTAGAGATAGGATAACTATCGGATAGCATGAAGACGCCTAGTGAAATCACTATAATTAACAAGGGAAGGGAGCATACAAGGAGTACTGAACTACAGGCTAGTGTTACTAACATGATGTATCCTTTCCAAAGTAATGGAGTAGATTGTCAGGAGGAGCCTGCTAGAGCGTCTGGAGAAGAGAGGTTCCGTTAGTGTAAACCACCGTTGATTCAGGGAATGAGGATCCTGTTGACGAACCTTGTGAATTTCTATGACAGTTTCCGAGATAAACAGTCATAGATGGGTGGACTTCCTATTCCTCGCTCGCGATAAAGCCACAGGCAAAGTTCCCCACTACTAGAAATTGCTCTACAAGCTAGAAGAGGAAGTGGGGGTAAAAGAAAAAAAATCCACCAATAGACCAAGCAGTATATAAAGACTAGACAAACAGGAATGGTACAAGAAATGTCAGGATGCAGCCTTCCTCTAGATTTTTTACTGTGCGTGTGAAAATGCTTATATGTATGTAATGTCGATCTATGACTCGCACTACCCCGCGCTGTAAGACTGAAGTCATTCTTCATTTTTAATTTGGTTAGTGTTAGGTAACTAGATGGAAATATAGGTAATTATACTTTGACCTAATCAAACGCTGCGTAATGTAACATAACGTAATGTAATGCATCTTAACCTAACCTAACTTATTCTAACTTAAATTATCCTAACCGAGACTATCCTAACCTAACCTAACTTATCCTAACCTAACAGAGAATTTCATGCGTATTCAGAAATACACGAAGGGCAATTCGTGTGAAACTCTCTGCCCAAATTGGATTATTATTATTATTACAATCAAGGGGGAAGCGCTAAACCCGGAGGATTATACAGCGCCTGGGGGGGGATGTGGAAGGCATTCAGGCTTAATTTGGGGAACTGGAGCACAGATCCAATTCCCTAAATCAAGAGCCCCTCACCAACATCAAGGAACCTTCCTTGAGGGGTGCCCAAATTGGAGAACAGATTGCAAAATGAGTCAAGATAACAAGTGAAGTACTTCTACGATCAGCACTAAGGTCACTACTGTTGTTAATAAATGTTAATGAACTGCCAGAAGGAACTGAATCCTGAGCCTCTGCAGATTATGCGAAACTATTGAGAATACAAAAGCGAAAGAACAGCAACGACCTCCAGGAAGACTCATAAAAGATGCAGAGGTTAAACAAGTGGTTTTGGAGTTCCAGTCATATAAGTAAGTGGTCATATGCAATTCAGGGAAGGAGACTGAAGACCAGAAACGAATACAAACTTGGGAGGGAAAAATGGTGTTCCGTCGTAGAATTTGCAGAGCACAGTGACCGAACACAAACTGAGAAGCTGAGAAGAAAGGAATTACTAACGTCGAAAAAATGAGTTGCGTATTAGATGAAGTACACCCGTTGTAAAATTTTCACGGCTTATGCCTGAGCAGCGAATCTAAGAATAGCATTCAGGAAACCTCAGTAAGGAATCCTACTGGACTCTGCTCATCTTATGTTAAGCCCCTCTGAGACTGCATCATCGGCCTGGAGTACCCACCTAATGGAGTATGATCAGAAGCTTGTGAAGATCAAAATGTTTACAAACATACTAGTTCCAGGAATGAAGGGTATCCATTATGAGGAACTAAACCCAACAATTTTGGAAGAGTAGAAGACTAAGCAAACAATAATTACAATAAGCAAGATACTCAGAGGAATGGTTAAGACTGATAGGTACAGTTTGTTTTAAATGAGAGGACCAAGAACAAGGGACAAAGTTGGAAACTAAAAACACAGATGATCCACAGGCACGTTGAGAATTATTTCTTTAGTCTAAGGTTAGTATGGAAGTGGTGTGAACTAGGTGTAGAAGTAGCGGAGGCAAAGTCTGGTCAAGAGATCAGATGCAAGTAGCGACAATCGAAAAACACTGAAGATGTGGGGACGGCAGTCGAGGGTCGACCCTTTCAAGTAAAAATCCCATATAAAATAAGTAATATAAATTAGTGTAAATTTCTATAAAATGACTTGAGTAAATACAGCGACATATAGATTATGATTTTTTGGGGGTCGAGAAGTGAGAGAAAATGACAACAGTTTACTTGAAGATTATATGCTGTATTGTGATACAGTATTGAAAGCATCCAACAATAAGTGGGATTCAGGAGTAATTCTAGACCAAAGATCGTCACCGGAAGATCACGTAAGTGAAATCTTGAGAAATTTATATCATACTTTCATAGACATGAAAATATCCTTTAGTTACTCGTATGTGACTGGAGAAACCTTAATCAAAACTGTTCACAACTTGCGTTAAGCCAAAATTAGAATATACAAAGGTAGTATTGTATTCACAACAATTAGAATATGCAGCAGTAGTATGCTGTCCTGAACATAGTCCTACTCGAATCTAGTGTCTCAGAATATATCATAGTAAAATAGTTTTATTCAGCCAGCAATGAAACTTTTATGGCTTGTTGTTTTGTTCAGTCTCGGAAAGAATAAGAAACATCACTAGCGAGAGTTTTTGTCAGTGGTAGAATACCAGGCAGACACTAAGTGAAAGGAACCGTTGGGTTACAGAGCCATGTTCTCACAACCCAGCCAGAGAATTAACTTCGCTGCTGCCACCTTCTGTTGGCTTCTCAACGAGAGTGTAATCTAACATATATTCATGTGTAAAAAATACAGTAATATAGAGGGGAAATAATAAATTACTCTAATAAAACTAAACTGATCATAAAGGAAGAACCTTTTTTGTTTGCATTATCCTTTCTGAATTTTAACTGAATGCTACAATACATATTCCACTTTTTTAATATACAGAATGCCGCCTCTCAGACTTAGAAGGTACCCAGTTACTGGTGAAGCATAAATACTTAATGGCTGACATATACTACCAGCTAGTCAAGCTGAATAAGGTCATAACATTAAAAAATAGGCAATTGTTCTCTAGCTCGTTAATCTGAATGGTTAATGTGGAAGGATCCGAATATATTATCAATTATTTACACGAAACGGAAATGGAAAAAATGAAGAATTGAGAAAAGAAAGGAACAAAAAGAGAAAATAGGAGAGAAAGGAGAGTAAGTTGTGGCTCCCACTGGTCACGTTCCAGCAAGATTAAAGGAAAGGAATCTAAATTTATAAACCATGAAACATCTCCAAAAATTTTAAAGTTGTTTCAGAAGTTGCCTCATTGTACCCCATTAATTCATAAACTTGAGCGTGAGTCAAATTTTGTAAGATTCACTTGTGAAATGAGAATTGTATTAAATTAAATTATATTAATGATTAGAAACTGTAACCGTAACCTTCAATACACACACACACACACACACACACACACACACACACACACACACACATATATATATATATATATATATATATATATATATATATATATATATATATATATATATATATATATATATATATATATATATATATATATATATATATATATATATATATATATATATATATATATATATATATATATATATATATATGTATATTGTGTTTATTAAAAAAAACATTTTTGGCACTTACGAGTAAATTATAGGTCATGTGCGTGGCAATGTGGATGGTATATGCATCACTTGGTTAGTTAGGTAAAGGACTTTATAATATGCCTTTTTTGACTAGGGGCAGCTAGACAAGTCAATAGGGTGATTATTATTATTATTGTTATAATCATGCGGGGAGCGCTGAACCCGTAGGAATTTTACAGAGCCTGTTGGGGGGATAGAAGGTATTCAGGCTCAATTCAGAGAACTGGAGCACAGATCCAGATCCCTAGAATAAGAGCCCCTCACCAGCGTAAAGGAACCTTCCTTGAGGGGTCAATAGGGTGATAAATGAGTCACTTGAGCAACGTTTGGATACTTTATTCTGAAAACAAGTGTCTCATTTATCAACTTGTCAGTTTTTTAAGCCATTTTTACAAAAAAAAAAGTTAATTTGATGTAGCTGTCTCCGATAAAGTACAGTCATATCCATATACAAGGCACTGCAATGGCTCAGAGAATACCTGACAGGAAAGAAACAATGAGTGATGGCACGTGACGAAGTGTCGCAGTGGACGCCTGTGACGAGCGGGGTTCCACAAGGGTCAGTTCTAGGGCCGGTACTCTTTCTGGTATATGTAAATAACATGACGGATGGGTTAGATTCGGAGGTGTCATTGTTTGCAGATGATGTGAAGCTAATGCGGAAAATTCAAACGGAAGAGGATCAGGTAGTACTACAAAGGGATCTGGATAGGCTGCAAGCCTGGTCCAGTAACCGACTCCTGGAGTTTAACCCCACTAAATGAAGATTGGGGAAGGTCAAAGAAGACCTCAGACGGAGTACAGGCTACGAGGCCAAACGTTGCAAATCTCACTTAAGAAAAAGGATCTTGGGGTGAGTATCATACCGAGCACATCTCCTGAAGCTCACATCAACCAAATAACTGCTGCAGCATATGGGAGCCTGGTAAATCTAAGAATAGCGTTTCTACACCTGAGTAAAGAATCATTCAAAATACTGTACACCGTGTACGTCAGGCCCATATTGGAGTATGCAACACCAGTATGGAACCCACACCTGGTCAAGCACATCAAGAAATTAGAGAAAGTGCAAAGGTTTGCAACAACACAAGTCCTGGAGCTAAGGGGCATGTCCTACAGGAGGACAGGAAGGATATGGGAAACATGATAACGACATATAAAATAGTGAGAGGAACTGACAAGGTGGATAGAAACAGAATGTTTCAGAGATGGGACACAGCAACAAGGGGTCACAGCTGGAAGATGAAAACTCAGATGAGTCACAGGGATGTTAGGAAATATTTCTTCATTCACAGAGTTGTCAGGAAGTGGAACAATCTGGAGAGTGATGTAGTGGAGGCAGGATTCACACATAGCTTTAGGAAGAGGTACGATAAAACTCATAGAACAGGGAGAGTGGACCTACTAGCGACCAGCGAAGAGGCAGCGCCAGGAGCTGTGAATCGACTCCTGCAACCACAAATAAGTGAGCAACTGTTTAAAAAATCGAGATGAAGTACTTGTTTATCATATTGAAACTTTTGCATTCTGAGAAGATAAGGGCTGTAAACAGAACTCTTGCGTCATCATTCACCACACTGAAAGTGTTCCATTAAAAATGCACAAAGAGTTCTTTCAGTGTAGGCTCACGGTGCATGACTTGTCGGAAAGTATATAAGGAAAGGCAGTGCTGAGGAGCGTCACATCACACTCAGCCACCTTCCACTATGGCTGATTTCAAGACCATTGTCCTTCTCCTCTGTTTAGGTGAGCAGCGGATGGAAACTGAGCCTCGCGTAATTCAACAGTTTCGATCAGAATGTTAGCATTTCATATAAACAAATATTTTTTTTTTGTATTTAGATAAGCATGTTACATTGTGAAACGACTTGAGCAGAATTCTGCAGCACAAGTAAAAAAGACCCACTTCAGTAGACCTGCTGAAGAGAGTCTCTGACTGAGGTTTAAATATGCAGATCTCTTCTTACCTGTGTTTCAGTTTTGTAAGTGGTTTGTGATTTCTCGTCGATCAATATTAAAGACACTAAACCCAGTATGTTGTATTGTGCTTACAGGAGTGGCTCTGGCAGAGGACGCTGAACAGGAACTTGTTCGCGTAAGTACTTCAGGAAATCCATATTTGAAATGCTAGTCTGTTACAATATATTAAAGTTTTCCAGTTATACATATAGTGAGTATAATATCGTGGTATGCAGAAATATAAAAGACTCACTAAATATATTCTGACTTTCAGTTAAATGGTCCATTGATTACCTAATAAACGTTCCGAATAACTTAAGAATTAAAAAACAAATTAATTTCGTAGCATTTGAGGAAACATCAGTCAGTAATTTACAGTTTATATGGGCTGGTGGTTACGTGCTGATGTACATAATGTAAAATTATGCACACACACACACACACACACACACACACACACACACACACACACACACACACACACACACACACACACACACACACACACACACACACACACACACACACACACACACACACACACACACACACACACACACACACACACACACACACACACACACACACACACACACATATATATATATATATATATATATATATATATATATATATATATATATATATATATATATATATATATATATATATATATATATATATATATATATATATATATGCGTGAGGGTATTTGATAGGAGTGAATGGAGACAAATGGTTTTTAATACTTGACGTGCTGTTGGAGTGTGAGCAAAATAACATTTATGAAGGGATTCAGGGAAACCGGCAGGCCGGACTTGAGTCCTGGAGATGGGAAGTACAGTGTCTGCACTCTGAAGGAGGGGTGTTAATGTTGCCGTTTTATAACTGTAGTGTAAAGCACCCGTCTGGCAAGACAGTGATGGAGTGAATGATGATGAAAGTTTTTCTTTTTCGGGCCACCCTGCCTTGGTGGGAATCGGCCGATGTGTTAATATATATATATATATATATATATATATATATATATATATATATATATATATATATATATATATATATATATATATATATATATATATATATATATATATATATATATATATATATATGCCGTGCCGAATATGTAAAACTGGTCAATTAGCAAGAACTCATTTAAAATTAAGTCATTTCTAAAATTTTCTCTTATACGTTTAAAGATATATTTTTTTCATTAATGTTGATGTAAAAAATTATAATTTTGCACCAAAAGTATCTTATAAAACTTACCTAACCTTATTATAACAAGAACAATTTATTTTAGCCTAACCCAACTAAATATATTTTAGATTTGTTTACAATAATTTAATATTAAACAAACACAGTGAAATATATTTTTTTCGTTAGGTTCAGAATGATTTTGGCGAAATTATTGCATACACAAATTTTCACTTGTCTTATATGGCAAGATGAGCGTTGCTATTTAAGCCAAGATCGCAAGTTCTGCCTATTCGGCACGACATATATATATATATATATATATATATATATATATATATATATATATATATATATATATATATATATATATATATATATATATATATATATATATATATATATATATATACAATTATGGAGCAAATTGCAGAAAGAAGAGTGTATCATATATGGTATCACCAGTCCTATATGATTGGATGGATTTACCTGCGTTATTATGCAGAGTTAGTATTGTCATAATATATAACTTATCAAGGAAATATAAGTCCCAACACCGTGACTGCAACTAATAACAAACTCACAAAATGAAAAACTGAAAACCGGAAGTCATTTCGATCAGTTCTGGATCATTATTCTCTCGAATGAGGAGGAACACAGGTAAAAAAAATAAAGATTTTAGGAAAGTTAAATATACAGGCTAAAAAGGTCAGGTCAAGTTCTGTACTTTCTGAAGTTTGGCGTGATATTTGCAGTCCCCGAGTCTTGTACTTCCTGACCTTCTTCCTGACATTACATAGTAGGATTTTCTTTCTCAATTTGTGACCTTTCCGTGATAAAATTTAGCAGTTTTTAATTTATTTTATTTTATTGCAGTGCTTAACGTTTCCTTACTTAAGCAACAATTATAACTGAATCAGCAATTTTCCTTGAAGAAGACTGCAGCATAATGTTCAAAGGCACTGGAATTGCTATACATTTTTGTGTTGTCTTATGTTCTAGGAAGAGTTGTTAATTTTCATGTTCTCTTAGAATCAGTTTCTTCCACAATGAAAGCTGCAATTATTTTTGTTTCTTCTTAATATTATGATAAATTTTTCTGATTATATTTTTCAAAATTATTGATATAACTAATATTTATATAAGTATAATAATTGTTGCTGTTTAAATCTGCAATCGTCATAAAATATTTTATATACACTACAGGAGAAGCGTGGGTATGGTGGCGGGTATGGTGGAGGTGCTTATGGTAGCGGTGGCACTGGGTACCTGGTGGTAGGCGCTGGCGGCGGCGCTGGCCATGGACCATTCGCTTCTGAGGTGGCGAATCAGGCTGCTAATCAAGCTACTGCCGCAGCCGCAGGTCAACAAGGAGCTGCCATTGCCGCGTATGGTGCCGCAGCTAGTCAGGCAGCCGCTGCTTCATCAGCTGCAGCTCAAACAGCTCACTCTGCTGCGGCGAGCAAGCTCAACCAGGCAGCACAGGTGACACAAGCTGCCCAAGGTGCCCAAGCCGCAGCCTTCTCCGAGGCAGCCAAGCTTCAGCAGACCCTTGCTGCTGAGCAGGAAGCCAAGAACACGTATAACTTGGCAGTGGCGACAACAAATGACATAGACGCTGCACACGCTGAAGCTCAGGCAGTAGTCACTCAGACCTTCCAGGCGCTACAGCACGCACGCGCAGTGCGCGTCACGCAGGCAGCCATGGCCTGGGAGGCTCAACAAGCAGCCAACTCCCTCAATCAGCAACAGAACTTATCTGTGAATGACCTGCAAGAAGCACAGTCTGCAGCTGCGCAGGCTACGGCAGCATCGTCCAAGGCCCTCCACAAGGCCAAGGGTGGTGGTGGCTACGGTGGCAGCAGCTACCACTGAGTCAGTAACCTGTATTTGTACAGAAAAATACAGCAGGACCTCTCATACCCACATGGAGGGAACATAAGTGTTGCTAACAGATGCAATAATGTATTTTCTTTATTACCGCTGATGTGTATATGAATGTATGCAAGACGGAGGCCTTCCTGGGGATCAGATATTTTGAAATTACGTTGTCTTCTGTAAACAAGCACACTTTAATTGTATACCCATTTAATTTACGCAGGGCTTGAGGCTAAGTAACGGGTGTGAGATGTTCTCCTGTAATGTACATTCAAACGTAGATTCTATTTCACTAGTTAAGTAAACGAGTTTCTTGACCAATAAATACCAAGATAAAGAAAAATGTTTTTAATTTACAGGTTAAGAAATTCAACTGTGTAATATAATAAATGTTAGATAAGGGCACACGCACTTTCTTTTAATGCTACAGAGGTTGTTTGACGTTACTGGAGACTACCATTACTGCTACTTAACTAATTTAAGTAGCTTATTTATTTGCTATTATATATGAAGGATTACCGCATATTTTGTGTAGACTGCAGATTATGCCAAACCTTTTACACTAAGGTACCATGAAGTAGGAATATTGTTAATATACAAAGAACAAATATGTTTCACAACTCTCAAATCTTACATTATTATCAGCCGGGCTGTGGCTCGTACGTTGGTTTGCGTGCAGCCAGCAGCAACAGCCTGGTTGATCAGGCTCTGATCCACCAGGAGGCCTGGTCACAGACCGGGCCGCGGGGGCGTTGACCCCCGGAACTCTCTCCAGGTAAACTCTCCAGGTAATACCAGCAATACGTCACATATAAACCACATTTTTAAATGTATAATTAATAAACCCAGCAAATCAGCTAATCAATCACAATTAAGAAAAAAGTAAATCAGTTACGGAGTAACTGATTTACTTTCTTTTCCCATGTATAAAACGCTAAAATAAATCCTAGTACTTACCCTCTACCCGTTTACCATGTCTGAGTGATGTACAGGACTCATACCTGCAATTTTCATTAAGGAAGGACAGGATACCAGGAAGGCCTATGTTCCTTGTTGTTTCATCAATCAAAGCCTGGCGAAGAATGTAATATGTAAATTAATGATGTAATTAAAGATTTGTTAGTTATTGTCAAATTAACATGATCTATTTGCTAAACTGGGTCATAACAATAGTAACAGTACTAACACGTACAACAATATTTATATTGAATTTAGTTCAATGTTTTTACCGCGGCGTGATGAACCTATTCAAGCATATTTCAGAAGATATATTAATTTGTATAGAGTTGTGTAATATGATTAACCGTTATGCTTTAGTCCACATCAATATAAAACTGATGCGTCTAAACTCAAGATAACTGAAAGTGGTACTACTGGGTTATGCCCTGAATTATCAAATGACAGATCTGAAAGCAGTGTTAACTAGAAAAGTTATTTTCATTTTTTTTGTGTTCTTTTTACGCATACATTAAATTATTACACAAACAGTTACAAATGAGCAAGTTCAGTTTATGAGATTGATCTCTGTGAGGTACATTTTAGATCATGTCACCTAACGTGGCCCTCATCAACCAGTGTTACATGCACCAGTATGAAACTTAATTTCAGAATTATCTTAAAGACTTGAATATCAAATTATCCGGAAAGGCATGATAAGGTAATTTGTTAAAAAAAAAAAAACACTACAATGGGCACAAAATAAGAGGATTGTATTCTGTTCTTGAATTAACAACAGAAGTTCAGCACGTGATCATTGGATCCCCTATGCATACCTAAAAGGTATTCCGTGTATGCTCTGGAAACCTACTGCGTAAATGCATTATGAATTTACGCTTTCTAAAAAAAAGGTCTAAAATAAAAACGAACATGGTAAAAACAATGAATTCTTGTTTATCACATAACAAAAATTATATATTTTAATTAAATATGTAATTATATATATCTAGTGCATAAAATCCAAACGGAAGCCAGACAAAATTTTACAGATATCGAATTACAAAAAAATCATTCTTATTCACAATTGCCAATGAACCAAGTTAGCAATAACTTCTTTTTTAAGCTATTGTTTCAGACAGGGAATTGTCACCATCAGTTTTCGTGCGAAAATGCATGTGGACTACTTTGGTCCATTTGTGTATGTCATGAAAGAAGGTGGATCCAGTTTCGATACTGTACAGGTAAACCAGGGTTAAAATACTGAGAAGTGTATATCTCTTAGTGTATATACACAGAATATGTTTTAATCTACATTTAGGTTTACAGAATATATTTTAATCTACATTTAGGTAAGTATTCTTCATTGGTGGTGTACAGGTTATTTGCATGCTTAATTACCCATGTACATTCAATATGCTCCAGCCCTATCAAGCCAAGTATATGGCAAACAGTATTTATATAAGAGAGAAAAAGCTGTTGCATTTATCCACCCTATCACACGACTTCCACGTAATAAGGTGGTGAAGGAGTGATGTGGTTGGTGTGAAGTTTGTAAAAGCTGTAAGTAATTTTTGATGAGAGTAAAGTTCAGGTTAAGAGATGTAGGAGTGATAAAAGAATATTCTCCATTAAGAGTGAACCCTGAGCAAGGTTGTGTGATCTCATCCTGGTTGTTTAATATAAGTTTTCACACTTGCTGATGACACTATATTTTAAGGAGATTCAGATATTGGCAGAAACTGTCGGAGCTTGAAAGGGTGTGTAAAAAGGGAAAAGCTGAACCGTACACAGAAACGAGCAAGTTAATGAGACCAATTTAAAGTTTAGGCAATGACATAATTGATAGTGTGGAGGGAAAGAGTATAGAGAACATAAATATACTTAGATGTATCATCATGAAAGATCGTGATATTCATAAACTAGATAAGGAAAATAATTAGTATAAGTGCTAAGAAAACTGTGGAAAAAAAGAAGTTTGTCAGTGGATACACAAATGTTAATTTATCGGAGTATTGTGGTGCCGACGATTTTATTTGGGTTTGTTGTTTGTTCTTGGAATGTTGAAGCAGAGAGCAGGCTGGAGGCAATGGAGATATCGTGTCTGAAATTAATGCTTAACGTGAATGTTATGCAGAGAATATGGAAAGAAACTATTGGAAGTCGGTGTCCTGTAAGAAAAGTAAACATCCTATGGTGAAAGAACTGTTGAGATGGATTGATCATATTGAACAAATGATGCAAGATAGATTAAGGTATATAATTTTGTGGTAAAGGAAAGAAAATGCAGGAGACGTTCCGGGAAGGATTAAAGGAAGTAAATTAAGGTTTTGAGAGGTAAGGGTCTGGAGCATCCAGCAGGCATGTGTGAGTGTTAGATCGGAGTGGATGCGAGTAGTTTTCGAAATTTGACATGTTGCTGGAGTGCGAGCATTGTAATGTCTATGAAAGGATCCAGTGCTACCACTGATCTCGGGTAATGAAAGATAATACATCACTATTCTTATAGAACTGAGACTACTACACCAAGTGAAGAATTATTTACCATATCACATATATGGTAATATATATATATATATATATATATATATATATATATATATATATATATATATATATATATATATATATATATATATATATATATATATATATATATATATATATTATATATATATATATATATATATATATATATATATATATATATATATATATATATATATATATATATATATATATATATATATATATATATATATATATATATGTTGTACGTGTTGTACAACAAGTATAATCGTAAAACATTGCTTTCGAATTCGCTACATCACAATAAAGTTTAAGCCATCAGCTGTATTCCAATAAAAACAGAATGACCACACATTTCTTAACCAGCCATTTAAATGAGTAAATAAAAAAGACTTTCCCTGGCATTGAGAGTAGCATCAAGTGATCTCAATAGGTCTCTTTTGTTCTCTGATTCGAGACAGCCCAACCTGAGAACAGGTTGCTTCCTGTCTTGCTTATTCCATCGTGGAAGGATTTCTTCAAAGTTGCCGTAGGTACTGAACCCATAGTGGAATGCTCGGCAGTATTCATATTACCCTACTAAAGTCTTCCAGCTCTGGCTGACAGATTTCATTACCTCTTGTATGAAATCCATCCTGTATGAGAGAGCATAAGAGAAATACCCTCCAGTGTAATAAATGTGTTAGGTAATTATAGTTATTCCTTGGCTTAACCTTGTAAAATGCCATTTAGCTCAAAGAAGCCGCACGATGCGGTTGTGCCTAATTCTGATAAAAAAAAAAAGCATAATGGTACTCGGTGCGGCTATAAAAGGCGAGCAATGCGCCGCGGCCGACACACAAGGCCCAAACTCTGCCCAGCATGGCTGCAGTTAAGACGTTTGTAGTCTTACTCTGTGTCGGTGAGTTTGAAGCTTCTTAGCGACAAACAAAATATATGATCACTTATCAAACATTTATTATTTTCCACCTCTTCGTTATCGTTTATCACTCGTAATTTTTCTTAAATTACCATAGTTCAATTTTAATTAGTCCCGTTTAATTAATGATAAAAAATTCTGTTGCTGCTGGCTGGCTATTATAGGAAAGACTTTATAAGTTCACCTGGTTCAGTATATTACATACTTTAGGTTTCTTTCTAAGTACATTTCAGACTTGCTGTTGTCATTAAATTGTCTCTCTGTGTGCAGGTATGGCAGTGAGCAAGGAGCAAGCCCGGGTGAGCATCATGATCTTATGACACTTCGAAACTCTGATGAAAAGTTAGTTAGTTTGTTAGGTTTAAAGCTTATCGACTGCACGTGTGATATTAAGTTTGTTATTACATGTGCACTAACAGTGAAGAGTAATAAATATGGATAACGGTAAACTCTTCGGATCAAAACCTTGATATATTAGCGATCTTCTATTTTTTTTGTATTAAAAATAACGTAAGTTGTTGCACAGGTTTTTTACCTTTATACATTATAAAATAAGTTGTGTAAATGATGTAACTAAAGTTAGTCTCTTAACTATTGCACCACAGGAGAAGCGGGGCGGTGGGTATGGCAGTGCTGGACAAGGTTATGGCGGCCATGGCGGCGCTGGCTATGGTACTGGGGGTGGCGGCTACCTGATTGTTGGTGCGGGTGGCGGCGGTGGTCACGGTCCTAGTGCTGCTGATATTGCCAACCAAGCTGCACATCAAGCTACTGCAGCTGCTGCGGGTCTTCCTGGAGCTGCCAACGCAGCTGCAGGAGCTGCTGCCAATCAAGCTGCCGCCGCTTCATCGGCAGCAGCACAAACAGCTCAAGCTGCAGCAGCCGATAAACAGTCTCAGGCTGCACAAATCACTACCGCCGCCCAGGGAGCACAGGCCGCAGCTTTCTCAGAAGCTCTAATGGCTACAAAGACGGCAGCCGCTGAGCAAGAAGCTGAGAACACTTACAACCTGGCGGTGCAGACGGTCAACGACATAGATGCCGCTTTTGCAGAGGCCCGAGGCATCGTGGAGGAGACCTACCAGGCCCTGGTGGCTGCCAGAGCTGTAAGGGCAGCCCAGGCCGCCATGGCTTGGCAGGCACAGCAAGCCGCATATTCCCTTAACCAACAACAAAATCTGGCTCTCAATGACTTGCAAAAGGCAAACCAGGCAGCAGCCCAGGCCGAGGCAGCAGCAGCCAAGGCATTGGCCAAGGCCAAGAACGGAGGATACGGTTATGGAATACATTAACAAACAGATCATTGTGCTTCTTTAGTTGAAAGCCAGCTTGTGCAGAGGAGTGAGGTGCTATATAGTCTTTGATGCACAAGTGTCCAGCTAAGCAGCACTAGGATGTCAACAGTGGACGATGACACTTGGGAGTAATCAATGTATTGTTAAATTATAATAAAAATAAGATATACAAATTTTTCAACATTGACATATTACTAACATTTTTTTGAAGACATACTATCAGTCTTTCCCTTTGAAGATATATTTATTTTAAAGCAATTGCTCGTTCCTATAGCCAGCGTTATATGAAAAGAGGAAATCAAAATTATGATGGATCAAGCTACCTTTCCCAAAGAAAAACAATGAGCAATCCAAATGTATTTATCTAAATATTCACATAACACAATATTTAACACATTATGTCTTTCTAATTTGCATCGAAACCAACTTAGCATTGACAGAATAATAAATAACCAATTATAAATGACTCCAGTCAAACGCAGGTAAAAATCAATTTTATTTTAAGTTTGTGATATGCAGAATGATTTTTGGCCGGGAGAGTACCGGCGAATAAAAAAAAATTATTTTTGCAGCTTTCACAAAAAAATATTATAATCTCTGATAATTTTTTAAACGACCCCTGTCAACTAAATCTGGTATTAAAATTCAGCCTAAGACAGATAATCACAAAGGGAAAAATTAAATGAGAAATTGTTTGAGTACTTTTGTATATATTTAACATCTGAAGCGTTATCAGTCGAATACGAGCGAGAAAACGCATCTCTCTTCAAACAGGTAAATTACAATGATTATGTAATTGACTGCAAAAGTTTGCAAAAAACATGCAGTTACACAATGAAAATTGTAAAATACTTATACCCTTATATAAATAATATATATCCAGCGCCGTATAAAATCATTCTTACACATCACGCCGCCTATATAACTGATGCCCCTATTTGCACTGTCCCTACGTGTTACTGCATGAACTTGAGAATATTGAACCTCAGATATCTTCTTGAATCCACTAGACTGGAATTGGCTCCGGACTAGAGAAAAAATCATAGCTTACTCAACTTTTAAAGAGTTTTTATCTAGGATTCCTAGAAAGTGTTTATGTGCTTCCCTACATACCTCGTTATACAATAGGACGTCATTTTGCATTCGTCAGGGAAAAAATTACCTGACATGGGTCATCGTCATATGAAGATAGGTTCAGTGGCGTGTGTACTATGAATGGGGCGCAACAAGAAGCAACGACTGATGTACAGTACTACAGAGAGTTATGTCTGTTAAAGATAGTAATGTGGTATCCGCTGGCACTATGGCTGACCGTGGCAGAAAGACCGTTGGCATAAATGTCAGAAGACCGTCGGCATACATATGAAGAGATAGAATAGGGTAGTAGTACATTGCTGATGTATCCAATATTGTTAAAAAAAAAGTGTTGTACCTATTGATAATACAAGATATGAATGATGTTCCTCCCATTAGTGAGCGTAGCACAGTAAGTGCTATAAATGAAAAATTTATTGTTTTTGCTGGTACTGGAACTTATAGTATATATAAGTGGACGAGAGCTTACTGACAGGAAAGCTGTTTGAGGCAGTTAAAGGTGAAGTTGAACAGAGAGGTAAACAACCACCGAGTGAGTTAGTGTGGAAGAACTCAAGTGTCAGTCATTAGTGAAAATCCTAATTTAGTCACCAGTGACAGAAGCTAGTGTGAGTCATCAGTGTCTCACTAGAGACAAGCCAGTGCCAATCACTAACGACAGAAGTCAGTGTCAGTCACCGGTGAGAGAAGCCAGTGTCAGTCACTTACACAAGAAGCCAGCGTCAATCAGCAATGACAGAAGCCAGTGTCAGTCACCAATGGCAAAAAGCCAGAGACTTAGTAAAGTAACAGAGAGATGAACAGAAAGTGAAATACATAGCCAGTGACTATATGAAACGTAAGGTGTTTAATTAACACTATGTTAGCGTGGGAAACTGTACTAGGATTATGAACCGGGAAATACATCACTATTAATTCATCAATTGGAAGCGAGAGGGACATCATTCAGGTTCGCTTTCGACCATTATAGTCTTGAATTAAGGACGGATTGCAACGTGGTTCAGTTTCGGTTTCCAATTTGCAGGTTGTGAATTATTTCAGCCATAATGTTCTTGATTTTATTCTTTACTGTAATTTTAAGACGGAATCTGATTTTTATTAATAAATTTGCACTTTTATTATTGCAGTTTTTCATCAAACCCTAATCATAGGTCACAGCAATATTGAAGCTTTTATTCCGTCTCCTGTTCTCCATCTTTTGCTAGTCTAAATTGTCCTAATTTTTACCCCCGCCAGGAAACCAAAGACACTTCCATGAACCAGTTTTTCTGAAGAAGTCGATATCCTCGTAGCGGGGTTGTCACAACATTCTACCATGCTTAATAGCGAATGAATCCGTCATTGTAATCAGAGCTGATTGTGTTTCCCCTTTCACCTTTATGCAAGCCACCACCTTTGTTAAGAGTTTCTTGCATGTGACTTGTATGAGCGGTGACACAATGAACATCCTTAAGCTTCCGCAATCGTAGAGATGCAAAAAAATACGACGTGCTTTACATTTATTGAAAGGAGCTGATACCACAGTATAGAATTAATTATTCATATTAATTGCAATATTAGTTTTTTTTTCAAAATATTTACTTTTTCGTTCAGTATTGTAACTAATGAGGTATATGCCAAGTGCATTTAATGCTGGTTAAAAATATAAAAAAGTGAAACAACTTAATGCAGTTTTTTCTTCATTCCTGTTAAAGTGGGACTATTACAATCAAACATATTATATAAAGGTAAATATGTAAATATTATTACAACAGAAGTTGGTAACATTTTTAAGTTCATCCATAGTCTCATCGCGGGGAATCTTTTTAGAATATTTTTAAATTTTATTTATAAAAAAACTTCTGTGCCAAAATCGCAAGTTTTACCTATTCGACTCGATATATATATATATATATATATATATATATATATATATATATATATATATATATATATATATATATATATATATATATATATATATATATAATATAATATATATATATGTAAACACTGATCTCTGGCCGAAGGAGACTCGAACCTACGAACCTTGGAATAAGGTATGTAGTGCTTTACCATTCTCACCACTGGACAGATAAGATAAGATTTCGTTCGGATTTTTAATCCCCGGAGGGTTAGCCACCCAGGATAACCCAAGAAAGTCAGTGCGTCATCGAGGACTGTCTAACTTATTTCCATTGGGGTCCTTAATCTTGTCCCCGAGGATGCCACCCACACCAGTCGACTAACACCCAGGTACCTATTTGCTGCTAGGTGAACAGGACAATAGGTGTAAGGAAACATGTCGGAATTTCCACCCGCCGGGAATCGAACCCGGGCCCTCCGTGTGTGAAGCGGGAGCTTTAGCCACCAGACCACCGGGCCACGTCCAGCTCACGCTAGACGTTGATCCAAGGCAGCCAGCTTTCAGGGAGAAGGCTTACAGCTTTTCATCTCATCCTCTGCATACATCGACCAACTAGAGATTTTAACAATGTATATTTCGCCTGCTCTTGCGAATTCCTTGCATATATATATATATATATATATATATATATATATATATATATATATATATATATATATATATATATATATGCAAAACAACCATATTTGCATATTTTGAAATCACCTGTTTACTGTGATCTTATTGCATATATATATATATATATATATATATATATATATATATATATATATATATATATATATATATATATATATATTTATTTTTATTTTTTTATTTATTATCACACCGGCCGATTCCCACCAAGGCAGGGTGGCCCGAAAAAGAAAAACTTTCACCATCATTCACTCCATCACTGTCTTGCCAGAAGGGTGCTCTACACTACAGTTTTTAAACTGCAACATTAACACCCCTCCTTCAGAGTGCAGGCACTGTACTTCCCATCTCCAGGACTCAAGTCCGGCCTGCCGGTTTCCCTGAATCCCTTCATAAATGTTACTTTGCTCACACTCCAACAGCACGTCAAGTATTAAAAACCATTTGTCTCCATTCACTCCTATCAAACACGCTCACGCATGCCTGCTGGAAGTCCAAGCCCCTCGCACACAAAACCTCCTTTACCCCCTCCCTCCAACCCTTCCTAGGCCGACCCCTACCCCGCCTTCCTTCCACTACAGACTGATACACTCTTGAAGTCATTCTGTTTCGCTCCATTCTCTCTACATGTCCGAACCACCTCAACAACCCTTCCTCAGCCCTCTGGACAACAGTTTTGGTAATCCCGCACCTCCTCCTAACTTCCAAACTACGAATTCTCTGCATTATATTCACACCACACATTGCCCTCAGACATGACATCTCCACTGCCTCCAGCCTTCTCCTCGCTGCAACATTCATCACCCACGCTTCACACCCATATAAGAGCGTTGGTAAAACTATACTCTCATACATTCCCCTCTTTGCCTCCAAGGACAAAGTTCTTTGTCTCCACAGACTCCTAAGTGCACCACTCACTCTTTTTTCCTTATCAATTCTATGATTCACCTCATCTTTCATAGACCCATCCGCTGACACGTCCACTCCCAAATATCTGAATACGTTCACCTCCTCCATACTCTCTCCCTCCAATCTGATATTCAATCTTTCATCACCTAATCTTTTTGTTATCCTCATAACCTTACTCTTTCCTGTATTCACCTTTAATTTTCTTCTTTTGCACACCCTACCAAATTCATCCACCAATCTCTGCAACTTCTCTTCAGAATCTCCCAAGAGCACAGTGTCATCAGCAAAGAGCAGCTGTGACAACTCCCACTTTGTGTGTGATTCTTTATCTTTTAACTCCACGCCTCTTGCCAAGACCCTCGCATTTACTTCTCTTACAACCCCATCTATAAATATATTAAACAACCACGGTGACATCACACATCCTTGTCTAAGGCCTACTTTTACTGGGAAAAAATTTCCCTCTTTCCTACATACTCTAACTTGAGCCTCACTATCCTCGTAAAAACTCTTCACTGCTTTCAGTAACCTACCTCCTACACCATACACTTGCAACATCTGCCACATTGCCCCCCTATCCACCCTGTCATACGCCTTTTCCAAATCCATAAATGCCACAAAGACCTCTTTAGCCTTATCTAAATACTGTTCACTTATATGTTTCACTGTAAACACCTGGTCCACACACCCCCTACCTTTCCTAAAGCCTCCTTGTTCATCTGCTATCCTATTCTCCGTCTTACTCTTAATTCTTTCAATTATAACTCTACCATACACTTTACCAGGTACACTCAACAGACTTATCCCCCTATAATTTTTGCACTCTCTTTTATCCCCTTTGCCTTTATACAAAGGAACTATGCATGCTCTCTGCCAATCCCTAGGTACCTTACCCTCTTCCATACATTTATTAAATAATTGCACCAACCACTCCAAAACTATATCCCCACCTGCTTTTAACATTTCTATCTTTATCCCATCAATCCCGGCTGCCTTACCCCCTTTCATTTTACCTACTGCCTCACGAACTTCCCCCACACTCACAACTGGCTCTTCCTCACTCCTACAAGATGTTATTCCTCCTTGCCCTATACACGAAATCACAGCTTCCCTATCTTCATCAACATTTAACAATTCCTCAAAATATTCCTTCCATCTTCCCAATACCTCTAACTCTCCATTTAATAACTCTCCTCTCCTATTTTTAACTGACAAATCCATTTGTTCTCTAGGCTTTCTTAACTTGTTAATCTCACTCCAAAACTTTTTCTTATTTTCAACAAAATTTGTTGATAACATCTCACCCACTCTCTCATTTGCTCTCTTTTTACATTGCTTCACCACTCTCTTAACTTCTCTCTTTTTCTCCATATACTCTTCCCTCCTTGCATCACTTCTACTTTGTAAAAACTTCTCATATGCTAACTTTTTCTCCCTTACTACTCTCTTTACATCATCATTCCACCAATCGCTCCTCTTCCCTCCTGCACCCACTTTCCTGTAACCACAAACTTCTGCTGAACACTCTAACACTACATTTTTAAACCTACCCCATACCTCTTCGACCCCATTGCCTATGCTCTCATTAGCCCATCTATCCTCCAATAGCTGTTTATATCTTACCCTAACTGCCTCCTCTTTTAGTTTATAAACCTTCACCTCTCTCTTCCCTGATGCTTCTATTCTCCTTGTATCCCATCTACCTTTTACTCTCAGTGTAGCTACAACTAGAAAGTGATCTGATATATCTGTGGCCCCTCTATAAACATGTACATCCTGAAGTCTACTCAACAGTCTTTTATCTACCAATACATAATCCAACAAACTACTGTCATTTCGCCCTACATCATATCGTGTATACTTATCAACAAGTCGACCGTCTTGACCCAATAAGAAAATACTTTCATCATTCAACACTTTCACCTGACTCACACATAATCACTGTTTTTGCAGAGGTGCCCAGAATACGACAGTTTAGAAGTATATACGTATAAAAATACACAATATATCCCTCCAAACTGCCAGTATCCTAAACCCCTCCTTTAGAGTGCAGGCATTGTACTTCCCATTTCCAGGACTCAAGTCCGGTTAATAAAATAACCGGTTTCCCTGAATCCCTTCACTAAATATTACCCTGCTCACACTCCAATAGCTCGTCAAGTCCCAAATACCATTCGTCTCCATTTACTCCTATCTAACACGCTCACGCACGCTTGCTGGAAGTCCAAACTCCTTGCCCACAACACCTCATTTACCCACTCCCTCCAACCTTTTCGAGGACGACCCTTACCCCGCCTTCCTTCCCCTACATATTTATACGCTTTCCATGTCATTCTATTTTGATCCATTCTCTCTAAATGACCAAACCACCTCAACAAACCCTCTTCAGCCCTCTGACTAATACTTTTTATTAACTCCACACCTTCTCCTAATTTCCACACTCCGAATTTTCTGCATAATATTCACACCACACATTGCCCTTAGACAGGACATCTCCACTGCCTCCAACCGCCTCCTCGCTGCAGCAGTTACAACCCAAGTTTCACACCCATATAAGAGTGTTGGTACTACTATGCTTTCATACATTACCTTCTTTGCCTCCATAGATAACATTTTTTGCCTCCACATATACCTCAATGCACCACTCACCTTTTTTCCTTCATCAATTCTATGGTTAACCTCATCCTTCATAAATCCATCCGCTGACACGTCAACTCCCAAATATCTGAAAACATTCACTTCTTCCATACTCTTCCCCAATTTGATATCCATTTTTTCTTTATCTAAATCATTTGATACTCAATCACCTTACTCTTTTCTATGTTCACTTTCAACTTTCTACCTTTACACACACTCCCAAATTCGTCCACTAACCTTTGCAATTTTTCTTTAGAATCTCCCATAAGCACAGTATCATCAGCAAAAAGTAACTGTGTCACTTCCTATTTTGTTAATTCCCTATAATTTAATCCCACCCCTCTCCCGAACACCCTAGCACTTACTTCTTTTACAACCCCATCTATAAATATATTAAACAACTATGGTGACATTACACATCCATGTCTAAGACCTACTTTTACCGGGAAGTAGTCCCCCTCTCTTCTACACACTCTAACCTGAGCCTCACTATCCTCATAAAAACTCTTAACAGCATTTAATAACTTACCACCTATTCCATATACTTGCAATATCTGCCACATTGCTTCCCTATCCACTCGATCATATGCCTTCTCTAAATCCATAAATGCAATAAAAACTTCCCTACCTTTATCTAAATACTGCTCACGTATGTGCTTCAATGTAACCACTTGATCTATACATTCCCTACCCACTCTAAAACCTCCTTGCTCATCCGCAATTCTACATTCTGTCTTATCTCTAATTCTTTCAATAATAACCCTACCGTACACTTTTCCTGGTATACTCAGTAAACTTATTCCTCTATAATTTTTACAATCTCTTTTATTCCCCTTCCCTTTATATAAAGGGACTATACACGCTCTCCGCCAATTGCTAGGTACCTTCCCTCTTTCATACATTTATTAAACAAAAATACCAACCACTCTAACACTATGTCCCCCCCTGCCTTTAACATTTCTGTCATTATCCCATCAATTCCAGCTGCTTTACTCCCTTTCATTCTACGCAATGCCTCACGCGCCTTCCCCACACTCACATCCTGCTCTTCACTCCTAAAAGATGGTATACCTCCCTGGCCAGTGCATGAAATTACCGCCTCACTTTCTTCATCGACATTTAAAGTTCCTCAAAATATTCTCGCCATCTACCCAAAAACCTCGATCTCCCCATCTACTACTCCCCTACTCTGTTTTTAACTGACAAATCCATTTGTTCCTTAGGCTTTCTTAACTTGTTTAACTCACTCCATTGTCTCTACGTCCACAGCAGGACTCGAACCTGCAAACTCTGTATCAGGCGCCCATACTTATCTGGGGTCTAGCTCCGTGGTAAATTACTGGTTACTCTGATACAGAGTTTGCAGGTTCGAGTCCTGCTGTGGACGTAGAGACAATATATACATTTATATATATATATATATATATATATATATATATATATATATGTGTGTGTGTGTGTGTGTGTGTGTGTGTGTGTGTGTGTGTGTGTGTGTGTGTGTGTGTGTGTGTGTGTGTGTGTGTGTGTGTGTAGAATGCATTGACAGAAAACACAAACATGAATACATTGGTACAATATATCAAAGATTACGAATCTCCTCCAGTTCCTCCGAAGCCGGACGCTAGCCCAGTACACAGCATACATACATACGTATATATATATATATATATATATATATATATATATATATATATATATATATATATATATATATATATATATATATATATATATATATATATATATATATATATATATATATATATATATATATATATATATATATATATATATATATATATATATATATATATATACGTATATATATATATATATATATATATATATATATATATATATATATATATATATATATATATATATATATATATATATATATGTCGTGCCGAATAGGCAGAACTTGCGATCTCGGCTTAAATAGCAACGTTCATCTTGCCATATAGGACAAGCGAAAATTTGTGTATGCAATAATTTCGCCAAAATTATTCTGAACCTAACGAAATCAATATATTTCATTGTGTTTGTTTAGTATTAAATTATTGTAAACAAATCTAAAATATATTTAGTTGGGTTAGGCTAAAATAAATTGCTCTTGTTATAACAAGGTTAGGTAAGTTTTCTAAGTTTCTTTTGGAGCAAAATTAAAAAAAGTTACATTATGAAAAAAATATATCTTTAAACGTATAAGAGAAAATTTTGGAAAGGACTTAATTTTAAATGAGTTCTTCCTAATTGACCAGTTTTACATATTCGGCACGACATATATATGTATATATATATATATATATATATATATATATATATATATATATATATATATATATATATATATATATATATATATATATATATATATATATATATATGTACATATATATATATATATATATATATATATATATATATATATATATATATATATATATATATATATATGTATATATATATATATATATATATATATATATATATATATATTATCAAGTCGGCCGTCTCCCACCGAGGCAGGGTGACTCAAAATGAAAGAAAATCCCCAAAAAGAAAATATTTTCATCATCATTCAACACTTTCACCTCACTCACACATAATCAATGTTTCCGCAGAGGTGCTCAGAATGCAACAGTTTGGATGCATATACGTATAAACATACACAACATATCCCTCCAAACTGCCAATATCCCAAACCCTTCCTTTAGAGTGCAGGCATTGTACTTCCCATTTCCAGGACTCAAGTCCGGCTATATAAAAATAACCGGTTTCCCTGAATCCCTTTACTAAATATTACCCTGCTCACACTCCAACAGATCGTCAGGTCCTAGCATATAAATATATATATATATATATATATATATATATATATATATATATATATATATATATATATATATATATATATATATATATATATATATATATGCAATAAGATCACGGTAAACAGGTCATTTTAAAATAATAAGCAAATAATAAACCTTATTTCTTGGGTAGAATATTTTGTTAGTGGGACTTCAGTAAGGCTTTCGATAGAGTTCCACACCAGAGGCTATTGAGGAAACTTAGGGCACTGGGAATAGGAGGAGAAATTTTTTCCTGGGTAGAGGCATGGCTGACAAATAGACAGCAGAGAGTTTGCATAAATGGGGAGAAATCAGAATGGGGGCACGTCACAAGCGGTGTTCCTCAGGGGTCAGTGTTGGGCCCGTTGTTGTTCACAATTTACATAAACGACATCGATGAGGGAATAAATAGCGACATAAGCAAATTTGCTGATGACACCAAAATAGGCCGTCCAATTCATTCTAATGAGGACATTAGAGCACTCCAGGATGATTTGAATAGACTGACGCAATGGTCGGAGAAGTGGCAGATGCAGTTTAATATTGACAAATGCAAAGTTCTAAATGTTGGACAGTTAAATAATCATGCCACATATAAACTAAATAATGTAGATCTTAATACTACTGATTGCGAAAAGGATTTAGGAGTTCTGGTTAGCAGTAACCTAAAACCAAGACAACAGTGCATTAGTGTTCGCAATAAAGCTAACAGAATTCTTGGCTTCATATCTAGAAGTATAAATAATAGAAGTCCTCAGGGTGTTCTTCAACTCTATATATCCTTGGTTAGGCCTCATTTAGACTATGCTGCTCAGTTCTGGTCACCGTATTACAGAATGGATATAAATGCTCTGGAAAACGTACAAAGGAGGATGACAAAGATGATCCCATGTATCAGAAATCTTCCCTATGAGGATAGACTGAAGGCCCTGAATCTGCACTCTCTCGAAAGGCGTAGAATTAGGGGGGATATGATCGAGGTGTATAAATGGAAAACAGGAATAAATAAAGGGGATGTAAATAGCGTACTGAAAATTTCCGGCCAAGACAGGACTCGCAGCAATGGTTTCAAGTTGGAAAAATTCAGATTCAGGAAGGATATAGGAAAGCACTGGTTTGGTAATAGAGTTGTGAATGAGTGGAACAAACTCCCGAGTACAGTTATTCAGGCTAAAACGTTGTGTAGTTTTAAAAATAGGTTAAATAAATGCATGAGTGGGTGTGGGTGGGTGTGAGTTGGACCTGACTAGCTTGTGCTGCTGGGTCTGGTACAGTGCTCCATCCTTGAGTGGGGATGACCAGACTGGGTGGGTCATTGGTAGATAATCCGAGGGGTGGGTCAATTGTCTAATCCGGGGGGGGACATGGACCTGCTCCGCATGGGTCAGTAGGCCTGTTGCGGTGTTCCTTCTTTCTTATGTTCTTATGTCGTGAGGACCTGTCTAGTTGGACCAGCGGACCTACTGCAGTGTTCCTCTTTTTTTATGATTCCGGTTTTGTCGCGCGTCAGGTGTTTCTTTGTTGTGGGAGTTGACTGTGAGGTGTAGTCTAAGCCCTTTAATTGCCTTCCTTTGATGTATTACATTCATAGTTCCTTGACAATGTGAGTAGTCACGAAATCGCTTGGAATTTCATTACTCTTTCACAGTGGTTGTTTTGCATATATATATATATATATATATATATATATATATATATATATATATATATATATATATATATATATAGAGAGAGAGAGAGAGAGAGAGAGAGAGGTACTACCTCTAGAACTGTCCTAGGGACCCTCATCCTCAGAGAAAAGAATAAACTTGCTTCAGGGAAAACTCAAGGTTCTCCGTGAAGCTGTTTGAGAATTTTCTCCTACCACCCCTATATTTAATATATATTTTATTTAAAGACAAAATACATTGACAAAACATTCACAAAGATACAATAGAAAGTAAAACAACATAGGTAACTCAGAGCTACATCTCGAATACTTCGTCCAGCTCCATGGCGGTGGGCCGTGTGCCCAGAATGCTGCAGGCATTTCCTCTCTGGATCTCAACACTGAGTCTCTGAAAGAGGAAGTTGGTCGCCCTGTGGTCCTTGGTTTCTATGATGAGCGTTTCACCCAGCTCTTTGAGGAACTTCAGAGCACACTTGCCCCATGCTCCAAGGGTCTCCGACCCTATTGGGATGAAGTTATAGCAAGGGGGAAGGTCTTCATATTTGTGGATCTTCTGGGTCTCCCTGTGGCTGGCAGCTCCACCCCCTTTCCACTATGGAGTATGGCAAGTAGGTGTCTGCCAATGTGGCGGCACAGGTGTAGTCCCAGGCAATCTGCTTTACATCCTTCCAAAGTAGCATAGTGGCTCCATCAGGACGCTTTTGACTTCCGTCAGACTTCTGCACTTGGGGTTCCCGTTGAGCTGGGCAACGGGCTGTGGCGAGGCCTCTCTTTATGATGTCATTGACCTCCTCATGCCTGGCATACTTCCCTTCTGCTGTGTGACACACGAGACCATGAAGTCCGAATTGATCAGCTGTCGCCCTGCCGCAAATACACTTACGTTCGGTGAGGATGGGGGCGGCTAGGCGAAGAGCAACACCAATCCGAATGGCCTGTGGGTCTAGTCGAGTGCCCAAGGAGGAATTGGGAACAGCTATCAGGAAATCTTCTGAGTGTGGTGCTTTCACTGCCAGGAGGCGAGCTTTGTCCTTTCCTGAGGCGTTGGAGAGCATTGTGTTGGCGATTTTTACCATGATTGGTTTGTCCCAGTGGGACTGTTTATGTTCTTTGGGAGGAGCTGGTCTACTGGGGGAATCTGTGAGGGTGTCCCACCGAATCGTTGCTTCAGTAAACCTGGGGTTTTGAGCTCCTACCACGTCTCTCAAGCGTTCGGGAACAATCTTCTTTTCTAATGCACTGGAATCCAAACACGAAGACAGAAAAGCAGGTAAAGCAACATGCGTAGCTTTGCGCACCCCTATACCTCCCAGTCGCACTGGGAGGGTTGCCTGATCCCAATGCTGATCCTCTAGTGACAGGTTCAGTGCCTTCTTAAAGGTTGACCTCAGGTGTGCGTCATATATATATATATATATATATATATATATATATATATATATATATATATATATATATATATATATATATATATATATATATATATATATATATATATGCAAGGAATTCGCAAGAGCAGGCGAAATATACACAAACACTGATCTCTGGCTGAAGGAGACTCGAACCTACGAACCTTGGAACAAGGTACGCAGTGCTTTACCAATCTACCCACACTGGACCAATACCTTGGAGTCCAGCTTGCGTTAGACTTTGATCCAAGGCAGCCAGCTTTCAGGGAGAAGGCTTACAGCTTTTCATCTGAAGGTTCGAGTCTCCTTCAGCCAGAGATCAGTGTTTGTGTACATTTCGCCTGCTCTTGCGAATTCCTTGCATTGTTCAAATCTCTAGTAAGGCTGATGCATGCAGGGGATGAGATGAAAAGCTGTAAGCCTTCTCCCTGAAAGCTGGCTGCCTTGGATCAAAGTCTAGCGCAAGCTGGACTCCAAGGTATTGGTCCAGTGTGGGTAGATTGGTAAAGCACTGCGTACCTTGTTCCAAGGTTCGTAGGTTCGAGTCTCCTTCAGCCAGAGATCAGTGTTTATATATATATATATATATATATATATATATATATATATATATATATATATATATATATATCAAATGATGAAAGGGCACGGCAATTTTTTAATTTCAAAAATACTTAAGCATTGACCGAATATGCGATGTTATTTTTAAAATTTTATGCATGTGATTTCAGCCCAACGAAACAAAATATGTTAAATATTATTGAGTGATATATGTATTAAACAGACTGAAATAAGTAAATAAGAGTAGGATTGTATGATCTATTCAGGTTTAGCGCTTGTATTCAATAATAATAATAATAATAATAATAATAATAATAATAATAATAATAATAATAATAATAATTAGGCCTAATACATAAATATGTGGCATACATTTTTTCTATAAATCCGCTACTGAGGTTGTTTGCTTTAAATTTATCAGTCAACAGTCACCGAAATGTATTGCACAGGTTCTATCAGATCCTGGTGTAAATAAATGCAAACTGATACTGCAGAATACACGTTTGTTAGTTTAGCTAAGTAATGTGAAAAGTGAACACACTATACAAATTTCAGGCATATGATCATTGTCGATTAAGTCTCAATTTGTTTTGGATTTTCTTACATCTATCTCTTAAAAATTTAGCTAAAAAATGATAAATGTTGGACTTAGGGGCTACCTACCTGGAGGGTGTTAATATTTATTGAGTTCTCTCTCTATGTACTTGTTGCTCCCTTGTTTTTCATTGGAGGTATCCAGCATTGTCTGCCAAGCTTCTCCAGTATCTTCCAGGTGTAGATTATGATGATCTATCTCACCTGCTTCCTAAGGTGCACAGTTCAAGGGACTTCAAGGGCTCCCAGTAATTCAGGTGTTTGACTAAGTTTAAACGTGCTGTGAAGGTTCTCTACATTTTTCAGCTCAACAATTTCGTCTGCCTTGAAAGGCGCCGTCAGTACACAGTAATACATGAGCCTAGAGAGAACGAGTAACCTGAAGAGTGTCATCATTGGTCTGGCATCCTTTGTTTTGAAGTTTACAGTTATCTAACCTATCATTTTTCTTGCAGTTGCAATAATAACGCTGTTGTGCTCCTTGAGTGTGAAATCTAACATTATCACTCCCAGGTCTCTTACATTTGACTTACGTTCTGTTGAGTGATTTGAGTTTGCACTCTGAAATTGTGATTTCCTCCATTATTTTATGGCGTAATAACTGAAATTTGTCTCACTGAAATTCACATTGTCGACTGTGGCCCACTGAAGATTTTGTTTATATCAGGTTGGAGGATTCCTGTCTTCAATGAATGACACTTTGAAAAGGCTCTAGTATCGTTTGCAAAGGGTGATACAGTGCTTTGATTGATGTCCCTGTCTGTGTTACAAATGAGAATAAGGAAATGAAGTGGGGCGAGTACCTTGCCTTGCAAGACAACTTTTCACTGTAGCAGCCATTGATTTCACTCCGTTTACTATTACTCTCTGGGCTCTGTGAGGAAGTTAAAAGTACATCTGCCCAGCTTCCCAGTTATTCCTCTTGCACTGATTTTGTGTGTAATTACCCCATGGTCGCAATTATCAAAGGCACTTACAAAGTCAGTGTATATATACCACACCTATATTTTGTCTCTCCTCAAGAGAATCCAAGACCACGTCGTTGCCTTTGGCAACTGCAGGACCATTACGACCTGTTCTGAACCCATGTTGACTTGGGTTGTGCAATCTGCTGCACTGGTCGCCGTTGCCCAGCGGTGAGAGTAGCCACTCTCATTGCTGAGGTCCAGGTAATGAACCCTGGAGATTAACATGTGCAGTCTGCTGCGTTCCTATATGATTGGCAATCTTGCTTCTTAAAATTCTTTCAAAGATCTACTTAATGTGGGATGTTAGGGCTATTAGTCCGCAGTTTTAAGCCAATGCTTTACTAACACCTTTGCTGTGCAAGAAATAAATATTTTTACAGGGCTATGGATAGACTGCTCTTGTTATAGAAATGAAAATAAAGAATTAATTTGTTGGAGCCCTTGAATTCAATATTAGCCAAAAGAAACAATTATGTATAAAAGCAGAACCATCATGGGTTCAGGTGATTATACGGATGTTTAAATTACTGCTTGACAAGTAACCTGCGGCAAACCAAACTTTGTTGTCATCGCCTTATATTGGTCGGAGGAGTATGCAGGGAGATATATTGAAAGCAGGGAAGATAATTTCATATTTAGCTTTTATAAGGATCGCATAATATATACATATAAGATTATCCATCAGGGATAAACATGTGTTATTACCATTGACAGCCTCACACCAGCCTCGCTAATCTCCTCATTATTTGAACGACACACGGGTCTTCTTCACAGGTAATATAATGAATGGAAAATCAAGAGGAAATTAGAGATCGTTAATGTCCGTAGCCATAGCCGCCGCCGTAGCCACCCCCAGTACCCTTAGCCTTAGCTAAAGCCTTGGCAGCTGCTGCCTGAGCTTGATTTGCTGCTCCCTGTGCAGACTGCAAGTCGCTAATGACAACAACTTGCTGTTGATGGAGGGAGGCGGCCGCCTGCTGGGCTTGCCAAGCCATGGCCTCCTGTGCAGCTCTCACTGCTCGGGAAGCCTGCAGAGCATTGAATGCCTGGGCAGTGACAGCTCGGGCCTCCTGACGGGCAGCAGCCAAATCATTAGCTACAGCAACGGCCAAGTTGTAGGTATTTTCTGCAGCCTGCTCAGCAGCAAAGGCTTGCCCGGAGAGAGAGGACTCGGCAAAGGCTGCTGCTTGCGCACCCTGTGCAGCTTGTGTAATTTGTGCGGCTTGGGACTGCTTCTGTGCAGCTGCGGCTTGAGCAGTTTGTGCCGCGGCTACTGACACTGCAGCAGCCTGATTAGCTGCGGCACGTGCAGCTGAACTAGAGGCTCCTTGAAGACCTGCGGCAGCAGCAGAAGCCTGAGCAGCAGCCTGGTTGGCGATGTCAGCAGAAGTGGGTCCGTGGCCGCCTCCTCCACCAGAACCAACAATCAAGTAGCCACCACCGCCACCGCCGCCACCATAACCGCCACCGGCTCCATACCCAGCAGTAAAGGCTGTATTAAATCCTCGCTTGTCCTGCGAAGACATAAGGTCAAAATGACATACAAACTATGCATATTATTGTTACTATGTTAAAAAGTCAACGATAAACTTTTAGATACTATATGCTTATGGCAAATTTGGAGTTGTTACACTGAGGAACACAGGCAAATACTACATAAGCTAACAGTTATGAAACATTGTGAAACGGATATTAGTCTTTGTGTATCACAGTTTTTTCTTTTTTATATTTTGAGAGTAAATGTAATATACCAGACCTTTCATATGCTCGGTTTCAGAATTCATAGATCGGTTGTACATTTTTATCGACTCTTTGAAATCATAGTGAAGTATAAAATTTGACGGTTTCGACCATGGTAAGCAGTAACACTTAACCACTTGTGACACAAACCAGTCATTCTAAGTCCGTTCAATCTAGCCAGTGTTCAGTTTGGTATCAAGGATACCCTGATAACTTACCTCACGTAACAAAAATAGATAAAAATTCCATGGAGATGCTGAAACAACTGAAACACACTACAAAGGTAAATGGAGTCCTGAAATTCTTGTTGAATGCTGCTGGGTGTTAAACAAGACCAGCCAGCTAAGGTCTACAGATGACAAAACCTGGCTAAACACTTTTAAAATGTTTGTGTGGTTTATTGATATTATAACATTCTTCGCAAATGTTAATTGGTTGACTAACTGGATTTAAAGCCTATGGACTACACAATAGTCTTAATATTAAGGCTGCATAGAATTTCTTCATACCAGTTAATACTTTAATCCCTAAAACAGAGATTAACGAAAGCTCTCACCATATATAATATATTGAGACAAATACACGTATTGTTGTATGTATCATTGTGCACATGTTGATTGTTTGACTAACTGGGTTTAAAGAGCAATTAACTACACCAGGGCCATTAAGGTTGCGTATATTTTTAAAACTTAAATTTTGTTGAGCAGTATTATTGGAAAATCGAATTATATAAGTTGGAATACCAGCTAAGCAATTTGCTTGATACTGTGATGCTTAAATTATTGTCAAATAGATGCTCTTTTATATATACATGTCAGTATAAATTACTAATGTAAAAAGAAAAAGTTTTTGTGCGTTGCAAAAAAAAAAGTATGTATATAAATATATATATATATGTCGTGCCGAATATGTAAAACTGGTCAGTTAGCAAGAACTCATTTAAAATTAAGTCTTTTCTAAAATTTTCTCTTATACGTTTAAAGATATATATTTTTTCATTAATGTTGATGTAAAAATTTTTAATTTTGCACCAAAAGGAACTTAGAAAACTTACCTAACCTTATTATAGCAAGCGCAATTTATTTTAGCCTAACCCAACTAAATATATTTTAGATTTGTTTACAATAATTTAATACTAAACAAACACAGTGAAATATATTTTTTTCGTTAGGTTCAGAATGATTTTGGTGAAATGATTGCATACACAAATTTTCACTTGTACTATATGGCAAGATGAGCGTTGCTATTTAAGCCAAGATCGCAAATTCTGCCTATTCGGCAAGACATATATATATATATATATATATATATATATATATATATATATATATATATATATATATATATATATATATATATATATATATATATATATATATATGTACATGTTTACAGAGGGGCAATTGATATATCGGATCATTATTTAGTTGTACCTACAGTTAGAGTAAGAGGTAGATGGGAAAAGAGGAAGGTGGCAACAACAAGTAAGAGGGAGGTGAAAGTGTGTATAAACTAAGGGAGGAGGAAGTTCGGGTGAGATATAAGCAACTATTGGCAGAAAGGTGGGCTAGTGCAAAGATGAGTAGTGGGGGGGGTGAAGAGGGTTGGAATAGTTTTAAAAATGCAGTATTAGAATGTGGGGCAGAAGTTTGTGGTTATAGGAGGGTGGGGGCAGGAGGAAAGAGGAGTGATTGGTGGAATGATGAAGTAAAGGGTGTGATAAAAGAGAAAAAGGTAGCTTATGAGAGGTTTTTACAAAGCAGAAGTGTTATAAGAAGAGCAGAGTATATGGAGAGTAAAAGAAAGGTAAAGAGAGTGGTGAGAGAGTGCAAAAGGAGAGCAGATGATAGAGTGGGAGAGGCACTGTCAAGAAATTTTAATGAAAATAAGAAAAATTTTTGGAGAGTTAAACAAGTTAAGAAAGCCTAATGAAAATATGGATTTGTCAGTTAAAAACAGAGTAGGGGAGTAGTAGATGGGGAGATGAAGGAATTAGGTAGATGGCGAGAATATATTGAGGAACTTTTAAATGTTAAGGAAGAAAGAGAGGCAGTAATTTCATGCACTGGTCAGGGAGGTATACCATCTTTTAGGAGTGAAGAAGAGCAGAATGTAAGTGTGGTGGAGGTACGTGAGGCATTACGTAGAATGAAAGGGGGTAAAGCAGCTGGAACTGACGGGATCATGACAGAAATGTTAAAAGCAGGGGGGGATATAGTGTTGGAGTGGTTGGTACTTTTGTTTAATAAATGTATGAAAGAGGGGAAGGTACCTAGGGATTGGCGGAGAGCATGTATAGTCCCTTTATATAAAGGGAAAGGGGACAAAAGAGACTAAAAATTATAGAGGAATAAGTTTACTGAGTATACCAGTTATAATTGAAAGAATTAGAGATAAGACAGAATGTAGGATTGCGGATGAGCAAGGAGGTTTCAGAGTGGGTAGGGGATGTGTAGATCAAGTGTTTACATTGAAACATATATGTGAACAGTATTTAGATAAAGGTAGGGAAGTTTTTATTGCATTTATGGATTTAGAAAAGGCATATGATAGAGTGGATAGAGGAGCAATGTGGAAGATGTTGCAAGTATATGGAATAGGTGGTAAGTTATTAAATGCTGTAAAGAGTTTTTATGAGGATAGTGAGGCTCAGGTTAGGGTGTGTAGAAGAGAGGGAGACTACTTCCCGGTAAAAGTAGGTCTTAGACAGGGATGTGTAATGTCACCATGGTTGTTTAATATATTTATAGATGGGGTTCTAAAGGAAGTAAATGCTAGTAGGGTGTTCGGGAGAGGGGTGGGATTAAATTTTGGGGAATCAAATTCAAAATGGGAATTGACACAGTTACTTTTTGCTGATGATACTGTGCTTATGGGAGATTCTAAAGAAAAATTGCAAAGGTTAGTGGATGAGTTGAAAGTGAACATAGAAAAGAGTAAGGTGATGAGGGTATCAAATGATTTAGATAAAGAAAAATTGGATATCAAATTGGGGAGAAGGAGTATGGAAGAAGTGAATGTTTCCAGATACTTGGAAGTTGACGTGTCGGCGGATGGATTTATGAAGGATGAGGTTAATCATAGAATTGATGAGGAAAAAAAGGTGAGTGGTGCGTTGAGGTATATGTGGAGTCAAAAAACGTTATCTATGGAGGCAAAGAAGGGAATGTATGAAAGTATAGTAGTACCAACACTCTTATATGGGTGTGAAGCTTGGGTGGTAAATGCAGCAGCGAGGAGACGGTTGGAGGCAGTGGAGATGTCCTGTTTAAGGGCAATGTGTGGTGTAAATATTATGCAGAAAATTCGGAGTGTGGAAATTAGGAAAAGGTGTGGAGTTAATAAAAGTATTAGTCAGAGGGCAGAAGAGGGGTTGTTGAGGTGGTTTGGTCATTTAGAGAGAATGGATCAAAATAGAATGACATGGAAAGCATATAAATCTATAGGGGAAGGAAGGCGGGGTAGGGGTCGTCCTCGAAAGGGTTGGAGGGGGTAAAGGAGGTTTTGTGGGCAAGGGGCTTGGAGTTCCAGCAAGCGTGCGTGAGCGTGTTAGATAGGAGTGAATGGAGACGAATGGTACTTGGGACCTGACGATCTGTTGGAGTGTGAGCAGGGTAATATTTAGTGAAGGGATTCAGGGAAACCGGTTATTTTCATATAGTCGGACTTGAGTCCTGGAAATGGGAAGTACAATGCATGCACTTTAAAGGAGTGGTTTGGGATATTGGCAGTTTGGAGGGATATGTTGTGTATCTTTATACGTACATGCTTCTAAACTGTTGTATTCTGAGCACCTCTGCAAAAACAGTGATAATGTGCGAGTGTGGTGAAAGTGTTGAATGATGAAAGTATTTTCTTTTTGGGGATTTTCTTTCTTTTGTTGGGTCACCCTGCCTCGGTGGGAGACGGCCGACTTGTTGAAAAAAAAAATATATATGTATATATATATATATATATATATATATATATATATATATATATATATATATATGTATATATATATATATATATATATATGTATATATATATATATATATATATATATATATATATATATATATATATATATATATATTATTGTCGTGCCGAATAGGCAGAACTTGCGATCTTGGCTTAAATAGCAACGCTCATCTTGCTACATAGGACACAAGCGAAAATTTGTGTATGCAATAATTTCGCCAAAATCATTCTGAACCTAACGAAAAAAAAATATATACCCCCGGTTAACGAACTTTTTTCATTCCAGTAGTATGTTCAGGTGCCAGTACTGACCGAATTTTTTCCCATAAGGAATATTGTGAAGTAGATTAGTCCATTTCAGACCCCCAAACATACACGTACAAACGCACTTACATAAATACACTTACATAATTGGTCGCATTCGGAGGTAATCGTTATGCGGGGGTCCACTGTATATATATATATATATATATATATATATATATATATATATATATATATATATATATATATATATATATATCGGTCAGCAAATTTCTGCAGGGTGATAAGCAAGGTGATGAGAGAAAGAAGCCAAAGAAAGACAAGACTGAACGTGAGACTAAAAGGAAGGCGTATGGGAAGAGTAAATATATATATATATATATATATATATATATTTGTAACCACGAACGAGTGGTATTAATTAATAACAAGACTGCGACTAGCCGAGGATTCGAACCCATGTCGTTTTGGCCCGCCTCATGGTGAGCGAAAATCACACATGACGCTCTAACCCACGGGACCACACAATCCTACATGAATCAAGCACCCAGCAGAGCTAGGTGTTTTACCTTCATCCAAGGACATACGGTGGTGTGGATGCTTCAGCTAATTTCATTCTACTTCCCGTTTGGTGTACTAGCCTCATGAGCAGTGGTATTAATCAATAACAACACTGCGACTAGCCGAGGATTCGAATCCTCGGCTAGTCGCAGTGTTGTTATATATATATATATATATATATATATATATATATATATATATATATATATATATATATATATATATATATATATATATATACATATATATATGAAATTGTAAGAATGAAAGAATGTAAGAAGACTGTCGGTAGAAATAAAAAGGGGAAGGTATCAGAGCATAGTAGTGACAACTCGCTTAGTATGGGTGTGAGGTATGGTCTTTAAATGTTGCATCATGGAGGTTGGAGGCAGTTTAGATACATATAAGTTACTGTATAATATTTAATTACTCTGATACTTTTAAATAGTTGAGGTGTAACTTATTTTATCGGATAATAGACAATATTTTTTATAAACTCATTTTCAATCATCCAATATTTGTTGAATTGTATCTGTGAAATAAAGAAATAAAACATTTCAAGCCATTAATCAGATATGCAAATTGAAGTTTTCAAATGATCTTGGTACAAAGAATATTTCAATGTTTAAATTAATACTATAATTCCAAGTATTGTAGGTCCAAGAATTATGCTTCCTATCCACAAAATGATACATGACCTACTATGTCATCCCATTTCAAGAACATTTTCACCTTCGTTTTCTTTTTTAAGTTTGTAATGTAATTGTTCATACATTTCACTTTCATAAATTTTTAAGCTAGCATGTTTGATTTCTTACCTTTTCTGTTGATATTTTATAATACTTATGTTGACCATTTGTGCTGGGTATTAATTAATAAACCTGAGCTTTTCCGTGTACTGAGAATTTAACGTCAATAAATCAGTGAATATTTATAACATCAGTCATATTGCTTGTTAGTTTATCTCATATTTGGCATCTTCATAAAAAGTATTTGAGAGAAATGGAACTTAGGTTAGACTAGGTAAGGCTCGTCAGGAAACAGAACAAGTGTTTCTTGACGCAGGTCTTAGTCGGATGATGACCCGCCGTTACAGCTTTTTGTCATCTGACTGAGGCCTTCCGCTGGCTTACCCCTCCACTCCTTAAAAATAATGGTGATAGTTATAACCATTTAGTAATAATAAATGGAACTGACCCGGCAGCCTCACATTTGCATGTCCACGGTTATTCCCCTGGTTCGGTTCTCAACAAATCATACACTACTTATAGAATTAGAAGGCTGTTTATAGCAATACAGTTATTAAGAGTAAATAGCTGCTAATTCTTAAAGATTTACACAAGCACTAAAGCGCGACAAAATGAGTCTTGATTGTTTAGAGCCTTGATCATTTATATTTTTGGAAGCAACATTAACCTAAAATTTTCCAAATAATAATAATATAATCTCAAGAAAAGGTAAGGAAATACATTATTAAGTTACAAACAGAAAATTGCTTAAATCACAATTAACTAGACTTGCAGTACTCACGCGCACTGCTTCATCGCCGACCACAAGGCCTGTATGGGAAAGTAAAAAGTAAATATTTATTAGAAAAATATGTAACTACACTTGAGAACAAATGTAATTCACTTTTATCACAGTTTTATTTAGATAATCTCAGATATGTAGGTGCTGGCTTTTTTTTTTTTTACGGAAGTCATTGGGTGACAGACCCACACATAGGAGAGCAACGAGAGTCTTGAGTGTCATGGCAGTGCTGGCTGGCCGGGTGTGCGGTGACTGGAGTGTGCGAGGTGGGTTTATATAGTGGCCGTTCCCACTGTGGCATGACGCTGCTTAACAGACAGTTGTGTGCCAGCCTAACACCATCTATTGTACTACACTCCGCACCTCACAGTACTAGCACATTTAGCACGCTTGTGGGAATGCAACCTGACCACCGGGTTCGATTTCATATGACTCCTCGTACACAGAGGATTTTATCCTGCATTTTTTTTTTACACAGGGTCTGACAAGGTTAAGGATCCCTAGTTTTATTGACAAGCTATTTAGAGGTTAAGGATTCCTAACTTTATTGACAAGCTAAGAGCTGTTACCTACATCAGCTCATTTGAAAGCAATTTTATTGTTATGAGATATACAAGTAGGGAACAGGATGAAGTTGGAGCCATCTGTGGGCCAGCATTTTCATTTGATCAACTGACGTTATCTCGTTGACATCATTATGCTGTACGAATGTGTTCCATACTCGAATCATCCTGGGTATATATGATCTCAGATGGAGTGATGTTCTGGAGAAGGGTACAGCCAAAGTGAAGTTGCTGCTTTCTGCCCGTCTTGTGGCATAAAAGCTTGTTTCACTCTGTCCTCGAAGTGGATCCAAGTGAGGTACTTTGACAATATTGGTCTTATACATAACAGTAAGGCCACCCACATCCCTCCTGTGTTGAAGGCTCTGCTGAAATGACAGATCTATCCAGGATGGGTCCAGGCGAGAGATGAGACGTCTTGCTCTGTTCTCCACTCTGTCAAGCAGTCGCAGATGAGAGGGGGGGGGGAGGCAGGCAAACCAAGAAAGTGGAGCATACTCAAGGTGTGAGCGTACTTGTGTCTCGTACAGAATCTTGCAACCCCTACTGTCAAGCAGATGCGAGATACAGCGAAATGCTGTAAGCTTCCTGGCTGCCTTGTTTGCTAGCTTTACAACATGGTTCTTCATGGTTAGTTTGGAGTCAAATTTCACCCCAAGGATATCAACTTCTTCTCCAGGTGCCAACACCCTCCCATTCATCATTACTACTGTACCAGCATTACCATCATGGTGCCTAGAGACGATCATCATTTGCGTTTTCTCAGGTGCAAATGTTACTTGCCATCTATTTCCCCAAGCTGATATAGCTCTTAGCTGGTGATTGATGTAGCTTAGAGCAGCTGGCATTTCTTCTCTTTGATAAGTGAATGTCAGTGTACAGTCATCTGCATATGCATGTGATTCTGGGATGAGATGAAGAAGATCGTTGAGGTAGACATTCCATAACAATGGTCCCAGCACGCTTCCTTGTGGAACACTTGCCCCAGTAGGATGTCTTGCTGATTCCGTTCCATTGAGAACTACCCTTAGAGATCTACCATGAAGGTAATCATTGAGGAGACATAGCGTAGAGCCTGCAATTCCCAGTGCTATATTTTCATTGTTGTGAATTGTAGTGTCATCCTGTTCCACCTTTGAACTGTAATGCCTATCCTTAGTCAGTGATAATAACCCCGTGGCAGTCGCCCAAATTACGTATTGTTGTGCTCTTTAAGGCACCTGAGTTCTTAGATTAAGTCTTGGATACGTTGTGTGTTGGCAGGCGGAAGCCATGCCTAGTTATATGCCAGATGTTGTATCATGTTGTATAATACGTGATTGCTTGTGTATGTGTGTACTTTTGTGTGCTTGCTACGCTATGTCTCCTCAATGATTACCTTCATGGTAGATCTCTAAGGGTAGTTCTCAATGGAACGGAATCAGCAAGACATCCTATTGGGGCAAGTGTTCCACAAGGAAGCGTGCTGGGACCATTGTTATGGAATGTCTTTATATTTTCCTGTGTTTTGATTTTATTATTTATTATATAATAATAATCTTGTTAGTGCCTGGTATCTCGTTGACATATTATTTTATGCACCCATATCTATTTTGTACCTGAGTTTTAAATAAATAAAAAAAAAAATCCCAGTGCTTGAAGTTTTGCTAAGAGGCCCTTGTGCCACACCCGGTCGAAAGCACCAGCAATGTCCAGTGCTACCACACAGCTGACTTTGGATTCATCCAGTGACTGGTGCCACTTAGTGGAGAGGTTTAGCAACAGATCAGCAGCAGAGTAACCTTTCCTGAAGCCATATTGACGATCACAAAGTAGTGAGTGGTAGTCAAAAAACTCTGTCATTTGTCTGAGATTGTTGTCTCAAGGATCTTACCAGTGATTGACAGGAGTGACACTGGTCTGTAGTTGCTGATTTCTGCTCTGCTCTTCTTTTTGTGAACAGGGACTACATTTGCCTCTTTCCACAGAGAGGGCCATTTACACTGTACTAGGCAGTGCTGAAAGATGCGAGTTAGAGGTGCTGCTGGCTGGTCTGCACATCTTCTCAGCAATCTTGGGCTCAACTTGTCTGGGCCCACAGCCTTTTCTTGGTCAAGCGATTTAAGAAGGAAACGCACCTCCTCCTGCCTTATTGTCACCACTGACAGTTTTGACACAGTTCTTGCAGCTAGCCAAGGAGGGTCCCTTGCTGGATCAGGAACTTGCATTTTGGTAGCAAAGTGTTCAGCAAATAGGTTTGCCTTCGCTTGACTACCGGTCGATTTAGAGGTGTAATGAGTTCATCAGGCAGATAACCTTGTCTGTCCTTGACCAGGGACCACCAGGTTTTGGAGCCTACCCTACCTGATGCTAGCTTTCTTTTTGTGTCCACCTCCCATTTAGCAACGGCCCACTTTTGAACGTCACCCATATGCCTACTTTTAATTTTAGGATAATTTACCTTACAGGTTCCTGTGAACTTCAATGCATAACAGGGATCAAACGGTTAAAGATTTTATCTTTACTTGAAAGGTAAAGAAAAGAACTAATTGATTACGATTAATAAATATCTACCCAGAGGATAAAGTTGTGAAACTAGCATATTGCCCTTAACCTTTCTTCGTACAGCATTCCCCAAAGCACTTGAACTAGTCCTGTTGCAAACCTTTGCACCGTCTCTAATTCTTTAACGTGCTTGACCAGTTGTGGGTTCCAAACTGGTGCTGCATGCTCCAGTATGGGCCTGATGTACACTGTGTACAGAGTTTTGAACGCTATCGGAACGCTATTCTCAGGTTTGCCAGGTGCCCATATGCTGCAACAGTTATCTGGTTAATGTGCGCCTCAGGAAACGTGCTCGGTATTATACTCACCCAAAGATCCTTTTCCTTGAGTGAGGCTTGGAGTTTTTCCCACCTAGCCTATACTCTGTCTGTGGTCTTCTTTGCCCTTCCTCGATCTTCATGACTTTGCATTTGGCGGGGTTAAATTCAAGGAGCCAATTGCTGGACCAGGCATGCAGTCTGTCCAGGTCTCTTTGTAGTCCTGCCTGATCCTCATCCGATTTAATTCTCCTCATTAACTTCATTAAAGCATTATGTTGCATGTGTCTCCTTTTTTTCGATCAGGTTATATGCAACCTTCATGATCTTCATGTAGTCGATAGGCTTTAAGCCTCATCAATCATTAACTAACAGAATATCACTGAATATATTCTGATAAATATACATCTCTGAGTGTGTTTGTACTGAGAACACCAGTGCATGCACACGTGGAGGGATACATATCTCAGTATTTTTTACTCAGAGTTTATTTTAAGGCAAATAGGGTCGTTTTTGGAATTAACGTATTGACTGATGGTGAGCAATTGACCTGGTTAAATGACTAGTAGGATATAAGCACCTAGAGATGTTTATCTCTTAGTATATATACAATGAATTTACTTTAATCCCTAAAATAGTATTCTTGACTGGTGGTGGTTCTAGATTCGCCGATTTAATTGCCCGGCCCGGACTTTTTCCAAGGGGTGGCCCGGCCTTGGCTCCCTTTCGCGGGAGAGTCTCAAACCAATGTCTGCCATGGGAGGAGGTACAAGTACCTCCTCGTCTTCTGGGACCAGCTGTCCTCAGGCCTAGGCCCATTCCCCGCCCTCCAAGGGGCTCGGAGGGAGAAGCTAGGCACCTTGGGTTGCCACAAACCCCGCCCACACTGGGCTCGAAGGGTGTGGCAGCTGCATAGCACCAGATGATGTCAGGAGGTGTAAAGGCAGCAAGCACTACAGGATCCTTTTCGAGCCACACCCTAGCTTTGGGCTTAAAGCCCGAGCACTGGGGAAGCTCAAGAATGCCTCTTGCTGTGAGTGTTTCTGCTGCTAATTCACTTGTCCGTTGCACTCTGATTTTCTTGTGATTGGTGGTGAACTGGTTACGTGCAACTTTAATGACGCTCGAGTAGTCAATAGGCTTTGAACCCCATTAACCAACCAACTATGGTTCTATCTGTACATGTTCTAACGATTATTTCGTGATGTGTGCACTGAGGAGGGCAGGGCGTGTACACGTGGAGGGGTATATGTTTTAGAGGTTACTTTAACCCAATAAGCCTATATTTGGAACTAAAGTATTCTTGACTAGTGAAGATGTGATATGCAGCCTTAATGACCTTCGTGGTTCGAAAAGCTTTAAGCCTACTTAAGAAACGAAAGATTCCATCTTGTTTAAGCAAGGGTCCAATTCTGTAAGCTGTAAGCAGTGTTTGCCTGTGATTTTGCAAGGGTTTAGTTAATATACTGCTTGATATAAGACATGGAAAGATTGATGTATGGCTTGTGTTTATGTTAGAAAATTTTCGTTGGAGTAAGTATTTATGGCTCTGATGGTACAGTCTCTGGGTTTGACTTCTACTCAACATGGCTTCCTCTTTTGGATTTAGCAAAATTAGGTACACCTGCAAATATACTGCTGTCCTACGTGACATAATAATTGCATTCTGGAAACAAAAAGATTATTTTTCCCGTCATATTTCATCACCTGGTATAGGTTGCATATATGAAATAATGAAATCTGTCAGACTAAGGTGGGAGACTTCAGAAGGATAAAAGGATATCGTCAAGCAGTTCACTCTTCAATTCAGTTGTTGTGAGAGCTTAAATACGGTTTCCTGCCAACTGAGCACCTCATGACTTAGTCGGCGAACTTGAACTTGTATGACCAGAGCTTTGATAAAATGGGGAATGAAGAAGGATGGGTAACGATGGAAATATAGGAAAAGGGTGGGTGGGGGAGGTTAGGTGGGATAATAAAGGTAAGTGGCCTAACCACTTTGGACTTAGTCGGCGGGTGGGTGGGGATGACTGCAGGAAGTGCTTGGGTGCGTAGTTACAGGTAACAGTTAGATTGACTTCCCAGTTCCTCCTCCTAGTAAAACAAATAAGTATAGTTACAAAAATTCATAATGTAAATTTTTGCTGTATGATATTACGAAAAAAAAAATATATAAGCTTCGATTGCTTAGTTAGTTTAGGTGCAAAAAAAAATAACATTAGTTTACTAACTTTCCTGGGAAAAGGGTGAAACTTCAGGTGATCTGCAGCATATGAGCTCAAAATTTTATTTGGTTCAAATGAAGATATTCTTCAACTGTCAAAATTTCAGTACCGTATAATTCCAACGTGTTTAACAGTTTATCATCAATAAAATATATTAAAGTAAGAGTTCATTGTGAAATTTCACAACTAAATTTTAACAATTTAGATGCACATACAAGGCTGCTCACTGCAGTCACCTCCTCCCGTTAATTTTTCCAACTTCTGCTCAAATAAAACTTGTTTTTAACTATATTTCTCCAAAATCTGTATTTTTTCAGTGAAACATTTCCAAAATTGTTTCCAATTTTGTGTTTTTATCCACTATGGTTCAGACTACTGCTTGTTTTGTTTTCAGAGTAGCTTGGTCTAACATTAAACTAGTTCATACACTCACTTTTTGCCTAGTACAGACTCACCTAACATACCTGTGACCTAGAGGTGATTCATATCTCATCCTTAAATCGCCTATTCCCCATTTTTTCCAAGGCAGTCACCAGACATGTCTTCATAACTCTCACGACATCACTTGTGTAAACTTATAAGCAGAGGACAAAAAGTACTAGTATTATTATATTTTAAATCTTTTTATAGTGTTTTGACCATCAAAATTTGCACAAACCAGGAGAGATTTTGAAAGCAGTATCATGTTACTTTTATGTTTGATTGAACTACCTGTTAGTGACTGACTTTAAAACAACATTTAATATGTTTGAAAATTACATGTGAGTAATGGCTTGTGTTTTATATATATTAAGCAACAATAGTAAGGTGGCTGGCTTGATTAATATCGAAGATTTTGATCCAAGGACTCGGAGCCATTTTCCCCTCCCTCGGATCAAATGTGTTATCTCCCATTTGCCAGGAACTATATGATGAGATTGGGTTTAGGGCTCCCATATGAATATAATTATAAAAAAATAAAATAATAATAATAGCAACAGTGTTAAAATTGAGAAAGATCAGTGACAAACATAGCAAGGATTATTTTTCATTTTTCTTTGTGCCCGTAGGTTTGAGATTTAATTAATTTGCATACCTAATGGTTTCCTTCGCTTACAGAATATACCAGTAGGAGCGCCCAGGGGTTGGTTGGTAGGCTTCACCCCACTACCCTCCCCATAATCTTCACCAGCCTTCCATAGCCACCAAAAATAAAAAATAATAATAAGAATCCTTAGACAGCTTTGGTGTTTATTGATCTGCAAATGTAGTTTCAAGCCAAGTCCCAAAGTCCACTTTCAATCAGTGTGACACCCCTAAGCCTCTCCTATATAGAAATTATGGAGCCGGCCCTGGTATATCATTGAGGGATATGTACCTCAGTGTATATATGCACCGAAAATTTATATTAATTCCTATTCTAGAGATTAATATTTTGAAAGCTAGTGTGCAATTGGCCTAGATTTAATGGCCACTGGTGTGGGTAGGCATTATACCTTACAAACTATCTCAGTGAGGCTTTCCCTTCAGACTCGAGATTTTTGTGTCATTTCTCACATCTTGTGTGTCATACTAATATATACGTATTGTTAAATTACATATTATTAAAAAATCACCGACAGATATAACATTCAATTTATTTATTTGGAAAGTCGACGTTCAGTACGTTGTGTTTCTTCGCAAATAAACTTATATTAGCAGATTTTACGAATGAGTATTATATTTAAACAAATAATGATTTTTAAATAATATAACTGCATATTATTTATTTATAAATAATAATTAAAGAATGCAAGTTTTTAAACATGACACGAGAAGTCGAAGGTTAATAAAACACGAGCCCGGAGACCAGTGATGGAAGTGTTTCGAGAGTCGAATTGGTTTTGTGCATTTCCGGACAGAATTCTGGAAAAATCTGAGCCGTAGTGTTTTCACAATAAACAGCAATGTGACAAAGAAATATGCAAATTGCCTTTAGTGATGCTACTTTAAAGCAAAAGCTCAAAATATGTGTTAGAAAATTTGTGAAGCTGGAAAATGCCGCCAAAATTACGTACATCATTTAGAGGAGATTCATGCTCACATCGTGTAAGTTTGTCCACGATGGAAGTAACAGTAAGTGTATAATTAAGCTTCGCATGTTTTCTCATTATTTAGTCTTTTCAAAGAGAGGTTTCGTGATGCTGGTGAAAGACTTCATCCAAACAAGAATATAAGAATGAAGGAACATTACAGCAAGCCAGTTGGCCCATGCTTGGCAGGTCAAACTCGCACACACACCCACACCCTCATGTACCCGTAAACTTGTATTAACATTTATCCAAAGTTCTTGTGTCATTGACGCTGCCTGGAAGTTTCTTCCATTCGTCTACAATTCTATTGCCAAACCAGTACTTCCCCAATATCCTTCCTAACACTAAATTTCTCACACTTGGATCTGTTGCTGTAAGGCCTATCTTGGGTATATATTTTCAACACGCTATTTATAACCTCTATTTATTATCAAAAATGGTTTTAACCATAACCATAATTTTTAAAGGGGTGGACTAGCTGAAGGCCTCGGTCAAATGACCAAAAGCTCCAGCTGCGGGCTATCAATTGTTAAGACCCGAGTCAGGAAACACTTGCTCCTATTTTACTGACAAACCTTACGTAACATAACCTTGATTTATTAATCTTTTTCATTTGTAAACTAGTCATGTCCCCTCAAATTTCGCGTCTTTTGTTTTGCTCACCCACAACTCCGTTGCCAAACAAAGTTTTCCTTATTTTTAGGTCTATTTTGACCAACTTGGATCCCCTTGCAAAGAAGGCTGGTTAAAGTTCCTGGGAGGCAATTGGTAGGTCATTTGCAGTATATGGATAAGAACTAATATTGGCCGAAGAACGCTACCTCCTGTGGTACCCAGGGTTGATAATTTTGGTAAATGAGATTGTGTCAATGATAGTCACAGGCTGACGTCAGACCGTAAGATAGGACTTCATGGAAGTAAGAGCATGACCTCTGATTCCATGGTGTTCTAGTTTCAGCAGGAAGATGTTGCAGTCTACAGTGTCAAAAGTTTTTGTTAGATTAATAAAGAAGTCGATTGAATATTTATTATTTTCTAGATCTGAATAGACAGTCAAGCATCATTGGTACTTTTTCCTGGTTTGAAGCCAAACTGGCAAGAGTTAAAAATATTTTGTATAGCGATAAGTGTGCGTATATTCGTTTATTTATTACGTTTTCAGATATTTTTGATAACAAAGACACGTTAAGAGATGGGCCTGTACTTAGTTAATTTCAGCTAGGTCTCCATTTTTATGTTTTGGGGGCAACTCGTACAAGTTTAAGTATTGTAACTGTAGCCATGTTTTATATATTTAAAGTGCTAGATTATATTCACAAGATAATATAAATTCAAATAAGGATTTTTTTAATAATTTTACAGGGCAGTTCATATATTCTATAGAGCGAATTTTTATTATGACTAAGGTTGTAGAGACCAACTTAATGGGGTTGTCGACTCTGTATATGGTTCTTTTTTCCCACTTGCAGTCGCCTCCTCTGCACATGCAGCCTACTAACACTAACTTAATCACAGTAAACAAATAAATTACACTTTCGCCTGCCGAGTAAGGTGATGATGGTATCAAGCGAGTTACATAAAGAAAAACTGGATATTACATTGGAGGGAGGGAGTATGGAAGAAGTGAATATGTTCAGATATTTGGGAGTAGTCTTGTCAGCAGATGGGTTTATGAAGGACTGGGTAAACCATAGAATTGATGAAGGAAAAAGGGTGGGTCAAGCATTGGGTATCTGTGGAGACAAAGAACGTTATCCACGGAGGCAAAGATGGGAATGTATGAGAGCATAGTGGTACCAACATTCTTATATGGGTGTGAAGCATGGATTATAAATGCTGCAGCAAGAAGGAGGCTGGATGCAGTGGAGATGTCGTGTTTAAGGCCAGTGTGGTGTAAATATGCAGATAATCCATAGTGTGGAAATTAGGAGGAGGTGCGGAGTTACTAAAAGTATTATTCAGAGGGCTGAGGAGGGGTTGTTGAGGTGGTTTGATCATTTTGAGAGGACGAAGCAAAATAGGATGACTTGGAGGGTATATAAATCTGTAGTGGAGGGGAGGAGGGGTAGGGGTCATCCTAGAAAAGGATGGAGGGAAGGGGGTAAAAGGTTTTGTGTGCAAGGGGCTTGTACATATAGCAGGCGTGTGTGAGCGTGTTACATAGCAGTGAATGGAGACGAATGGTTTTTGGGAGTTGATTAGCTGTTGGAGTGTGAGCAGGGTAATATTTTGTGAAGGGATTCAGGAAAACTGGTTAGCCGGACTTGAGTCTTGGAGGTGGGAAATATAATGTCTGCACTTTAAACGAGGGGGTTGGGATATTGGCTGTTTGGAGTGACATCTGAACTGTCGTATGTGCGCCTCTGCAGAGACAGTGATTATGTGTGAATGATGGTGAAAGTGTTTCTTTTTCGGGGCACCCTGCCTCGGTGGGAGACGACCGACGTGTTGAAATTATATATATATATATATATATATATATATATATATATATATATATATATATATATATATATATATATATATTATATAGCACTGCTTACCATGTCCCAAGGTTCGTAGGTTCGAGTCTCCTACGACCTGAAGTTTGTGTTTGAATATTTCGCTTATTCTGCGAATTCTAAACATATGTATAATGTGTATATATATATATATATATATATATATATATATATATATATATATATATATATATATTTTTTGTTGTACCCACGAACAAGTGGTATTGATCAGTATCAACACTGCGACTAGCCAAGGAGTCGAACCCATGCTGCTTTGGCCTGCCTCATGGTGGGCTAAAAACTCATGCTGCCTTAATCCGTAGGAGTCGTGTGGTCCACAGGACCACACGACTCCTTGGCTAGTGGCAGTGTTATTGATATATATATATATATATATATATATATATATATATATATATATATATATATATATATATACATACATGCATACATACATAAATAATATAGGGAGGTACCACCTCTAGAACTTGACTGGGGACCCTCATCCTCAGAGAAGACAATAAACGTACCTCAGGGAAAACTCAAGGTTCTCCCCGGAGCTGTTTGAATATTTTCTTCTACCACCCCCAATAATTTATATATATAATGTGCCGAATAGGTAAAACTTGTGATTTTAGCTTAAATAGCAACGCTCTTCTTGCCGAATAAGGCAAGCTAAAATTTATGTATTCAGTAATTTCGCAAAAATCATTTTGAACTTAACGAAACAAATAGTATATATTTCAATGCGTTTGTTTATTATTAAATTATAGTAAACTTACCTAAAATATAGTTAGTTGGATTAGGCAAAATTAAATTGGGCTTATAATAAGGTTAGATAAGTTTTCTAAGATTCTTTTGTTACGAAACTACTAATTTATACATTAACATAAATGAAAAAATATATCTTGAAACGTAAAGAGAAAATTTTAGAGAGGACTTAATTTTAAATGAGTTTTTGCTAAATGACCAGTTTTATCTATTCGGCATTTATATATATATACATATATATATATATATATATATATATATATATATATATATATATATATAAATATATATATATATATATATATATATATATATATATATATATATATATATATATATAATATATAATATTTATATATAATTACACACTAAGATACACACCTTAGTATAAATACTTATGGGGCAGTTATGTGTTGTTGATTATTAAAAAATAATTAGTTTTGGATTGTAAATGATAGCATGCAGAGAAATTAAGCATTGACCCAACGTTTTATTAGGAAATTCATATATTAACGTAATGTTATGAGAATGCTTCACAGTATAAAGTTACTCCAGTTCCCCCAGACGACCGCTTACCACTGGCCTCCGTTCCGTGAGCCTTTTGACTGGGGAGTATCAGGTGGTGTCCCCTATGTGTTCTTGTATCCTTAGTGGCCGTAGCCGTAGCCGCCTCCATAGCCACCCCCGGTACCCTTAGCCTTAGCTAAAGCCTTGGCAGCTGCTGCCTGAGCTTGATTTGCTGCTCCCTGTGCAGACTGCAAGTCGCTAATGACAACAACTTGCTGTTGATGGAGGGAGGCGGCCGCCTGCTGGGCTTGCCAAGCCATGGCCTCCTGTGCAGCTCTTACTGCTCGGGAAGCCTGCAGAGCATTGAATGCCTGGGCAGTGACAGCTCGGGCCTCCTGACGGGCAGCAGCCAAATCATTAGCTACAGCAACGGCCAAGTTGTAGGTATTTTCTGCAGCCTGCTCAGCAGCAAAGGCTTGCCCGGAGAGAGAGGACTCTGCAAAGGCTGCTGCTTGCGCACCCTGTGCAGCTTGTGTGATTTGTGCGGCTTGGGACTGCTTCTGTGCAGCTGCGGCTTGAGCAGTTTGTGCCGCGGCTACTGACACTGCAGCAGCCTGATTAGCTGCGGCACGCGCAGCTGAACTAGAGGCTCCTTGAAGACCTGCGGCAGCAGCAGAAGCCTGAGCAGCAGCCTGGTTGGCGATGTCAGCAGAAGTGGGTCCGTGGCCGCCTCCTCCACCAGACCCAACAATCAAGTAGCCACCGCCGCCACCATAACCGCCACCGGCTCCATACCCGGCAGTGAAGGCTGTATTAAATCCTCGCTTGTCCTGGTGACAGCCATGAACATATTAGAGGCCTGTGACATGATGAATTATATGATGTACAGGTGTATCACATGCTAGTGCTGTTAATACGATTAAATTTATTGGACTTACTCTCGGGCTCTCTTCAGATTCCTTCTCTGCCTTTTCAGGGATGCAGACAGCGAAGCCTGTCAGAAAAAGACGAAATGATTCACAAAAATCCACACAAACATGAAAAAGGATAAATCATAAATTTCCTAATTTAAGATGCGTTATGATTCTGTATGTAAATATATCAAACATCTCAAGTCATTGTTTTTTTTTTCAGTTTCACAGCATTTTAGTGGATTATTTTGAGTGTAGCCTTAAATCTTAGACGAGCTGTGGTAAGTCTTATACTTGTAAGAGTATTTAGGAAATTCTGGTAGCTTTAATGTGAATTATATTAATCACAAAAATAGATGATTAATTAATTAATTGCTTCGCATACTCTTTTACTTGACTTTGTATGTTAAATTTGCATTCGGCAAAGATCGAATCTATACATTGTTTCAAAGGCTAAACTAATACATATATGCAGATTTGGTGCAAGACTGCATATGTCTGCAGTTGAAACAAAGTCTGTTTCCAGTTGCATTAATGAAACTTTCTAGATTTGTTTACGATATATCTCTTTATAATTTTGTTTCAGAGAAATTAATGTGAAGAAAAACTTCACACGAAGTTATTGTGATTCACACCTCCGTTTTAAGAACTAACAAATATTATTTACATTACATGATATTCATAGACTTGGGTTAATCTAAACAACAAAGTAATGAAATACAAATATTATCATGCTTTTGTGAATACCAAAGACTAGGACGAAATTAAGCACTGAGTCATACCAAGAGCGAGGCAGAGGACGAGGAGAGAGAGTCCGGCGTGCATCTTGCCTTCAGAGTATACCAAAAGATTGTGATGCCTAGCGCGGTGACTTTTCGGTTTATATATCCATGGATGCAATGACGTAGCACACTCCATCCAATGCGTAGTGTGAATGGCACCATGCTAGCTTCTGAGTATTGTTATGTGAATCACTTCTCCAAATGAGTGAAGTACTATGCCCTACAGTCAGGGTAATGCTAGTTACTGAAGAATGATAATTGACAACTGAGATGCCACTTGCTTCCTACGTACATTAATAATGCTGCTTTAAATTAGTGTTAGTTTATTAAGACTAAATAGTTTTCTTGAATTTCTTAAAGTGTATACGCTTGAGATAAACATCCTTTCATTATATATATATAGTTTGATTAGTTTAAGTCTTATCGATTGCTAGGATCATTAAGGCATTAATCAACATATTAAACAACTAGAAACTTGATTTTAAGAACAGAGTAACAGTAATTTACATTAAGGTTATTTTTATCGGTGTTGTGTGTATGTGAAATTACTGTACCTATTCATCGTTAAATAATTGAGCTAAACTTGTGGTGTCCCACTGTTTTAAGTGTACTGAACTCGCTTGGTTTCCCTTAGTTGCAGTCGTTAGGCGTCAAGTCTTAACCTTTGATCCCTGCCTCCCAGGTACACATGATTGATAACACTAAATTCATAAGCCCCTTGTATTTTATCGTACCTTTTCTTTAAGCCGTTTATTGCGTCTGTATTAATTACTCATCCATGTTCCATTTTCTACCTTTCCTCGAGTTAACGGAGCATGTCCTGCGTCTTTCCTTTTATTTCCTTTTGTATCCGGTCCTTCGCCTTTCAAACAATTTATATCTCTTCACATTGTCGAGTCTTCATAGTATTTTGTATGTCGGGATCATAACTTTCTAGGCTCTCCTGTGATAAATTTACTTCTTCAAGAAGGTTTATTAAGATGTTAATATTTAGAAATGTTTAATTTTTATCTTGTAATAGTTAAAAAACCCATACAATCCTGACTGAATAATTTAACTACCTTGCTACCGAAAGATAGTATTATGCAGTAAGCTATTGTTTCATAGTAGTTTCTCGCAAGCTAAGGAAGATCGTTGTACTGTACGTACAAGGTGGCACCTCCTCTCCTGACATCACAGTTTCTTCAAAGTTTATAGTAACTGAATTAACGGTAAATGAACATAAGCAATTAATTTTGTATACTATTGGCGACTGGTCATGTAATTGACATTAATAGTAAAAGTTTTTTTTTCACTATTTACCATTGCCTTTAGCCATAAAAGATATAAATTAAATATTTTGCTGTTCAGTATCTGTAAAACGTTATTTTGGTGCATTAAGCTTGATATGTTTGATACTCTCAGTTGACTGGCCTAGACATGCATCATGAGCTATGAAGAGAGAGGCGACAGGACTTCACATAGTATATGTAGTAAAGTATCGATACAATGGCAGCCATGACTTGCCTTGTGTCAAGAAAACAGAAAACCTGACTGAACTCGTTGGAAAAATTAGGACTCTGAAACACATGATTTGTTTGGCTCAATAGCCATTGCTTTGAGGTGGTTTGTGAAGAGTATTGACAAAGACCTGTATTATGTAAAACAGGCTGAGGCAATTCTAATAGTTTGAGGAAACATGTTCGCATTTGAAGAAAAAAATCGCCAATTATATTTTGATATATAAATTTGACAGCAAACGGCGAAGTTTGAAAAACTTAGAGCAGTTTTGTTATAGGAGGAGAAAAATTGTCAAAATAATTAACAGAAACTCGGAATATCAGGATATGTCACTATGACATGTATTCATCATCAGCAAGTGAAGGAAATGTATAGAAACTGAAGATAGGCATCATTTGGGATATGTAGTGGGTCTTGTTGAAATAAATGTTTTACTATAAGGATGAAATATTTAAGCATAGTGAAAGAAATCTGTAATTGGTGGTTATTGTTAAGAGCTGTTGCAGAATGCTTCTTATATTTTCAGTGATTTTATTGCCGTTCCCGTTATGTAAAATTATTTATAGTACGATAACTTGTTTCAAAAGAATCATGCAAAAGTATTTTTATTTTGAACATTTAAGATAAATATGACCAATAATTCAACTTCAGAGCTTTTACACAATGTTCAGAGAGTTATCTTCAGACAAAAGAAAGTAAGTCACAGTTCTGTGCTAGGAACACCTCACAACACATCTTGGAGAGGAACCTTAAGATGATGTTTCGGTCTCCTGGACCACTCGCGATTTTATAATGATTCAGGACGAACCAAAATGTCGTCTGAAGTTTCCTCTCCAAATTATGAGTTAGTTGAATATACTCAGATTCTTTGCCCTTCTTGGTGTGACTCCATCTTTAATATGGCATCGATGTAAAGTCATTCTTTTGAATCACAGTTAATAACATTGAGAGTAGGGTTAGATCAAAGGCTAGTTTGTTTTAGACGTAGTAGTCAGTATGTTAGACGAAGGGTTTACCCAGTTTTGTATGACCTAGTAACTTAATTACCTTTACTTTGTAAAATTATACGATGCTGTTATGTAGCCGTGTAATAGAAAATAAATTACCATTTTTGAGATAAGATTAGAAATACACGTACGAAGAGATTTATAAAATGATTTCATAATGTTGAAAGGAAAATTTTTCCAATAGATAAGTGCAACTTTTAATGGAATCACTTCACTTAAAAAGATCGGTAATCCAACGGTAACAGTGGGAATGCCTGAGTTGTTTCATTTAGGGTTTTTTGGGCAACACAGTGATGGCTTTGTCTTATTCGAAATACCCTGTATCAGCGCAATACTCCATTGTTTCACACTCCTTTCGCACAACACTGAGAGGTGTATATTTTTCAGTATATACTCTGCAAAGATATTTAATTTATGTTTTAGGGATTAGTGTACAGGTTAATTGTAGATATAATGGTCCACATGTTCTTTAAACAAACTAACAAACTATTTTGCACAACCACACACTTCCATGTAAAATAATTTTTTGATATGCAAATGGTCATAGATACCTTTTCAGCATTTTCGATGTGATACTGGTTTGCCAGTTTCGTATGATTAAAGTTAAGTACCACATGAAATAGGATAGCCGAATACTGCTGTATATTATAATTAACACAATGTGGCCTCTAAAATTACTGTAAAAAGACTGCAGTTTTATGGTAAAATAGCAACCATGATGTATTACAACGTTTCTTTGGACAAATATTCGAGTCTTGCTATTTAAAACAAAAGCAGAGTACACATCGTAATCCGTGTGTCATAACAAGAGTGTTGGGGGGGGGGAGACGAGGCGGTGACAGAACTGTACCTATTTGCTGTCATGGGTGAAGTGTATTATTAGATTTAACTGTTTCTTTTTAACAAAAAGCGTCAGAAAAAAAATGCTTAGTTGCTTTTAACAAGAATTTATTTACTTAGATAAGGAATTAAATCATAAGAACATAAGAAAGGAGGAACGCTGCAGGAGGCCTGCTGGCCCATACTAGGCAGGTCCTTTACAATTCATCCCACTAACAAAACATTTGCCCAACCCAATTTTCAATGCCACCCAAGAAATAAGCTCTGATGTGAAAGTCCCACTCAAATCCAACCCCTCCCACTCATGTACTTATCCAACCTAGATTTGAAACTACCCAAAGTCCCAGCCTCAGTAACCCAACTAGGTAGACTGTTCCACTCATCAACTACCCTATTTCCAAACCAATACTTTCCTATGTCCTTTCTAAATCTAAACTTATCTAATTTAAATCCATTACTGCGGGTTCTCTCTTGGAGAGACATCCTCAAGACCTTATTAATATCCCCTTTATTAATACCTATCTTCCACTTATACACTTCGATCAGGTCTCCCCTCATTCTTCGTCTAACAAGTAAATGTAACTTAAGAGTCTTCAATCTTTCTTCATAAGGAAGATTCCTAATGCTATGTATTAATTTAGTCATCCTACGCTGAATGTTTTCTAACGAATTTATGTCCATTTTGTAATACGGAGACCAGAACTGAGCTGCATAATCTAGGTGAGGCCTTACTAATGATGTATAAAGCTGCAGTATGACCTCTGGACTTCTGTTGCTTACACTTCTTGATATAAATCCCAGTAATCTATTTGCCTTATTACGTACGCTTAGGCATTGCTGTCTTGGTTTAAGGTTGCTGCTCACCATAACCCTCAAGTCCTTTTCGCAATCTGTATGGCTAAGTTCTACATCATTTAACTTATAAGTACTAGGGTTATGGGCACTCCCAAGCTTCAGAACCTTGCATTTATCTACATTGAACTGCATCTGCCACTTTTCTGACCAAGAATAGAGTTTGTTTAAATCCTCCTGAAGTTCCATAACATCTACGTTTGAATCAATTATCCTACCTATCTTTGTGTCATCGGCGAATTTGCTCATATCACTAGTAATTCCCTCATCAAGATCATTGATATATATTATAAACAACAACGGGCCCAAGACTGATCCCTGTGGAACGCCACTTGTTACAGATCCCCACTCGGACTTAACCCCATTTATGGACACTCTGCTTCCTGTCAGTGAGCCATGACTCGATCCACGAGAGCACTTTTCCCCCAATGCCATGAGCTGCCACTTTCTTTAACAGTCTATGGTGCGGAACTCTATCAAAAGCCTTACTAAAATCTAAGTAAATAATATCAAATTCTTTATTGTGGTCAACAGCCTCAAAAGCTTTACTGAAGAAAGTTAATAAATTAGTTAGACAAGACCGGCCTCTTGTGAATCCATGCTGAGTATCATTAATCAAGCTATGCTTATCGAGATGGCTTCTTATAATCTCAGCTATAATTGACTCTATTAATTTGCCTACAATTGAGGTCAGGCTTATTGGGCGGTAATTTGACGGTAACGACTTGTCCCCTGTTTTAAAAATAGGAATTACATTAGCCATCTTCCACATATCAGACACTACACCTGTTTGAAGAGATAAATTAAAAATATTAGTTAAAATCATATTTTGTCTATACTGGATACAAGGTATAACATGCGATAAATATATAAACTCTTTCTTAAGCAGAAGTTGAATATCGTTTTTGGTGCTATAACTTTACAGGCTGTGAATTAATCAACATTTCATGAGATTTAAAACTCTAAAAAATGCAAGATATCACAATTCTTACTTGAATTCTGAGCTAATACTAAGAAAAAATCTTGAAACACTCACAGTAGAGACATTTGCATCAACAACGCCGCCTGTTCCAATGACTTCCTCTGGCAGACTCACCTCATTTACCTGCGTAATTCTGAACGAACCTGCATTTCTTAAGATTAAAACATAATGGTTTTCCCAAAAATTTTCATTTACAAACGCTTTCGAAAACTTGACAATTATCTTCATTCATTATCATCATATTACCATCACAGTTTATTTAGTTATGGGGTACCACTTCCTGTATGATGTAAAGGGTGGTGAGCATGAGTTATATATGACAGGTTAGGAGGTTGGTGTTTATATACTAGGAAATATGCGCTTATAAGTGTAGCTCCGGTGCAGCTCCCTGACTAAGTGCAGCTGCTACTTAATCAGGGGTTCCAGTTCCACTTTGATTCGCCGGCGTAGTCCCTCTCTGGGTCTTGTCCATAAGTAAGTAAGTTTATTCAGGTATACACAAATACAGTTACATAGAATTATCATACATAGCAGCATGTGTAGAGAACCTAGGATAACCCAATAAAGTCAGACAGTGACTTATTTCCATTGGGGTCCGTTTACCTTATTACTATAATATAAAGGTTATAATATTTTCTTGTTATTCTATAATGAAGATAACATCTTATTATCATACTAAAAAGACTATCTACTACACGAGGGTCATTAAGACTATCTACAATACGAGGGTCATTACTAGGAATAAGGTAAAAATTTACACGTATGTTAGCTAAAAAATAGAAAATCATTCCCCTCCCTTTCTGTAGCTACATTCATCAGACACCTTTTGGCACTCTTCTTGAACTGGTTCATGCTATGACTGGCTTTGACATGTGCGGGCAGTCTGTTCCATTCCTTTACTGCTGTACAACAAAAGGTGTTTGAAGCCTGGCCACTGACTGTGGGTACTACAAAGTTGTGCTCTCTCCCCCTAGTACTATGATTGCTTTGGTTCCCAACCTTGGCAAAATTGACAGCAAGATATTCTGGACACTGTTTGTGAGCAATTTTATTAACATGATTTAGCTTCAGTTGTTTTACTCTGTCTTCAACATTCAGCATATCCAACTGCTTTAATTCATCTTGGCCTACATGTTCTCTTGGTCCCAGCCCCAGGATGAATCTTACGATTTTGTTCTGGGTGATTTGCAGTCTATCTTTCAATTTTTTTGTCAAGGCAGAGTACCATGAAGAGCAAGCGTAATCCATATGGCATTGTATAAGGGCTAGACATAGGGTCCTGCGAGCCTCAGTAGGTAGACACTGGGCTTGTTTATACAGGAACTTCAGTCTGGCATTCGCTTTCTTTACTACACTGTTCCCTATCAATTCTCCTGACATGCATGGGTCAAAGGGGATTCCCAGATATTTTACTGATGAAACCAAAGTGATGGGCTCCCCATTACACTGGGCATTAAAATTATTTACCCTTCTCAGTTTATGTTTCGTGCCAAAGAGAATGGCTTCAGTTTTCCCGAGGTGTAATGATAGTTTGTTGTCTACTAACCATTTGCTGCAGGACTCCAGTTCCAGTGTTAAAACATTAGCTATATCTTGTGGGTCTTTACCTGACACTAACAGAGCACTGTCATCTGCATACAGTAGTAGTTTGCACTTGACACTGATAGACATGTCGTTAACATAACATAAGAATAATAAGGGACCCAGAATACTACCTTGGGGAATTCCACATGCTATCGGCAGGGGTTCTGATTCCGTTTTGTTGATTTTGACAATTTGTCTCCTGTTGCTAAGGTAGGACTTAAACCAGTCTACAGAACCTATACCGATAGCTTGAAGTTTCTTACATAATATATTGTGGTTGACAGTTTCAAAGGCCTTTTGCAAGTCTAAGGTTACCATACCTATGAGGTTCCCCTTTGACATTTCAGTTCTCAGGTAATCCATCAGATTAATTAGGGAGGTGTCGGTTGAGTAAGATTTTCTAAAGCCCGATTGATAGCTATGGAGAATGTTGTAGTCATTAAGGTACTTAACTACTTGAGAGTACACCGCCCTCTCTAGAATTTTGGATATTATACTGAGTATACTAACAGGCCTATAGTTGCTGACATCAGACCTACTATTTTTCTTGAAGATAGGAGTAACTCTGGCCTCCTTGAACCCCTCCGGTACGGTATTAGTGGTGATTGATAGATTTATGTGAGCAATAGGGATTGACAGTTCAGAAGCACAATCTTTTAGGAGCTTAGACGGGATGTTATCAAGGCCTGTGCTCTTAGTTGGGTTTAACCTGCTTAGTTCTTTTTGAATAAAATCATGAGATACACTTACTAGTTGACAACTGTTTGGGGTTACCCCTTTATTGGTATAGTATGTTTGAAACTTATCAGAGTCTGTGTTTAAGGTATTTGATGCAGCTGGTAGTTTACTTACTAGTGTTGATGCAACAGATGTGTAGTAGGAATTAAAGCAATTTGCCACCTTAGATGTTTCGTGGCATACCTCGTTATCGATAGTGAGTACTATGTTAGACCTATCTACTGGCTTATGGCTATACCCCAGCTGTTTTAGTTGTTGCCAGAGCTTTCTGGGGTTATGCTTATACTCTTCAATTTTTGAGCAATAGTGCTTTGCCTTTGCTCCTTTTATAAGTCTCTGCACTCTGTTCCTCACCCTGGCGTAATCAGGGGTACATGATACAGGTAGGCCAGCACCCGGCCAAGAAGTTGTTCGTTCTTGCTTTAGGTGCTTAAGTGACAAGGTTATTAGCACGTTCAGCAGTTGCTTGATTACTGAACAGTTCATCATTTAAGTAAAACACACGCCAGAAGACATTTTTTCTTTAAATAAAACGCCATTACCACACTCCCACCCTAATGTCTCCAAGCCATATACCCCCTCAAGGGAGGTTCCTTGATGCTGGTGAGGGGCTCTTGATGTAGGGAATTGGATTTGTGCTCCAGTTCCCTGAATTGAGCCTGAATGCCTTCCATCTCCCTCCCCCCATGCGCTGTATAATCCTCTGGGTTCAGCGCCCACCCATGATTATAATTCTAATAATCCAAGCCATATAAAGCATTACATCGATTCAAACCATACCATGGTTGGGGTTAGAACCCGCGATCAGAGAATCTCAAAAACTCCAGACCGTCGCGTTAGCCCCTGGGCCAGCTAGCTTCACGGTTTTGAGGCTCAGATCGCGGGTTCTAACCCCACCCGTGGGATGGCATGTTTGCAATCGTGTCATTACGATTTCGTGAGTCATTACATCGATTCTTTTGTATTATTAAATTCAAAGTATTAATACATTATTAGTATATTACCTAAATTTAGAAGTAAGAGTTATTTTATATGTAATGCACTTCACTGTGCAATATAAGTACACAACATAGGAAAGGAGGAACACTGCAGCAGGCCTGTTGGCCCATACTAGGCAGGTCCTTCACAATCCATCCCACTAACAAAATATTTGCCCAACCCAAGTAGACGGAGTTTACTTTTAAGCTCTGGAAAAATAAGGCATTTTTATGTATTATGTGTTGGATTATAGTCTGTCACATGAATTGCTTTCCCTTTCATCGTGACGGGCCACTTTCTTCAGTGTTTTGTTCTTACACAAAAGATGCACTTTTATCTTCGCTCAGAGGCACTCTCAGATAGTTGTAAGCAGCTTCTTATGGCAGCGGAAGTGTAACGTGAAAAATACTTGTCTTCTGCATACATTGTTTCCACCTTCTTCTCATCATATATGTGATAGGAGATTTATATCTCTAGAGTAAGGAAACTTCTTATGATGGTTACAGTTTGTATGTATATGACTGTAGCATCTTATAGCATTATACTTCATAATCTTACCAGGGAAAGTCTCTGTCAACCTTTCACAAACAAAACCACTATAAATTCCAGGGAATTGTACATATTTTAGCATTAACAAATTATGTTTTCGTAAAACTTACAACGTACAGTGCTTTGGTTAATTTTACGAGAGCACCAGTTATAATTATGTTTAATAATAATAATAATAATAATATATTTAAGGGAAGCGCTAAACCCGAAGAGGGAATGGGAGGCAGTCAGGTTCGACCCAAGGAAGGAGAGGACAAGTTCAATTCCTTGGTTCAAGAGCCCCTCACCAGCAACCTCCAGTTGATTAAGGCACAGTAGCAGCAGTTAGAATCATCAGTGAGATAGCGTTTCGCCTGAGCAGCAAGCGAAATTGCTTTTATTTTTTTTACTACAACTTGTTGGTAAACCTATACCACCTACTATTACAATAGTAGTAGAAATGACTCATGGGTAAACGGTTCTAGACAAAGCAGCTTGTTTTCCAGAAGGGAAGATATATCGGGGAACCAAAGAGCAAGTTACAACGTGGCTTATCAAGCGGAGTCAGCAGCTCGATGGATGATGCTCTGAGCCTTCGAAATTTGCTAAAACAAACGTCATACTAAAATATTGGAATGTGACGTGCTCAAGGTATTCATAACTTACGTCCCGTATTAAAACAGTATGTACTGAATTATCGCGACCGTTCAGACAAATTATTATTAAATTTATAGGAAAGCACTGAACACATGGGCGTCATTCAGCGTCTGGGGAATAAGAGGTAATCAGGTATGATTTGAGAAAGGGGAGAGTGGCTCAGATCCTTTGAGTAGGACCCCTTCACCAGCAACAAAGAAAGTCTCCCTCCCCATGAAGGTCCGTGTAAGCAGTGCCGTGGATGTGTGACATTGTGCAAGCGGCGGGAAAAGGTCGTAGCGGGATAGTTTGCAAACAATACCTCAGTGGCGCCCGTCAGGGTATGTAGGGAGCTACCACCTTAGGTGAATCACACGTCTTTCAAACACTAGCCATTGGATTAATTGGTGAATCCTAATTAGATACTGAGAACCATCTTGTTGATTCGTACATAAACCTGAGCTAAGCATTAACAGGAACGCAATAACAGTTATGCATAATAGTTCGATTCAGGATAACACAGGTAATCACAGCAGCAACTTTTGATGTAAAAACTCTACTTGTTCGCTTATTCATGGCGTTATTTTAGATGTAATAGTATGTTATTGCCAGTCGCAGTGCGTAAATCAAAATACTTTAACAAAAAAATATTGTTTCTGGACATTATCTCACAACCACAGGCAAAAGATATACAATTAAGCAAAATTTTCGGTTCCTTAATTCTCACGTTATTAAAACTGACTTTGTTGATGTAGTTAGTCTCTTATGAAGCTGCTTTATTCTAATTATATTAAAATGAAGCTTCTAAACATTTTTCATTCGAAATTTAGTAATTATGAGTCGTTATAATTCTTTTTAATGTAAACAAATTACTAGTACAAGCAGTCATATTTTCTGCCCTATTCGCACATATTGTTTTGCCTCTTTTCTACAGCTTCAAGAGTCACAGAAACTCATCCTTTCTTAATAATCATAAAATTTATCCTCATCGGGAGTTTATGTAAGTTAAGAGGGTCACAAAGTTGTTGATTTGAAATCTCTGTAGCATATCTAAAAAAAATATGTATAAGTTATTGCTGTGTAAAGTGTTCATCAAGATAAAGCTAAGGTATTTAAGAAATATATGATGTAATAGTACTTGTAAGAAAGTACCGGTAATATTTGTATAATCTTATGACATACTGATATTCTTCAGATCGAATGTAGTATACGTATTGATCGGTATATTAGGTTCATACACTCAACAACTTTAATTCCAATCTTTGAAGTTACAGTAATCTTTGATGCTCATGTCTAGGGTTATAGACCTTGAATGACTCGTGCAGACGACAGGCCTGAAACTGATTTAATTTTGTTGTATTTGTCAAGAGACAATTTCCATTTATATTTTAAAACGCCTTCGGATCCCCATTTACAGAAAACAATGTACGCTAGCTGGATAAAAGGAATACCGGCAACCTGTTTGAATCAAATGGGTGGGGGGGCTTGAGGTATATATAGTGGTGGTTCCGACCACTTTAGTATCACTTCCCCTTCCCCGGCAAGGAGACGCATATACTCAGTCATGCTGTCTTGCAAGTTCTTCCTCGTGGTTCTCTGTCTTGGTATGCGCTCAGTCTATATATGCAGATTTACATGCATTTTAACCAAATTTCATTTTCTGATGACTAATTTCAAAACGCTGTATCAGTGATATACGCTATATCATTATAAATAAATACTATTTTAAAGGGTTTTCTAAAATGTGTTTTTTATAAGTAATTTCTAAATTTATATAAAAAAATATTTTTTACATTTTTTATTTTGCTGTCTCTTAATTAAGAAAAATGCTAAATTCTAACTTAGATAAAGTGCCATAAAAATTCAGGGATAATTTGTTATTAAAACTCTATTTCACTTATTACTAACACACATGGATCGTATTTTCTCTAGATATATTTAATTCATATTATTTAATTAATATTCGTATTTTTGTGAGTTCATTTGAATAAGTTCTCGCTAAACGAGTTTTAGTTTTGCTTTCATGAAAAGTAATTATTAATGACTGTTTTACGCCTCTATACAGTTTAGTTGCAGTCTTAAAATACTACTGCTAATAATAATAACCCGGCTGCTTTTGTTAAGTATGTTCCAAGGCATCGCATATTCTGTACTTGTCTTGCATAAGTAATGGTAATAGTCATTTTATATCTAACAAGATATACTTGAATCTTTAAAATAAGAACTAACGTGAGCTCGGTGTTTATACACCGAACGTTACACACCTCTTTATATATTTCCTGAGTTTTACGTATCACTGTATATACACTTGAGCTATACATTCCTCTTCTTATATATACCTAGACATATCTTACAAGTTGGTGTTGGTTATTACAGGTGTGGCTGCTGCCGAGGAAACCTCTAGGGTGAGTGAACATCTTGTATTGAAAAGTTAAGAGGTATATTTTCAGCTAGTGTCCATTTATAAGACTTGTCACTTTTCTGAATTCTCATAATGGTGTCAAAATGAGAGATTTACGTGCTTTCACACTTAATTTTCGACTGTAATTTGAGATGAAGATATAGTAGCCACTAAGAAAGTATGATTATTATTTTTTTCAAGTGTTTAAGGTAAGGATATCATAAAAGTTCAAAATAAATTACTAATAATTATGTCTAACATAGCTAAATATGGTACTTATGCTCACTGCTTGATTTTTGTAATATTATTTAGTAATATTAATATTTAGTAATATTGTAATATTAATATTATTGTGTATCACTATTTCATATGTCTGTAAGGCAAGAATTTAAAAATACCGATTGCGATACAAAGCTATGATTAAACTAAATTAAAGGCATTATTAGTAGAATATATAGGTAAGTACTTTAACAGGAAAAACGTGGCTTCGCTGGAGGTTACGGAGGCGGCTATGGTGGTGGCGGCGGTGGCGGCGGTGGAGCTTATGGTAACGGTGGCAGCTACTTGGTGGTGGGTGGTTATGGTCATGGTGGACATGGTCCCACGGCCGCTGACATCGCTAACCAGGCTGCCTCTCAAGCTACCGCGGCTTTCGCTAGTCTAGGAGGGGCAGCTCACTCTGCAGCTGCAGGAGCAGCAGCAGGTGCTGCAGCTGCTGCTGCCGCTGCCTCACAGACAGCTCAGGCTGCCGCAGCCAACAGACACGCACAAGCTGCACAGATCACACAAGCAGCGCAGGGAGCTCAGGCGGCGGCCTTCCAAGAGGCATCACTAGCTGGCAAGGCTCACAAGGCTGAGCAAGCAGCTAAGGTGGCCCATTCCATGGCACAAGCTCTGGTCAGTAACTTGGGTCAAGTCTCTGGAGAGACCAACGCTCTGGCAGGTCAGGCTACCAATAGTCTGGCTGCTCAGGAAAGTGTCCTTAACTCGCAGAACTCCATGGCGTGGCAAGCCCAACAGGCTGCCAATTCTCTGCGCACACAGCAGAATGTTGTCATCAACGACTTGCACTCCGCTGCAGGCGCCGCCTCTCAGGCTCAGATCGCAGCATCCAAGGCTCTCGCTAAGGCAAAAGGGGCTAATAATGGAGGGTTTGGGGGTTACGGAGCAGGACATGGGTTTGGATATGGAGGGGGATACCACTGAAGATAAGGAAGAAATATCGTCCTCCAAAGTATGCGAGAAACTGTCAGAATCAGATGCAGTGGATCGTGTTAGTAGGAGCAGCATCTTGAAGAATGTCAGTAGTAGGGCTTGCAGGATCTTCACGTACCAGATAATCTTGTACGCAGCTGCAATATTTCAGTTATTGTACATACCCTCCTAATAAAAGAATGGAGGCTTTATTAATAAACAAGATATATGAAGAGTAATTTTTGTTTGAAAATCTTATTACCATTTAAATTTAAATCTTTCGTATCACACTAGTTGAAACATTTCTATTCATTCTGTTGGAAACATATCACCGGGAGGTATATATTTAAGATCCATGCCAATGTTTTATGAATGATATTGGCGTTAAAATTCTCTCTCTCTCTCTCTCTCTCTCTCTCTCTCTCTCTCTCTCTCTCTCTATATATATATATATATATATATATATATATATATATATATATATATATATATATATATATATATAGCAAAATTGTAAAGCAACAAGTCTTCCGTACTAAATTGTCCTACGGTGATTTGATATTGCTCAAATCAGAAAAAAATCTTGCTACCTGTGCTTCACTGGAAAATACTCTAGTAATAAAAAAAAGTTTTTCTGTATCTTTTTTGTTTTCATACTGCCTTGGGTTTATTTTTTATAATATATAGACAAAATTCAAGCTATATAATAGGATGACTGTGTTTGACGTAAGTTATTTTTTGTTAGTTGTAAAAAAAAACTGCTTGTTGTGTAGTCTTTAAGTCACAAATACTTATTTTTTTTTTCAATATTTAATTGTTAGCGTGTTCATTGGAGGGTCCCCTTGTATGGAGGCACCTTGTTGCTGGTGAGGAGTCGTCTTGATTCCATGAGTTTTAGGTACACTTCCTCGAATCATGATTACTTTTCATTTCTCTGGCGTGGTATGACTTCTACGAATCTAGCGCTTTCTGATGAATATAATACAGGAGAATTGCCGAATGTTTGAAGGTGAACAGATCTGCACATTGGTACAGTAATCGCAGGTGTGTGAAGGAGCGCATGCCGACGGCGTTATGAACTCGATATGTTTCAGGAACATACGGGAAAGGGATTCTAAGAGAATGATCGATATTGAGACCTGCAACGCTAGCAAGAGTGGATAGTTTATTTTTAGGTATCCCTGTAGGAGTTCCTTAAAGTGGTTCACAGAGTTCCCCCAAGGTTTTCGTTAACTTGAGAACGCCTCGTCTAATCTACTTCAGATTTTTAATGCTGGTGAATTATAACTAGGGAAAGGTTCAAAGAACTATTGATGTGCATGTGCCCTCTTGTAAATTTTATATAGACAGTTTACTATTTTGATCGACTTCAAACTTTGAACATGGGTGTAATCTACTTTGAAGAAATTTGACAATTATTAGATTGTGTAGGTGCCAATTTGTCAACTTTATTTCTGAAAAGTATAATACATAGTATCCCTTTTCTGAACGGCTTCCTTCTTTAATGGCTAATTCACTCAACGAAAAGGGTGATACCTGTTGGGTTTAGGTTGTGTAGTTGCAAATTTGTTAACCTTTAATAATCTTGGAATTGTTGAATTCTATAATCGGAGACTGCATCTTCTAGTCTGCTTCAAATTTTTAGCACTTGTGGTTTTTTCTCAAAAGAAGCTCTGCCAGTACATATTTGTATTATTAAAAGATTTGCTTTCTGTGCAATAACTAGAGAATGCATTTTTTCAGCTTCAAATCATAAACACTCGTGTATCTTACTTAGAGAAGGGTTTGGTTGATTTTGGGCTGTTTAGGTGCCAATATTCCATTTTTTATTATATTTTTTTTAAGAATTTGGATTCTTTTAATATTGGTTTTCTTGCGATAACTTGTGTATGCCACATCCAATCGCTTTTAAGTCTTTAACAGTGAGCGGCTTCGATGCTGTCACCGGGTCACCATCTGTAAAAGACCCGGGCCGGGACAAGACCGGCGAACCTACAACAACAGTGCTGTTGTATTTTGGAATATTGATCTTGGTGTGATAACTAGAGAATGTCTTTTGGTTAACTTTAATCAAAGTTGGTGTTTCTTATTGGAAGGTTGGAATTGATTTTGGGTTGTCAATTTGCATTGCATTTTGAAGAAATCGTGACATTCGTTTCTAATGCATTAACTTCGGAGTGACATTTTTGACTAGCTTGAAATGTCAACGCAGATATTTAACTGCATTAGAAATATATGCTACAGTTTATACTCTTCCTTCAGCAGGCATTGAGATAGAGGGGCTGGGTTATGGGATATGGGAATATCTGATTGCACACCGACTGAAATATATGGGAATTCTAAGGAATAACAGTGTTAAGGAATACCAAGCAATGTGAAAACTGGAATAATTAAGCGGTTACGACGTTAGTCTGGTAAGTAATACATGTGTCAGATATACAAAAAAGTTCTAGCACAAATATAATATCTAAAAGTTTTGAATGTGTATAAAATATGAGTATTAGTAAAATTGCCTTCTAGGAATACAGGTAGTAGTTTCATTGTGAATGTGAGTGTGGGCATGTGCACGCATGCACACGCGCGCTGAAAACTTGCAGGCTCCATACATAGTTTTAAGAGTATGTATGATAGGGCCCATGACACCAAGAGGGGAAAAGGGTGAATCTGGAGAGTAGCAAGTAAAGAGGCAGGGCCAGGAAATGATAAAGAATGTTTACGCGCGAACGAAGGCTGTTTCAATGTGAATGTATTCACACAAAAATGCACAAAAATATTCTTTTTCCCTGAATGTGATCATAACATACAAGGAGGCGTTTTCATTGTGAATGTGTCAACACATAAACGTAGCCTCTTTCACTGTTAATGTGTCCACACAGAGACGGAGGCTGTTTCACTGTGAATGTATCCTATACACAGTCGGATACTGTTTCACAGTGAAAGTGTTCACACACAAACTGACGGAGGCTTTCATTGAATATGTCCACACACACACACACGGTCGGATACTGTTTCACTGTGAATGTGTCCACACATTCATAGAAGTTGTTGCGTAGTGAATGTGTACACTCATGGAGTGAGGGTGATTCACTGTAAATGTCCACACACTTAGAGGCGGTTTCACTACGTAACCACACACATAGTGACTCACTGTGAATGTGTTCCTAGTCGCCATGAGAGTCTAGTTATTCTTAGTTCCCATGATCGTGTGTCCTCGTGAATGTTCAGTGTATTACGTTCATTGCATTTATTACTTTTTCTAGTACTGTTGTTGCTGCTCTGACTATCCACTTCTGATGCTCAAGAGTTCAGTTAATTTTGTCTCTGCCCCTCTAGATTTTCAGCCCTGAAATGTTATATAATCCACCAAAAATATATATGGAATAAAATTCATTAAATTACAACTAATATCATTGTTACTCCAACAATGATACTAGTAGTGGTGTTTGTACCATGTCACTGAGTCGGTTGAATGGAGGGCTATTTCTGTTATTTAATCAAAATTCATCAAATAAGAGTGCACCAAAGCTGAAATGCATGACTCGAAGGGCTCATGAAAATATAATTCAGATCTCGGGTTCTTTCTCAGGCATCACACGGGATAATGGCCATATTGTGATTGTACTTATTGTATAGTATAAGTGATTTAGTTTATGTTGAGAATTCCTGTTAATATTTACTTTATTGCACCATCTGAGTATCATCATAAAACCAATTTTTATTTTGAAAAGGGGCAGAGTGGGTCAGAGGTGGCCATTATAAAAATGTGTAAAAATGTGGGACTCATTAGCATAATAAAGTGGGAACTAATCATAATAGCACAGTATTTTCTATGCGTATTTCTTGTGGACATAAGATGTGACCATTGGTCTCAGCTGAAATTGTTGGCCCAGAACGTTTTATACATAGGCCAGTTTTCTTAATTGAATTATTTACCCCATTTTAAATTTTATCTCTAAATGTTGAAGATAATTATTTCAAATTTCGCAAGTTCTTGCCTTAGATCTGTGTTTATTAAACAAACCTTTACTCTTCCTCAGATGTTATATACGGTGGAAGCCTGAGGTAGATCTTTAACTCACTGTGATAATACGAACCTACTTCTGACAGTTTGGCATACATACAGATGATTATCAAACTAAATGCAAAGTATATGGTCAGTCTTATTGTATATCTGGTGTATATTGTTTTCTAAGCCCACGTTTATTTTCTGGTGCACTTTTCATTGTAGTTTTTCACTGTAGGTAGAAAGTGGGATTAGTAAGTACATATGCACCTGTATTGTTAAAACTCATGGTTTCGAAGACCTGTCACACACTTTAATTTTGCTAAGCTTCATTGTTTCATGATAAATACATATCTAAACCACGGCTTCATGCCTCAAAGATCCAAATCTTAGGTGAGAGCAACTAGTTAACAAGTACTTGTCACATTTAGCGGACCAGAGGGTTGAGCCTCCACCACTTCTTGCGCTGAGTGAACCACGTGGGTTTACTTACCAATTGTAATAAAGTTGGTAGAATTACCGACAATATGTAAAGTAAAAGGACACAAGTGCAACTAATGTGACATTTTATTGTGGCAACGTTTCGCTCTCCAGGAGCTTTATCAAGCCATTACAAACAATACATGGACACAGAGGGTATATAAAGGCTCAGAGTGAGGTGCAATACTAGTGAGGTACCATTTCGATGTTCACTAGTGGTAGTAGTAGTAGTAGTAGTGACAAAAGTAATACAATATTGTAGAGCAAATAATTCGTACATGAGTAAAAGGATATGAACACATTTACGCATGTAGGAACGATAACTTGAACAACGCCTGTGTACAACACCGAAATTCCACCAATCATCTCATGAAATTCAGAGACGCCCAATTAGTGATCAAAGAAACTAATTTCCGCAGACGCAAGTGCCTCGAATCAGCACTGATCGCTGTTTCAAATACAATTAAACAAAACAACGGCAGCTTCACCATCTCTGAAGTCTTAGCAAGAATCCTCCTGAAAACAGTAAACCCTGCCATCACATAGTCTCTCCTGTTATACTACACAAAGCACATTACAGAGTGAACACTGAAACAAGCTGCCTCTTTCCAGTCTATATTTGTCCAACCTATTTTTATGTTACCCAAGTAATAGCTTTTACATCCTTTTACTCATGTACGAATTAATTGCTCTACAATATTGTATTACTTTTGTCACTACTACTACTACTACTACTACCACTAGTGAACATCGAAATGGTACCTCACTAGTACTGCACCTCACCCTGAGCCTTTATATACCCTCTGTGTCCATGTATTGTTTGTAATGGCTTGATAAAGCTCCTGGAGAGCGAAACGTTGCCACAATAAAATGTCACATTAGTTGCACTTGTGTCCTTTTACTTTACATACTTACCAATTCACATAGAGTCCAAGTTGTGCTATATTCCACATCTGTTAAAGTATTTATGGAATATATCTAAATTCCATTGTTTTCCTGGTTTGCTAATCATATCTCATATAAAAAAAATCAGTATCACACAATCGAGTGGACCTTGTTGCAAACCATCGTTTCTTTCAAGATTAGTCATGATAATATTCGCTATCCTTTGAGCTGCAGATGGAAACCTGTGACAGTGCATATTGACACCTTAGGACTGCTGACTATTACGCTAATCTACGCGAAATAGTGGAACTACACGCAGGAGATTTTTACCATTAAAATTATATAACTGACAAAAATAGCTTGACGCAAAGGATCAAGATGGGAATTGTTGCAGCCACGGTATTGTGGCCTTTACTATTCATAGGCATCTAGCTAAGAATGGTGAGTAATTAGTAGTTAGATCACAGTTGTCGTTACTTTGCGCTTGACGGTAAATCGGCAACCCAAATATAAAATCAGTGACTTTCCTTTCCTGTGGGAGTGAGCTCAACAATACCTTGTAAGGAGGCTCGTCCAGAAACACTGGTAGTGCAACAATACCCGCTGAAACAAGAGGCATTTTTTTTTGTTGTTTCAATAAACCGGCTGAGTTGGTGGGGGACTGGGGCAGGTATATAAAGTGGGTGGAAGAGACGAAGGAGCCACAACTAGTCGTACCTACTAAGCGCTACCAACTTTCCATCATGATGCTCAAGGCTCTTTTGTGTGCATGCCTCGTGCTTGGTGAGTTCTCTCATGGCTCTACTCTCTTCCCTTAGGGCTTAGGGGGTTGCCTTGATGCTTGTGAAGTTCTTTTGATCCAAGGAATTAGAATTACCATCCCTTTCCTCGGATCGATCTTGATTTACCCACACCTTTCCCATTTCCCAAACACTTTTTGAGCCTAACGAGTTTACCGCCTCTCGCATGAGAATTTAATGAATTCTCATTTCCTGTTGTTTTATAACTTCTCTCGTCATTTATTAGTTTGAATTTTTTAAATTATTTGGGTTCAATCCTATCTTCCTAATACTTTACCCACAAATAAACTAAAGTATATATACACTGAGATACGCCCCCCTCAGTGTATACACGTTGTAAAAACTTTATTATTTGGATATAGATTTCCATTGATATTTGTACAGTATTGTAATGTAACAACCGAATACTGCTTCTTAGATTATGTGAATTTAAGTTCAATTTAGGTTTATAAGAAGGAAATTAAAAACCAGTTTTTTTTTTCAGGGGTATTAAGCGAGGAAAAGAAGGCTACTTCAGACAGGGTGAGTATTCCTGCCTTGATAGGGAAGGAAGTGTGATGCAGACTACCAGAAGACTAGGTCTGTAAATTTTATTACAAATAATAGGGAGTGCTGACACAGTGCAGTGGAGTTAGCCGGCAGTGCTACCGACGAGTTTGTGGTTGGAGGGTAACAGGAATTTCGTTGCTCATGATGACTGGAGTCGGAGCCCTGAATTCAACATAGTGACTACGAACGTATGTGTGAGTTATGGCTAGGCTGTCAAAGCTAATGCTATGTTAGGGTGGCTAGGTTAAGCAGAATTATGTCCTCCAACCCGTGACAGGTTGCCGTCAAGGGTAACAGCTGGGATCGGTTTTCAAACCTTTTCTTATTTTACCAAAGAATCACCGAATTGATTAGTAAACAATTACACACGCATAATTGTTTCTCGGAAACTAGCTTACATCTCTTAACATAAATTACATTTATATCAACAGTATCCACCAATTAATTTGTCAAGGAATATGATGGTTTTATTAAACCTGTTTGGTTTATGATACTCTAGTTAATGATAGTTCTAGTGATGTATCTTCTTACAATATAGGTGCAAGACATTTCGAGAATATTGATGGAGATAAGATTCAACTTGCCCTATAGGCTAATTAGTAGACTTAAATAACGATTAAAATTTTATTTCATTATACATGAACAATTATAGATCTAAAATAATAAAGAAATTTCTTAGTATTAATAGTAATAATAATAATAATAGTTGTAGTAGTAAAAGTAATGGAGGGAGTTCTAGGGGTCAACGCCCCCGCGGCGCGGTCTCGGACCACTACCTAAGTTTTTGCATCTAAGGAAGATAACTTTCTCTTATACAAATACTCATTTTAATATCTACTAATAATCTTAGAAGGTAAGCGATAGGCACATGCAGATCTTAAGAAAAAGTGCTGCAGATCAGGCTTCTAGAGCGCAAGATATGAATCTTTCAAAATTTTCGTGATTTAATCATAAATCTCGTCCCACAGGATAGTGTACGGATGACTACTGATATCACTTTTCCATTATTAATTATAGCATTATGGAATTTCTAACCAAGATATTTTAACGCTAGAGATCTGTCTGAAGATCATGTTATCCTTGCCGATTGTTCACAGGATAATAATGGTGCTCCTTGACCCCCGTCCCCAGGATAAGCGCGGGTTTGCTGGAGGCCATGGCGGAGGTTACGGCGGCGGCTACGGTGGTGGTCACGGAGGTGGTGGCAGCTACCTAGTGGTAGGTGGCGGCGGCGGCGGTGGTCATGGCCCCAGCGCCGCCGATGTAGCAAACGATGCTGCCAATCAGGCTACTGCTGCTGCCGCAGGTTTAGGAGGAGCAGCCCACGCTGCAGCCGCAGGAGCCGCAGCAGGTGCCGCAGCAGCCGCTAATGCTGCTTCACAAACGGCCCAAGCTGCGGCAGCCAGCAAGCAGGCCCAGGCAGCTCAGGTGACGCAGGCGGCACAAGGAGCTCAGGCCGCAGCCTTCGCTGAAGGTTCTCTGGCTTCTAAGGCTAATATCGCCTATCAAGCTGCCAAGGTAACCGCCTCTATGGCCAACAGTCTTGCTGCCAATATCGCTCAGATCCTGGCAGAGGCCAAGGCTCTGGCCAACCAGGCGGCCAACAGTTTGGCCGAGCAGCAGAACTTCCTGGCGGCTCAGAGGACCATGGCCTGGCAGGCTCAGCAGGCTGCCAACTCCCTCAACCAGCAGCAGTACGTGGCGCTCAACGACCTGGAAGATGCTGCAGGTGCGGCTGCCCAGGCTCAGGCCTCAGCAACCAAGGCCATCTCCAGGGCCAAGGGCAGCAGCGGACACGGATACGGGCGCTAAGATATACGTAGTCTTAATTATCTTAAGGTCGAAGGCTTAAGTTACAATTTATTGATGCGAAGTATTACATATTAAACGGCTTATGGAAGAAATATACCGCATAAATGTACAGAATACCCTTTCTGTTTACCTTAATGTTCTGCGATGTGCAGATCTAATAAATCATTTAAGAAATATCTCCAAAATTTTGACTCTAAAGGCAACCTAATGGTATCTGATGTAGGGAAAAGATTCAAAGGGATCGCAGAGATATGGAATTTTGATTTGGGCTATGTAATTCGACCTGTTCATCTATGCAAATTGTAAATATATGTAATATGTCTTAAAATTTTTTATATATGCTTAACAATTCGCAAACAGGCGAAATTATTTAAAAACATTGCCTCTACATCTACAGCAGGACTCGAACCTGCAAACTCTTTATCAGTGACCATTACTATACCACGGAGCTAGACCCCACTGGTCACTCTGATACAGAGTTTGCAGGTTCGAAAAAAAATATTACTGCGCATCATTGGTTACAGATATTTCTTTGTTTACTAAGCTCCTACCACAGCACTAAACGTTTTACATTTTAAACTACCCATCATACAACATACGAAGCTGATGTGTGATAACCTCAGTTTCGTGGTCTCAGTCTCGTTGTCACGTGTTGCAGTAGAGTTAATATAGTTTTACCTAAATTAATGTTTTAATTTATAAATTAACTTTTTTATTAAAATTTCCTGATGAAGATTTAGTTGAAGGTGTTCTTAGTTATAGATATAATGGTTTTGAGATGCCCAGGTGACTTGCAACAACCTTAGTAACATGTTTCCTGGAAGTTCTGGTAATAATAGCAATTTGATTTCTTTATGGAAATTGTTTAAGTACATTGTCTAAATGCTCTGTAGCTGTGGTTAAAACTGAAGTTTATCATTGTGTTAGATGTATTTCATCATTGATTTATTTAATACCAAAATGGTATACAATACCGACATGTTGGTAGGCAAGACACATGGGCAACAGTTAGGCAACTTTATTCGAAACGTTTCGCCTACACAGTAGGCTTCTTCAGTCGAGTACAGGAAGTAGGCAAGAGCAGTAGAGATGTGAAGACGATGTAATCAGTTCATCACCCTTGAAGACGTAGATTTGAGGTTGTCAGTCCCTCAGCCTGGAGAAGAGTTCTGTTCCATAGTCTGGACGTGCCCTTCACTGAGCAACTTTACCAACAGCTTAAGGAGCAGTTGAGGGTAGTGAAGCTAGAGATACGGCGATTGACGGAGAAAAACAAGAGGATTCGTAGTAGTCCTCCTGTTGAGAGTCCTCAGGTCAAGAAGGGAACCTGGGCAGTGGCAGGACAGCATGGAACGAATTTGAAAATCGAGAAGACGAATGGAGAAGTAGAAACGATGAAGAAAGAGACTGCTGTGGAAACTGTCGTGGAAACATCGAAAGCATTCTCCATGCTACCCGATGAATGTGATTTCGACTACTGGGAACGTCATGACGAACGACACCAAGGAAGGTAAAAACGTTGTTGGGGATAGCCAGGTTAGGTATATGGATAGGGCCTTCTGCTTGCAGGATAGGAGTAGGAGACAGAGGGTTTGCTTTCCTGGGGCTGGAATATAGGATATTGTTAGCCGGCTCGACATCATGAACTGTAATGGGATCAGTCTTATTATCTGTCTCAGTGCTGGAGGCAATGATGTAGGCAAGCATAGAAGTGAGTATTTAGTTAGAAGGTACAGACCAGCAATAGACATAATTAGGAAGAAGGGGGGGCGCCCTCTCATATATGGCATTTTACCAAGAAGGGATGTTGGAAATGAATGGTTGTCCAGAGTAATTGGTATTAATTGTTGGTTGGACAAACACTGTATGGATAATGCAGTACCATTCATTGACAACTGGGACCACTTCTACGGTAGAAATGACATGTATGCCAAGGATGGGGTTCATTTATCCTGGGCAGGTGTGGGTTTTCTTGCTAGCTCAGTTGAGGGTGTTGTTAGGACACCCTCAACTGATTAGTTAGAGGTATGGGTTTAGAAATGGAAAATAATGAGTATGGATATGTTGACTTAGGCTTTGATATTATGAATCTTAATTGTAACAGTCATGGAGTAACATTGGGTAATGGCAATTACAGAAATTGTGTAAAAGCAAAGGTGAATAGGAAAATGGTGCAGAAGAAAAAACATGTTACTGTATTTTATGCTAACAGTCGAAGTGCAAGAAATAAGATTAATGAATTACGTTTGGTAGCTTGTGCTGGGAACTTTGATGTCATTGCAATAACTGAAACATGGTATGATTTAAAGAGCGGGATATGATTGCTGAGTGTAATATTCAAGGGTTTAAGTTCCGTGTGGATAGATATAATGGGAAAGGGGGAGGAGTTACATTATATGTACGAGAAAATATAAATTGTTGCATAAAAATGGGTATAAAAATAGATGGATGGGTAGTTTGTCGAAGGTGAAGAAAAACTAATTTTAGGTGTAATATACCGACCTCCAGGCTTGGATCACGATAGAGGGAGACTTTTTTGGGACGAAATTGTTAGGGCTTCTAGACACAATAATGTAGTGATAGTAGGGGATTTTAACTTTAGTCAAATTGACAGGACTTCTTTCACCGGTAATCTGGAGTCCAGTGACTATGGAAGTAGTTCAGGACTGTTTTCTGGAGCAGTATGTAACAGAGCCTACCAGGGGTAATAATTTGCTCGACCTAGTCTTGTCAAATAAGGAAAAACTCGTAAATAATCTGGACATGGCTGAAGAGCTTGGCGCAAGTGATCACAACTCCATCACTTCGAGCATTAACTGCGAATACGAGAATAATGATAATACAGTAAAAGTCCCTGATTTTCGTTCTGCCGATTATAATGGACTTAGGGGATGCGGGCTACCGTCCGCCTGTATCTTGGACCTATGCTAGCCTGTCTGACTGCTGTCTCACTCTAAGTTTAGGGTTTGGCTTTTGGTCACGAGAAAAGCTGAGCTCTATCAAAGAGTTGGATGGTGGAGAGGAAAGGCGGTCCCATTATTTTGTGCCATGGCGGCACGGTTACCACTGGGAGGTGGCAGCCTAATCCTGAGCCTTCTCGGGGTGGGGGTGTGGCATGCAAAGAGTACGTAACCTTTATTCGGCGCATGTACACACCCTCATTTACAGGCTATCTCCCCCAACCAGCGAACCAGGTTGCTAAGAGTTGATGATGGGGCCCCGTCGTTCAACTAGTGACCAGGTTCTAGCCAATAAGAAGATGGTTTTGGCAATCGCAGAGGTTATGTGGGTACCGCTCTCCTGTCTGCCCTTGTCATTCCCATTCTAGAGCTGGTTGAAGCACGGTCTGCTATCTTGTGGCTTCTATTTCTGTTTTGCTTACCGTGGAGTGCACTATACTTATCACTGTACATAGTGTACATATTGCTGTTATAAATTGGTGAAGGATAATATAAGTCTAAACTTTTTCTACTGTGTTTATTTGCTCCCATTACACCCAGGGTAACAGGCCATTTGAATCCTGGGTTGTAATAACCTGACTAATCTCGATTGGGGTGAATTAGCTAATAATTTTTTTGACGATGATCATAATACGATTATGAAGGGATCTGCGTTTATGATTTTTTTTTCTTAATAATGTACAACGTGCTAAGAGTATATACATTCCTCCTATTAACCCCAAATGGGTTAACAGGAGGCTAAATCATCTATTAGGGGAGAAAAAGGGAAATTTATAGGTGCATCAAAAGAGGAAAGGTTAATCTTGCTGACCAATATGTTCAGCTTAAAGGAGAAGTAAAAAAGGGGATTAGAAAGGCTAAACGTGATTATGAAATTAGAGTCGCTAATGAATCAAAGACTAATCCAAAAGGGTTCTTTCAAGTGTATAGGACGAAGGTGAAGGAAAAAGTAGGACCTCTGAAAATTGGGAATGGACAGCTGACGGATAACGAACTGGAAATGTGTTCCCTATTTAATGATTATTTTTTGTCAGTTTTTACACAGGAAGACATAAATAAAATTCCAGAAATTAACAGTTATTCATTTCCTGATGAATTCAAATTTAATATTACTGTCACGAGGGACATGGTTATCAAACAGATAGCTATACAAACTGAAGCAAAATAAGTCCCCGGGACCTGACGAGTTGTTAGGTAAGGCACATATGCAACAGTTAGGTATCTTTATTTCAAAACGTTTCGCCTTCACAGTAGGCTTCTTCAGTCGAGTACAGAAAAGTTGATAGAAGCAGAAGAGACTTGAAGACGATGTAATCAGTCCATCACCCTTAAAGTTTTGAGGTGGTCAGTCCCTCAGTCTGGAGAAGAGCATTGTTCCATAGGCTGAAACAATATGGAGTTGAAGTGACAGGATGGAGCCTTATATAGCGCCAGGAGGTGAGACGTAGGTCACTAGTAGAACTCAGATGTTGGGAAGAGCACCTATGGTGCTCTTCGCTCCTCCTAGGTTGAGAAACTGATTACCTCATCTTCTGTATATAGTCCTACTCTCTTCAAACTATGTCCTAGAATTTGTATTGATAAAGCCACTGGATGGCGAAACGTCTACAATAAAGATACCCAGATGTTGCACATGTGTCTTAATTTCATTTAGTCATCCTACGCTGAATGTTTTCTAACGAATTTATGTCCATTTTGTAATATGGAGACCAGAATTGAGCTGCATAATCTAGGTGAGGCCTTACTAATGATGTATAAAGCTGCAGTATGACCTCTGGACTTCTGTTGCTTACACTTCTTGATATAAATCCCAATAATCTATTTGCCTTATTAGTACGCTTATGCATTGCTGTCTTGGTTTAAGGTTGCTGCTCACCATAACCCCCAAGTCCTTTTCGCAATCTGTATGGCTAAGTTCTACATCATTTAACTTATAAGTGCTAGGGTTATGGACACTCCCGAGCTTCAGAACCTTGCATTTATCTACAATGAACTGCATCTGCCACTTTTCTGACCAAGAATATAGTTTGTTTAAATCCTCCTGAAGTTCCCTAACGTCTACGTTTGAATCGATTATCCTACCTATCTTTGTGTCATCGGCGAATTTGCTCATATCACTAGTAATTCCCTCATCAAGGTCATTGATATATATTATAAACAACAAAGGGCCCAAGACTGATCCCTGTGGAACGTCACTTGTTACAGATCCCCACTCGGATTTAACCCCATTTATGGACACTCTCTGCTTCCTGTCTGTGAGCCATGACTCGATCCATGAGAGCACTTTTCCCCCAATGCCATGACCTGCCACTTTCTTTAACAGTCTTTGGTGCGGAACTCGATCAAAAGCCTTACTAAAATCTAAGTAAATAATATCAAACTCTTTATCGTGGTCAACAGCCTCAAAAGCTTTACTGAAGAAAGTTAATAAATTAGACAAGACCGGCCTCTTGTGCATCCATGCTGAGTATCATTAATCAAGCTATGCTTATCGAGATGGCTTCTTATAATCTGAGCTATAATTGACTAGTAATTTGCCTAGAATTGAGGTCAGGCTTATTGGGCGGTAATTTGACGGTAACGACTTGTCCCCTGTTTTAAAAATAGGAATTACATTAGCCATCTTCCACATATCAGACACTACACCTGTTTGAAGAGATAAATTAAAAATATTAGTTAATGGTTCACAGAGTTCCATTTTGCATTCCTTAAGAACCCTTGAAAAAACCTCATCAGGACCCGGCGACTTATTTTGCTTCAGTCTGTCTATCTGCTTCACAACCATTTCACTAGTGACTGTGATGTTACATAATTTATCTTCTTCTAGCCCACTATAAAAATTAATTACTGGAATATTGTTAGTGTCTTCTTGTGTAAAAACCGAGAGAAAATAATTATTTAAAATCGAGCACATTTCATTCTCTTTGTCAGTAAGATGCCCATAGTTATTTTTAAGGGGACGTATCTTATCTCTAACTTTTGTTCTATAGACCTGGAAAAAACTTTTTGGGTTAGTTTTAGAATCCCTAGCAACTTTAATTTCATAGTCCCTTTTAGCTTTTCTTATCCCCTTTTTAATGTCCCTCTTAATGTCAATATACTGATTCATAAGATGACCCTCACTGACGTTCTTCAATAGAACATTTGAGGCAGTAGACAGTGATAAAGAATATGATATTGTTTATCTGGATTTTAGTAAAACTTTCGATAGAGTACCTCACAAGACACTCTTAGAAAAATGGCAGCTCATGGTATAGGAGGTAAAGTTCCAGCATGGATAGAGGCATGGCTTACCAGCAGAAAGCAGAGAGTTTCTATTATTGGGGTCAAATCTGAGTGGAGATTAGTCACTAGTGGCATTCCACAGGGATCAGTTTTAGGCCCTCTCTTGTTCATAATTTACATTAATGACCTTGATGAAAGAATTACAAGTGATATAAGCAAATTTGCTGATGATACAAAAATAGGCCATATGATTCATTGTGAGAAGGATAGCAATGAACTCCAGGAGGATTTGGACAAATTAATGTCTTGGTCTGAAAAATGGCAGATGAAGTTCAGTGTGGATAAGTGTAAGGTACTAGTCCTTGGTAATGAAAATAACCCTCGAAGCTATAAACTAGGTGAAGTAGAGCTTGATCATACAGAATGTGAAAAAGACTAGGGAGTCATGGTAAGCAGAAATCTAAAGCCAGGACAGCAGTGTCTAAGCGTGCACAACAAGGTTAACTTATTACTAGGACTTATTTCAAGAAGTATAGTTAACAGAAATCCAAAAGTTATTTTACAGCTCTATACATCACTAGTGAGGCCTCGTTTAGATTATGCCGCTCAGCTTTGGTCTCCTTACTACAGGATGGATGTAGACTCATTGGAGAACATACAGAGAAGAATGTCTAAAATGATTTACTGTATAAGGAATTTCCCGTTTGAAGATAGACTTAGAGCCTTGAATCTTCACTCTCTGGAGAGACGTAGAATGAGGGGAGATGTCATCGAGGTGTTCATTATCAAGAACATAAGAAAGGAAGAACACTGCAGTATGCCTGTTGTCCCATACTAGGCAGATCCTTCACAAATCCATCCCACTAACAGAATATTTGCCCAACCCATTTTCAACGCTAACCAAGCAATAAGCTTTGCTAAATCTATTTACTCATGTGCAAGCCCCACTCAAATCCAACCCTCTCACTCATGTATTTGTCTAGCCTAAATTTGAAACTATCCAAGGTTTAAGCTTCAATAACCCTACTAGGCAAACTGTTCCACTCATCAACTACTCCATTTCCAAACCAATACTTTTCTATATACTTTCTAAATTTAAACTTATCCAACTTGAATTCAATTATTGCAGGTTCTCTCTTGGAGAGATATCCTCAAAACCTTATTTATATCCCCTTTTGATCAAGTCTCAAGTGAATGTAATTTAAGGGACTTCAATCTTTCTTCATACGGAAGATTTCTAATGCTATGTATTAATTTTGTCATTCTTTGTTGAATATTTTCTACGCTTAGGCATTGCTATCTTGGTTTAAGGTTGCTGTTTACCATAACCCCCATGTCCTTTTCGCATTCTGTACGGCTAAGTTTCTATATTCCCGAGCCTCAGAACTGCATTTTTCTACATTGAAGTGCATCTGCCACTTTTCTGACCACGAATTGAGTTTGTCTAAATCCTCCTAAGTTCCGTGACATCTACGTATGAATCGATTATCCCACCTATCTTCGTGTCATCAGCGCATTTGCTCATATCTCTAGTAATTCCCTCGTCAAGGTCATTGATACATAAAGAACAATGGGCCTAAAACTGATCCCTGTGGAACGCCACTAGTTACAGATCCCCACTCAGATTTTGCCCCATTTATGCACACTATCTGCTTCCTGTTGGTTAGCCATGACTCGATCCATGAGAGCTCTTTTTCCCCAATGCCATGAGCTGCCACTTTCTTTAACAGTCTCTGGTGCGGTACTCTATCAAAAGGCTTACTAAAATCCGAATAAACAATAACAAATTCTTTATCGTGAACAGCCTCAGAAGCCTTACTCTGGGTTAGAGCGTCATGTGATTTTTGCTTACCATGAGGTCTGCCAAAACGACATGGGTTCGAATCCTCGGCTAGTCGCAGTGTTGTTATTGATTAATACCAATCGTTCGTGGTTACAGTAATATATATATGCTGCTCGCGAGGCTAGTATGCCAAACGGGGAGTACAATGGAATTAGCTCAAAGGCACCCACATCACCGTAAAGTCCTCGGATGACTGTAAAACACCTAGCTCTGCTGGGGGCGTCATTCTTGTAGAATTGGGTGGTCCCGTGGGTTAGAGCGTCATGTGTGATTTTCGCTCACCATGAGGTGGGCCAAAACGACATGGGTTCGAATCCTCGGCAAGTTGCATTGTTGTTATTGATTATATATATATATATATATATATATATATATATATATATATATATATATATATATATATATATATAATCAGTAGGTAAAACTTGTGATTTTGGATTTGTGCGTGCAATAATTTCTCAAAAATCATTCTGAACCAAACGAAAAAAAAAATATTTCTTTGTGTTCGTTTAAAATACAAACCATGTCATGGGCGGGGTTAGAACCCGCGATCAGAGAGTCTCAAAACTCCAGTCCGTCGCGTTAGCCACTGGGCCAGCTAGGCATGTTAAGATTCGTCTAACTAGGTATATTTATACACCATAGGAAGGTTAGCATAGGCACCACTGTGACCACAAATGCAAGTTTTTACAGAATCTCCAGCTAGCGTGGCCGTGACGAACTCTAGCTCAAGTCCCCTCAAAGCCGTCAACATGACTCACGAAATCGTGAGTATGGTTTGTTTGCAATCGTGTCATTACAATTTCGAGAATCAAGGTCTCTAAAATACATTTAGTTGGATTAGGTTAAATTAAATTGCGCTTGTTATAATAAGGTTAGGTAACTTTTCTAAGGCTCTTGGTACAAAATTATTATTTTTACATTAACATAAATAAAAAAAATATATCGTTAAACAAATTGAATGACCTGAAGAGAATGGAGGAGAGAATAGGCGATCTTGATACCTTGTATCTCCTTACAAGGTATCATGCTATGCCAAGACTCACTTACTCGACGAATATGACGCACACCTGAGATCAACCTTTAAGAAGGCACTGAATCTGCCCCTAGAGGATCGGCAATGGGATCAGGCAACCCTCCCAGTGCGATTGGGAGGTATAGGGGTGCGCAAAGCAACGCAGGTAGCTTTACCTGCATTTCTGTCCTCGTGTTTGGCTTCCAGTGGATTAGTCAAGAAGATTGTCCCCGAACGCTTGAGACGCGGTAGGATCTCAGGATCCCAGGTTCACTGAAGCAGCCATGCGGTGCGACACCCTTGCGGATTCCTCCAGTTGACCAGCTCCTCCCAAAGAGCACAAACAATCCCACTGGGACAAACCGATCATGGAAAAAATCACCAACACAATACTCACCAACGGTTCAGGAAAGGACAAAGCTCGTCTTCTAGCAGTGAAGGCACCACACAGGAGATTTCCTTCTAGCTGTTCCCAATTCCTCCCTGGGCACTCGACTAGACCCACAGGCCATTTGGATTGGTGTTGCTCTTCACCTAGCCGCCCCCATCCTCACCGAACATAGGTGTATTTGCGGCAGGGCGACGGCGGATCAATTCGGACTTAATGGTCTTGTGTGTCACACATCAGAAGGGAAGTATGCCAGACATGAGAAAGTCAACGACATCATAAAGAGAAGCCTCTCCCCAGCCCGTTGCCCAGCCCAACGGGAACCCCAAGTGCAGAGGTCTGACGGAAGTCAAAATCATTAAAGAGCTGGGTGAAAAACTCGTCATAGAAACCAAGGACCACAGGGCGGCCAGCTTCCTCGTTCAGAGAGTGTTGCGATCCAGATGGTAAATGCCTGCAGCATTGTGGGCATGCGGTCCACCGCCGGGGAGCTGGACGAAGTATTCGAGATGTAGCTCTGAGTTGTTATCTGTGTTGTTTGACTCCTTATTGTATTTTTGTCAATATATTTTATCACTGTATTTTGTCTTTAAATAAAGTACATATAAAATATAGGGGGTGGTAGGAGAAAACAGTTTTCAAACAGCTTCAGGGAGAACCTTGAGTTTTCCCTGAAGCAAGTTTATTCTTTTCTCTGATGATGAGGGTCCCCAGGACAGTTCCAGAGGTGGTACCTTCCTATATTTTTTTTTTATTTTTCTTTGAACGTATGGGAGAAAATTTTAGAAAGGACTTAATTTTAAATGAGTTCTTGCTAATTGACTAGTTTTTACCTATTCAGCACGTATGTATGGTTACATACATGCATCACATAAACTAATTCTCTGTATCTCTTTGCTTGCCTTTACCTTTGACCAGTGTATATTAAGATTCATTAGGAGTATTCCAAGTACATTGACAATGGATTTGAAGAGATGGGAGTTAGATCTATCATGAGTGACATTGGTGGTTGGGAAATGAACTATAAAAAGGAATTACAGCTAACGTGGCAGCAGGGGCGCTTGTTAACTTTACCTAATATTGATTGTTGCTGTTTGTTGTGGCTATCACAGACCCATGATAAGAGTATATATATGGGGTTGGCACACACGTAATCACGGGTTCAGTTCCCGCTCTGTTTTTTCTGTATTCATGTACAGATATAATTTTGTGGGCAAGATAACATTATTCTATTAAATCATTTATTTTGTATATATATATATATATATATATATATATATATATATATATATATATATATATATATATATATATATATATATATATATATATATATATATATATGTCGTGCCGAATAGGCAGAACTTGCCATCTTGGCTTAAATAACAACGCTCATCTTGCCATATAGGGCAAGTGAAAATTTGTGTATGCAATAATTTCGCCAAAATCATTCTGAACCTAACGAAAAAAATATATTTCACTGTGTTTGTTTAGTATTAAATTATTGTAAACAAATCTAAAATATATTTAGTTGGGTTAGGCTAAAATAAAATGTTCTTGTTATAATAAGGTTAGGTAAGTTTTCTAAGTTCCTTTTGGTGCAAAATTATAAATTTTTACATCAACATTAATGAAAAAAATATATCTTCAAACGTATAAAAGAAAATTTCAGAAAGGACTTAATTTTAAATGAGTTCTTGCTAATTGACCAGTTTTACATATTCGGCACGACATATATATATATATATATATATATATATATATATATATATATATATATATATATATATATATATATATATATATATATATATATATATATATATACATATATATATATACATATATATATATATATATATATATATATATATATATATATATATATATATATATATATATATATATATAAATAACGTAGTGTGAGTAAACGCAAACACACCGTTTTGTCTGCTACCGTCAGGGAGAAAAAGTGTACTGCTGACAATATTGGTGGAGTTTTATGCTCCAACTTCCAAAGCTTCCGTAATGCTAGTTGTTACCATCACCCGTACAAGACGAACATTTGGCACTTGTTTTAACTTTAGTGGTATCCCCCTCCATATCCAAACCCATGTCCTGCTCCGTAACCTCCAAACCCTCCATTGTTAGCCCCTTTTGCCTTAGCGAGAGCCTTGGATGCTGCGATCTGAGCCTGAGAGGCGGCGCCTGCAGCGGAGTGCAAGTCGTTGATGACAACATTCTGCTGTGTGCGCAGAGAATTGGCAGCCTGTTGGGCTTGCCACGCCATGGAGTTCTGTGAGTTAAGGACACTTTCCTGAGCAGCCAGACTATTGGTAGCCTGACCTGCCAGAGCGTTGGTCTCTCCAGAGACTTGACCCAAGTTACTGACCAGAGCTTGTGCCATGGAATGGGCCACCTTAGCTGCTTGCTCAGCCTTGTGAGCCTTGCCAGCTAGTGATGCTTCTTGGAAGGCTGCCGCCTGAGCTCCCTGCGCTGCTTGTGTGATCTGTGCAGCTTGTGCGTGTCTGTTGGCTGCGGCAGCCTGAGCTGTCTGTGAGGCAGCGGCAGCAGCAGCTGCAGCACCTGCTGCTGCTCCTGCAGCTGCAGAGTGAGCTGCCCCTCCTAGACTAGCGAAAGCCGCGGTAGCTTGAGAGGCAGCCTGGTTAGCGATGTCAGCGGCCGTGGGACCATGTCCACCATGACCATAACCACCCACCACCAAGTAGCTGCCACCGTTACCATAAGCTCCACCGCCGCCACCGCCATAGCCGCCTCCGTAACCTCCAGCGAAGCCACGTTTTTCCTGTCAAAAAGAATGAATTTTGGTTATTTTGCAGCAAGATTTGTGCCAAATAATAGCGATCATTTAATATATTACGGTCTTTTTTTCATATTCTCTAAATATTTATTTCTTCAATGTATGTAGTATAAGTTTAATAGATTATTAGAGGAAAATGTTACTAATGTGTTTATTCAATAATAAACTCAAACATCTCACCCTTGTGTCTGCGCTCTTGTCGTCAGCAAGTGTCGATCCTGCAATATTATGAGAGCCTTATTAAAGTTAGCAACGGAGTAATATTAAATAATTATTAATCTTAATTATGGAATAATAATTCGTCAGCATGGTTAATTTCAGTAATGGAAAATTATAAGAACATTTTTATCCTTATTAGTGAAATAATAATCTTCGTAATGTAGAATGTAATAGTAAACTTTCTTTTTGCTATATACACTTACAAATTTCATAAAATATACACATAATAATTCACATAGGCAAAACAAATTCTGCAATTTCTTTCTACTTGAGTGAACAAAATAAATCTTGATTATTGTTATTAATTCTAACTTTGACACTTGTTCAAACATGACAGCTTTATTTGCAAGTTTTCACCCATCATTTTGTTACTGTAATCTACAATTAGTTTTTAACGATGTAAAATTATGTAAAAAACATAATTACGGACTTCCATCACTGATGTCAGTTGAACTTTGCCGATGGAGGATCGAGCCTCCACCGTATCTTGCACTGAATGAGTCATATGGGCTTAGCGCTTCACGTAAATAATAATAATAATTGTTATAATCATAATCAGATTATCACCTAATAGCATAGCACTGATTACGATGTGCTTATACATGGTTTAGTATTTGTGTTTGTGGGAGCGGAGACGTTGAGTTGGTGACAGCCAAAAAGATTGTGGTGTGTAGTGGGCCCTGGAACCCACTTTTATAACCCCGACCTCCCCTCTCACCAACTGGCACACCCAAATCTGTTTTTTTTCTTTATCTTACCCACCACGATGAAAGCTAGTGAATTAGAGCAGAGGGGTGTGTAAGATGTGGTCTGATTGAAAGTGATGAGAATTTCAAAATGAAATTATAATGATAAGGGTTAAGGATGAAGAAGGAGGATGCGTCGATAAGTAGGAGAAATAGGGAAGAAATTATCTCAAAATACATGTATATGTAATTAAAATAAGAGTACGTGGTAAAAACAAATAACAGGACTTTTTAATTTACGCAAGGTTATATGTGGCTAAAACTAAAGTACTATCTGTGGTACTATTGTAGATTATATTTGGAGAGGTGAGATAATGGTTTCCTTTGTATTGAAAATACTTCTGAAGTTTTCATAGCGATATTTTGTGTTGACGAATTACCTGGTACTTAAATAATTATTTAATATATTATTGGCTCTGATTAGATTACCTCCTAGGTTTGTTTCTTTAGAGAAAACAGTTTTAGGTCTTGAGTTTTTCTTCGTGTGCTTTACATTTATTGACTGTAAGAGCTTAGTCCACATTCTCTCCGGTTTCTCTTCAATTTTTTTTGTATTTTAGAGCTCAAAATTATAAAGCATAATAAAGGTGCAGTCTGCTCACGCACTGTAGTGTCAGTATCGTTTCTTGCATTTTATACTTGAAAGTTCTAAGAAAATAAGCATTCTGTTTTTTGCTTTGTTGCAAAAAGTTTGGACGTTGCTTTGTTCATTTTGAGGTCTTGGCTGATGATCACTCCAAGTCCCTTCTCTTTTATCTCGGATAGCATTTCTCAGAACATTTATATACGCTTTCAATCTTATTGCAGACAGCGTGAATTACTGTGCATATTTCTACAGCTGGCCAAAGACACAATATTTTTTTTCCAATTATATGTCGCAAGGGTTGAGCCGAGGAGTGATCCGGAAGGTACCCAAGTTTCATGGACCACGATTCAGGTTCGACTCATTTTTTTTTTTTGTTTATTTATTGACAGTCGTTCATTGCGACTTTTCTCTGGTTTATAGACTTATGTGACTTGGAGGGGCATCGAAGGTGTTGGGGATGTGGGATGAGACAGCAGTGGCAACTGATACCATGACACAGAAATGATGGATGTAAAATCATCCTGTTAGGGCTCACTTTGTTGAATGGCACAGCGGATGGGTTTATGAATTCAAATTCAAAGTTTATTCTCTATAGGGATTACAATGCTGAGTTTACAGAAATTTGGTTATTGTGTGGTTTACATGTAGTAAAATAGTGATTACAGAGTGTACCACTAGAACGCTTAGCATGGCTAGGCATTTCGGGCAGACTTAGTTTTATTCTTAATTGTAAAATATTACAAATTATGAGGTAAGTTGGTATTATGGCTAAGTGACTAAATACTAGTTTGTGAGTTTAGCAATGTAAATGCTTTTGTTTTGGCACAGTACATAGTTTCAGTATTGGAGTATCACAGGATTCATTATTTTAAGATTGAGATTAATATTTCTGTTTATGGTCAAATGAGTTAGTAAGTGTAAGTGTGAACCACCAGGTGGTATTCGTGTAGTTAGTTGACAGGGTGTATCAGGGAGATAAGATGTTTTCTAATGGTAGTTTTGAAGGTGATGAATGTGTCTGCAGTTCTAGAGTTCTCAGGTAGGGTATTCCAGATTTTAGGGCCTTTGACATACATTGAATTTTTGTAAAGGTTTAGTCGGACACGGGGAATGTCGTAGAGATGTTTGTGTCTGGTGTTATGCCTGTGGGTTCTGTCACAACTATCAAGAAAGCGTTTTAGGTCAAGGTTGATATTAGAGTTTAAGGCCCTGTAGATGTAGATTGCACAGTAGTAAGTGTGGATGTACTGAACAGGGAGTAAATTTAGGTCTATGAAGAGTGGGGGGGTGTGTTGCCAGGGATGGGATTTAGTGATTATTCTTACTGCCGCTTTTTGTTGGGTTATTATTGGCTTTAGGTGTGTTGCTGCAGTTGATCCCCAAGGACAAATAGCATAGGTGAGGTATGGATAAATAAGTGAGTGGTATAGTGTGAGAAGGGCATTTTGCGGCACGTAGTATCGTATCTTGGAGAGGATCCCAACCGTTTTGGATACTTTTTTGGTTATATGCTGGATATGGGTGCTGAAATTCAGGTTGTTGTCAAGGTATAAGCCTAGGATGAGGTTAACCATAGAAATGATGAAGGAAAAAGGTGAGTGGTGCATTGAGGTATCTGTGGAGACAAAAAAACGTTATCCATGGAGGAAAAGAAGGGAATGTACGAAAGTATAGTGGTATCATCACTCTTATATGGGTGTGAAGCTTGGGTTGCAAATGCTGCAGCGAGGAGGCGGCTGGAGGCACTGGAGATGTCCTGTCTAAGGGCAATGTGTGGTGTAAATATTATGCAAAGAATTTGGAGTTTGGAAATTAGGAGGAGATGTGGAGTTACTAACAGTATTAGTCAGAGGGCTGAAGAGGGGTTGTTGAGGTGGTTTGGTCATTTAGAGAGAATGGATCAAAGTAAAATGACTTGGAGAACGTATAAATCTATAAGGGAAGGAAGGCGGGGTAGAGGTCGTTCTCGAAAAGGTTGGAGGGAGGGGGTAAAGGAGGTTTTGTGGGCGAGGGGCTTGGACTTCCAGCCATGTGTGAGCATGTCAGATAGGAGTGAATGGAGATGAATGGTTTTTAGGACCTAACAAGCTGTTGGAGTGTGAGCAGGGATTTAGTGAAGGGATTCAAGGAAACCGGTTATTTTTATATAGCCGGACTTGAGTCCTGGAACTGGGAAGTACAATGCCTGCACTTTAAAGGAGGGGTTTGGGATATTGGCATTTTGATGGGATGTGTAATAGGACGGTATATATATAATTGGGGCCCTGATATTGTAATTATTTCAGGTCACTTTTTTTATCGTATCTTTATATATGCTTCTAAACTGTTGTATGAGTGAGGTGAAAGTGTTGAATGATGAAAGTGTTTTCGTTTTGGGGATTTTCTTTCTTTTTGGGTCACCCTGCCTAGGTGGGAGACGGCCGATTTGTTGAATATATATATATATATATATATATATATATATATATATATATATATATATATATATATATATATATATATAGTGTGTGCCGAATAAGGACGACCTGCGATTTTAGCTTAAATAAAAGCGCACTTCTTGCCGAATAGGGAAAGTGAAAATTTGTGTATGCAATATATATATATATATATATATATATATATATATATATATATATATATATATATATATATATATATATATATATATATATTATATATATATATATATGTATATATATATCTTTATGTATATGTATATATATATATATATATATATATATATATATATATATATATATATATATATATATATATATATATAAACAAACTGCGGCTAGCCGGAGGATCGAACCCGTGTTGTTTTAGCCCTCCTCGTGGGAAGAGCTAAAATTCACGTCGCTCTAAACCACTGGATCATACAATCCTACAAACAACATGAGCCTAGCAAACTAGCCTACTTCCCTAGGCTTATGTTTGTTGTGAGGGTTCGTGGAGATGTGATGGTTGGAGTTACACACTTGTTGGATGGTAACACTTATATTAGCAGTGTGAAGGGAGGAGCCCAGACTGCCTGTCTTGCCTGTAGGCCTAAGCGTGGAGAACTGAGATTGAGACCGGGAGCGCAGAGCTCACAACGGCATCACGTGACGCCACACAAGCTAGTCACTGAGCCTGTCAAGGGGTCATGTATGTAAAACATATGGATGGTACTATGATACTCAGATAAGCTATACAACACATGTAGGGGATCAGCAATTATGCTGACATGTTGTTTATAGGATTGTATGGTCAAGTGGTTTAGAGGGTCGTGAATTTTTGCTCTCTTCCTATGAGGCGAGCTGCCAGCCACAGGGAGACCCAGAAGACCCGCAAGTATGAAAACCTTCCCCCTTGCTATAACTTAATCCCTATAGCGTTGGAGACCCATGGAGCATGGGGTAAGGGTGCTTTAAAGTTCCTCAATGAGCTGGGTGAAAAACTCATCAAAGAAACCAAGGACCACAGGGCGGCCAACTTCCTCTTTCAGAGACTCAGTGCTGCGATCCAGAAGGGAAATGCCTGCAGCATTGTGGGCATGCGGCCCACCGCCGGGGAGCTGGACGAAGTATTTGAGATGTAGCTCTGAATTGTTATCTATGTCTTTTTACTCCCTATTTTATTTTTGTTAGTGCATTTTGTCAATGTATTTTGTCATTGTATGTTGTCTT